>NC_065450.1:175807907-176140833 GCF_917563875.1 Diabrotica virgifera virgifera | reverse complement strand
AAAAATCAAAGTGTCGGACAAAAATATTGGGGCAACTCGACAGTCGGACAAAAAATTTATTTTTATTAGTAAAGTATACTTTCAAATTATGCTGGCTTCGTGCATCCCTTATCTTTACAACCATTTTTCCGACAAAAGTAGTAGGTTACAACTAATTATATTCTTAAACAAAAAATATAATTGTCTGACAAAAATGTTGGGGCAAACGAACAGAAAACTTAATTCCTTTAGGCTATCGACGAGGAGGTATTATCAAAAAAAAAATTTAAAACAGTGTTTCTCGGTTACTTTTGAATCGATTTAGCTGAAAATTGGTACACACACTAAGTAAAGCATTTAAAAGGGTATGACGCAGATCGGAACCCAAAATTTTCTTAAAAAATTTTCCGACAAGAGGGAAAATTTTAGAAAAATTGTGATCTGATAATTTGTGTACATACTCCTTGAACAACGACAAACATCGTTCTGTATTTTTTTTCTCGAATTAAAAAAAAATTTTCAGCACATGTATCAGGTTATAAGTAGTTATATTTCAAATCAAAAAATCTAAGTGCCCGATATAAATAGTGGGGCACATCCAAATTCGGACAAAAAATTTAATTTTTATTAATAAACTATACTTTTAAACTATTCTGGGTTCGTGCATCCCTTATCTTTACAACCATTTTTCCGACAAAAGTAGTAGGATACAAGTAATTATACTCTTAAACAAAAAATGTGATTGTCTGACAAAAATGTTGGGGCAAACGAACAGGAAACTTAATTCTTTTAGGCTATGGACGAGGAGGTATTATCCAAAAATATTTTAAAACAGATTTTTTCGGTTATTTTTGAATCGATTTAGCTGAAAATTGGTACACACACTAAGTAAAACATTTAAAAGGGTATGACGTAGCGCTGTACCCAAAATTTTCCCAAAAAAATTTCGGACAAGAGGGAAAATTTTAGAAAAATTGTGATCTGATATTTGCGTACATACTCCTTGAACAACGACAAACATCGTTCTGTAGTTTTTTTTCTCGAAATAAAAAAAATTTCCGACACAAGTATCAGGTTATAAGTAGTTATATTCCAAATCAAAAAATCTAAGTGTCCGACAAAAATATTGGGGCAAATCCAAAGTCAGACAAAAAATTTAATTTTTACTGATAAACTATACTTTTAAAATATGCTGGGTTCGTGTATCCCTTATCTTTACAACCATTTTTCCGACAAAGGTAGTAAGTTACAAGTAATTATATTCTTAAACAAAAAATGTAATTTTTTGACAAAAATCTTGGGGCAAACGAACAGAAAACTTAATTCATTTAGGCTATCGACGAGAAAGTAATATTAAAAAATTTTAAGAGTTTTCTCGGTTATTTTTGAATCGATTTAGCTCAAAATTGGCACACACTAAGTAAAACATTTAAAAGGGTATGACGTAGAGCTGTACCCAAAATTTTCTTAAAAAATTTTCCGACAAGAGGGAAAAATTTTGAAAAATTGTTATCTGATATTTGCTTACATACTCCTTGAACAACGACAAACATCGTTCTGTAGTTTTTTTTTTCCAATTAAAAAAAATTTCTGACACAAGTATCAGGTTATAAGTAGTTATATTCTATATCAAAAAATCTAAGTGTCCGACAAAAATATTGGGTCAAATCCAAACTCGGACAAAAAATTTAATTTTTATTAATAAACGGTCTTTTAAACCTTACTGGGTTCGTGCAACCCTTACCTTTAAAACCATTTTTCCGACAACATTAGTAGGTCATAAGTAATTATATTCTTAATCAAAAAATCAAAGTGTCGGACAAAAATATTGGGGCAACTCGACAGTCGGACAAAAAATTTATTTTTATTAGTAAAGTATACTTTCAAATTATGCTGGCTTCGTGCATCCCTTATCTTTACAACCATTTTTCCGACAAAAGTAGTAGGTTACAAGTAATTATATTCTTAAACAAAAAATATAATTGTCTGACAAAAATGTTGGGGCAAACGAACAGAAAACTTAATTCTTTTAGGCTATCGACGAGGAGGTATTATCAAAAAAAATTTTTAAAACAGTGTTTCTCGGTTACTTTTGAATCGATTTAGCTGAAAATTGGTACACACACTAAGTAAAGCATTTAATAGGGTATGACGTAGATCGGAACCAAAAATTTTCTTAAAAAATTTTCCGACAAGAGGGAAAATTTTAGAAAAATTGTGATCTGATAATTTGTGTACATACTCCTTGAACAACGACAAACATCGTTCTGTATTTTTTTCTCGAATTAAAAAAAAATTTTCAGCACATGTATCAGGTTATAAGTAGTTATATTCCAAATCAAAAAATCTAAGTGCCTGACATAAATAGTGGGGCACATCCAAAGTCGGATAAAAAATTTAATTTTTATTAATAAACTATACTTTTAAACTATTCTGGGTTCGTGCATCCCTTATCTTTACAACCGTTTTTCCGACAAGAGCAGTAGGATAAAAGTAATTATACTCTTAAACAAAAAATGTAATTTTCTGACAAAAATGTTGGGGCAAACGAACAGGAAACTTAATTCTTTTAGGCTATGGACGAGGAGGTATTATCCAAAAATATTTTAACACAGATTTTTTCGGTTATTTTTGAATCTATTTAGCTGAAAATTGGTACACACACTAAGTAAAACATTTAAAAGGGTATGACGTAGAGCCGTACCCAAAATTTTCCCAAAAAAATTTCGGACAAGAGGGAAAATTTTAGAAAAATTGTGATCTGATATTTGCGTACATACTCCTTGAACAACGACAAACATCGTTCTGTAGTTTTTTTTCTCGAAATAAAAAAAAATTTTCGATACAAGTATCAGGTTATAAGTAGTTATATTCCAAATCAAAAAATCTAAGTGTCCGACAAAAATATTGGGTCAAATCCAAAGTCGGACAAAAAATTTAATTTTTATTAATAAACTGTCTTTTAAACCTTTCTCGGTTCGTGCAACCATTACCCTTAAAACCATTTTTCCGACAACATTAGTAGGTTATAAGTAATTATATTCTTAATCAAAAAATCAAAGTGTCGGACAAAAATATTGGGGCAATTCGAAAGTCGGACAAAACATTTATTTTTATTAGTTAAGTATACTTTCAAATTATGCTGGGTTCGTGCATCCCTTATCTTTACAACCATTTTTCCGACAAAAGTAGAAGGTTACAAATAATTATATTCTTAAACAAAAAATATAATTGTCTGACAAAAATGTTGGGGCAAACGAACAGAAAACTTAATTCTTTTAGGCTATCGACGAGGAGGTATTATCAAAAAAAAATTTTAAAACAGTGTTTCTCGGTTACTTTTGAATCGATTTAGCTGAAAATTGGTACACACACTAAGTAAAGCATTTAAAAGGGTATGACGTAGATCGGAACCCAAAATTTTCTTAAAAAATTTTCCGACAAGAGGGAAAATTTTAGAAAAATTGTGATCTGATAATTTGTGTACATACTCCTTGAACAACGACAAACATCGTTCTGTAGTTTTTTTCTCGAAATAAAAAAAAATTTCCGATACAAGTATCAGGTTATAAGTAGTTATATTCCAAATCAAAAAATCTAAGTGTCCGACAAAAATATTGGGTCAAATCCAAAGTCGGACAAAAAATTTAATTTAATAAACTGTCTTTTAAACTTTTCGGGGTTCGTGCAATCCTTACCTTTAAAACCATTTTTCCGACAACATTAGTAGGTTATAAGTAATTATATTCTTAATCAAAAAATCAAAGTGTCGGACAGAATATTGGGGCAACTCGACAGTCGGACAAAAAATTTAATTTTATTAGTAAAGTATACTTTCAAATTATGCTGGGTTCGTGCATCCCTTATCTTTACAACCATTTTTCCGACAAAAGTAGTAGGATACAATTAATTATACTCTTAAACAAAAAATGTAATTGTCTGACAAAAATGTTGGGGCAAACGAACAGGAAACTTAATTCTTTTAGGCTATGGACGAGGAGGTATTATCAAAAATTATTTTAAAACATATTTTTTCGGTTATTTTTGAATCGATTTAGCTGAAAATTGGTACACACACTAAGTAAAACATTTAAAAGGGTATGACGTAGCGCTGTACCCAAAATTTTCCCAAAAAAATTTCGGACAAGAGGGAAAATTTTAGAAAAATTGTGATCTGATATTTGCGTACATACTCCTTGAACAACGACAAACATCGTTCTGTAGTTTTTTTTCTCGAAATAAAAAAAATTTCCGACACAAGTATCAGGTTATAAGTAGTTATATTCCAAATCAAAAAATCTAAGTGTCCGACAAAAATATTTGGTCAAATCCAAAGTCGGACAAAAAATTTAATTTTTATTAATAAACTGTCTTTTAAACTTTTCTCGGTTCGTGCAACCATTACCTTTAAAACCATTTTTCCGACAACATTAGTAGGTTATAAGTAATTATATTCTTAATCAAAAAATCAAAGTGTCGGACAAAAATATTGGGGCAACTCGACAGTCGGACAAAAAATTTATTTTTATTAGTAAAGTATACTCTCAAATTATGCTGGGTTCGTGCATCCCTTATCTTTACAACCATTTTTCCGACAAAAGTAGTAGGTTACAAGTAATTATATTCTTAAACAAAAAATGTAATTGTCTGAACAAAAATGTTGGGGCAAACGAACAGAAAACTTAATTCCTTTAGGCTATCGACGAGGAGGTATTATCAAAAAAAAAAATTTAAAACAGTGTTTCTCGGTTACTTTTGAATCGATTTAGCTGAAAATTGGTACACACACTAAGTAAAGCATTTAAAAGGGTATGACGCAGATCGGAACCCAAAATTTTCTTAAAAAATTTTCCGACACGAGGGAAAATTTTAGAAAAATTGTGATCTGATAATTTGTGTACATACTCCTTGAACAACGACAAACATCGTTCTGTATTTTTTTTCTCGAATTAAAAAAAAATTTTCAGCACATGTATCAGGTTATAAGTAGTTATATTTCAAATAAAAAATCTAAGTGCCCGACATAAATAGTGGGGCACATCCAAAGTCGGACAAAAAATTTAATTTTTATTAATAAACTATACTTTTAAACTATTCTGGGTTCGTGCATCCCTTATCTTTACAACCATTTTTCCGACAAAAGTAGTAGGATACAAGTAATTATACTCTTAAACAAAAAATGTAATTTTCTGACAAAAATGTTGGGGCAAACGAACAGGAAACTTAATTCTTTTAGGCTACGGACGAGGAGGTATTATCCAAAAATATTTTAACACAGATTTTTTCGGTTATTTTTGAATCTATTTAGCTCAAAATTGGTACACACACTAAGTAAAACATTTAAAAGGGTATGACGTAGAGCTGTACCCAAAATTTTCCCAAAAAAATTTCGGACAAGAGGGAAAATTTTAGAAAAATTGTGATCTGATATTTGCGTACATACTCCTTGAACAACGACAAACATCGTTCTGTAGTTTTTTTCTCGAAATAAAAAAAAATTTCCGACACAAGTATCAGGTTATAAGTAGTTATATTCCAAATCAAAAAATCTAAGTGTCCGACAAAAATATTGGGTCAAATCCAAAGTCGGACAAAAAATTTAATTTTTATTAATAAACTGTCTTTTAAACTTTTCTCGGTTCGTGCAACCATTACCTTTAAAACCATTTTTCCGACAACATTAGTAGGTTATAAGTAATTATATTCTTAATCAAAAAATCAAAGTGTCGGACAAAAATATTGGGGCAATTCGACAGTCGGACAAAAAATTTATTTTTATTAGTAAAGTATACTTTCAAATTATGCTGGGTTCGTGCATCCCTTATCTTTACAACCATTTTTCCGACAAAAGTAGTAGGTTACAAGTAATTATATTCTTAAACAAAAAATATAATTGTCTGACAAAAATGTTGGGGCAAACGAACAGAAAACTTAATTCTTTTAGGCTATCGACGAGGAGGTATTATCAAAAAAAAATTTTAAAACAGTGTTTCTCGGTTACTTTTGAATCGATTTAGCTGAAAATTGGTACACACACTAAGTAAAGCATTTAAAAGGGTATGACGTAGATCGGAACCCAAAATTTTCTTAAAAAATTTTCCGACAAGAGGGAAAATTTTAGAAAAATTGTGATCTGATAATTTGTGTACATACTCCTTGAACAACGACAAACATCGTTCTGTAGTTTTTTTTCTCGAAATAAAAAAAAATTTCCGATACAAGTATCAGGTTATAAGTAGTTATATTCCAAATCAAAAAATCTTAGTGTCCGACAAAAATATTGGGTCAAATCCAAAGTCGGACAAAAAATTTAATTTTTATTAATAAACTGTCTTTTAAACTTTTCTGGGTTCGTGAAACCCTTACCTTTAAAACCATTTTTCCGACAACATTAGTAGGTTATAAGTAATTATATTCTTAATCAAAAAATCAAAGTGTCGGACAAAAATATTGGGGCAACTCGACAGTCGGACAAAAAATTTATTTTTATTAGTAAAGTATACTTTCAAATTATGCTGGGTTCGTGCATCCCTTATTTTTACAACCATTTTTCCGACAAAAGTAGTAGGTTACAAGTATTTATATTCTTAAACAAAAAATGTAATTGTCTGACAAAAATGTTGGGGCAAACGAACAGAAAACTTAATTCCTTTAGGCTATCGACGAGGAGGTATTATCAAAAAAAAAAATTTAAAACAGTGTTTCTCGGTTACTTTTGAATCGATTTAGCTGAAAATTGGTACACACACTAAGTAAAGCATTTAAAAGGGTATGACGCAGATCGGAACCCAAAATTTTCTTAAAAAATTTTCCGACAAGTGGGAAAATTTTAGAAAAATTGTGATCTGATAATTTGTGTACATACTCCTTGAACAACGACAAACATCGTTCTGTATTTTTTTTCTCGAATTAAAAAAAAATTTTCAGCACATGTATCAGGTTATAAGTAGTTATATTTCAAATCAAAAAATCTAAGTGCCCGACATAAATAGTGGGGCACATCCAAAGTCGGACAAAAAATTTAATTTTTATTAATAAACTATACTTTTAAACTATTCTGGGTTCGTGCATCCCTTATCTTTACAACCATTTTTCCGACAAAAGTAGTAGGATACAAGTAATTATACTCTTAAACAAAAAATGTAATTGTCTGACAAAAATGTTTGGGCAAACCAACAGGAAACTTAATTCTTTTAGGCTATGGACGAGGAGGTATTATCCAAAAATATTTTAAAACAGATTTTTTCGGTTATTTTTGAATCGATTTAGCTGAAAATTGGTACACACACTAAGTAAAACATTTAAAAGGGTATGACGTAGCGCTGTACCCAAAATTTTCCCAAAAAAATTTCGGACAAGAGGGAAAATTTTAGAAAAATTGTGATCTGATAATTTGTGTACATACTCCTTGAACAACGACAAACATCGTTCTGTAGTTTTTTTTCTCGAAATAAAAAAAAATTTCCGATACAAGTATCAGGTTGTAAGTAGTTATATTCCAAATCAAAAATCTAAGTGTCCGACAAAAATATTGGGTCAAATCCAAAGTCGGACAAAAAATTTAATTTTTATTAATAAACTGTCTTTTAAACCTTTCTGGGTTCGTGCAACCCTTACCTTTAAAACCATTTTTCCGACAACATTAGTAGGTTATAAGTAATTATATTCTTAATCAAAAAATCAAAGTGTCCGACAAAAATATTGGGGCAACTCGACAGTCGGACAAAAAATTTATTTTTATTAGTAAAGTATACTTTCAAATTATGCTGGGTTCGTGCATCCCTTATCTTTACAACCATTTTTCCGACAAAAGTAGTAGGTTACAAGTAATTATATTCTTAAACAAAATATATATTTGTCTGACAAAAATGTTGGGGCAAACGAACAGAAAACTTAATTCGTTTAGGCTATCGACGAGGAGGTATTTTCAAAAAAAAATTTTAAACAGTGTTTCTCGGTTACTTTTGAATCGATTTAGCTGAAAATTGGTACACACACTTAGTAAATCATTTAAAAGGGTATGACGTAGATCGGAACCCAAAATTTTCTTAAAAAATTTTCCGACAAGAGGGAAAATTTTAGAAAAATTGTGATCTGATAATTTGTGTACATACTCCTTGAACAACGACAAACATCGTTCTGTAGTTTTTTTCTCGAAATAAAAAAGAATTTCCGACACAAGTATCAGGTTATAAGTAGTTATATTCCAAATCAAAAAATCTAAGTGTCCGACAAAAATATTTGGTCAAATCCAAAGTAGGACAAAAAATTTAATTTTTATTAATAAACTGTCTTTTGAGCCTTACTGGGTTCGTGCAACCCTTACCTTTAAAACCATTTTTCCGACAACATTAGTAGGTTATAAGTAATTATATTCTTAATAAAAAAATCAAAGTGTCGGACAAAAATATTGGGGCAACTCGACAGTCGGACAATAAATTTATTTTTATTAGTAAAGTATACTTTCAAATTATGTTGGGTTCGTGCATCCCTTATCTTTACAACCATTTTTCCGACAAAAGTAGTAGGTTACAAGTAATTATATTAAAAAATATAATTGTCTGACAAAAATGTTGGGGCAAACGAACAGAAAACTTAATTCTTTTAGGCTATCGACGAGGAGGTATTATCAAAAAAAAATTTTAAAACAGTGTTTCTCGGTTACTTTTGAATCGATTTAGCTGAAAATTGGTACACACACTTAGTAAAGCATTTAAAAGGGTATGACGTAGATCGGAACCCAAAATTTTCTTAAAAAATTTTCCGACAAGAGGGAAAATTTTAGAAAAATTGTGATCTGATAATTTGTGTACATACTCCTTGAACAACGACAAACATCGTTCTGTAGTTTTTTTTCTCGAAATAAAAAAGAATTTCCGACACAAGTATCAGGTTATAAGTAGTTATATTCCATATCAAAAAATCTAAGTGTCCGACAAAAATATTGGGTCAAATCCAAAGTAGGACAAAAAATTTAATTTTTATTAATAAACTGTCTTTTGAACCTTACTGGGTTCGTGCAACCCTTACCTTTAAAACCATTTTTCCGACAACATTAGTAGGTTATAAGTAATTATATTCTTAATCAAAAAATCGAAGTGTCGGACAAAAATATTGGGGCAACTCGACAGTCGGACAAAAAATTTATTTTTATTAGTAAAGTATACTTTCAAATTATGCTGGGTTCGTGCATCCCTTATCTTTACAACCATTTTTCCGACAAAAGTAGTAGGTTACAAGTAATTATATTCTTAAACAAAAAATATAATTGTCTGACAAAAATGTTGGAGCAAAATAACAGAAATCTTAATTCTTTTAGGCTATCGACGAAGAGGTATTATCAAAAAAAAATTTAAAACAGTGTTTCTCGGTTACTTTTGAATCGATTTAGCTAAAAATTGGTACACACGCTAAGTACTACACTTAAAAGGGCATGACAAAGAATTGTACACAAAATTTTTCAAAAAGATTTTTCGACAAGAGGGAAAATTTCGGAAATTTTTTTTAAAATTTTAGAATGTTCTCTACAAGGCGGAACCCGACATCCGACGCCCTGAAGGCACTAAGGATTATGAGAAAGAAGAAGAAGAAGGAATGTTCTCTACGTTACGTCCTTATAAATATTATAAGGTGTATTTCTACAAATTTTCAGTTTGATCTATGTAGAACTAACCGAGAAAAATTGTTTATAGTTCGCTTTGGTCTCCTTGATGCTTATTATTTTTTTATATCCCAGAGAACGGCTGTTCCCGTACATGTGACACTATATTATACAAGAAATTTTCGATTTTCTAAATGTGACTGAATTGAAAAAATTGGGCCAAATCTAATCTTAAAATATAGGAAAAGAGATATATGTCAACCATCCATTTTGGTCCAAGGGTGTGGATTTTACGTCCCATTTAGAGTCTGTTTTTTGTTCTCGTCCCCAAAACTCCCAAAAATTTAGAAAATTTAAGTCCGACTTTACAGCTTCCTTTAGTACTGAACATTACCTTTCCAAAGCATGTTTATACCTTTCCAAAGCATGTTTAATTTTGAAAATTCTTCTCTTCTTCTTCTTCTTCCTTTTATATAGACATTACTCTGTCTGTTTTTCAATGTGCCTCCAGTAAGTTGTCATTCCACCTTTTTCGTGGTCTTCCCACTGATCGTCTTCCTATTGGGGAACCTTCTGTGACCGTCCTTACTACTCTATTTGTTGTCATTCGGCTTATGTGGTCGTTCCATTCTACTCTTCTGCTTTTCACCCCATAGGCGTAACCAGGGGGTGGTTTTGGGGGTTATAACCCCCCTTTTGGATGTACTTTGAGCTCTATACGCTTAACACAATTATTATTCCATACCCCCAGAGACCTTCAAGTAGACGTAACTCCCCCTTAGGATCATCCTGGTTACACCTCTGTTTCACCCAGTTATTAATGTTGTCCACCTTGCATCTCCTTCATATATCTGCACTTCTAGCTCTATCCCACAGCGTCTTACCATCGATTTTTCGCAATGTTTTCATCTCTGCTGTTTCTATAGCATTCTTTTTGTCCTTTCTGTATCAGGTTGTGTTTCTGCCGCGTATGTCATTATTGGTCTGATGACTCTTTTGTAAATTCTGCCTTTCACTTCTTTTCTGATGTTTTTATTTCTCTATATTGTTTCATTCCGGCAACCTGCGGCTCTGTTTGCTTTATTCACCTGATCTTCCACTTTTGTTTCGAGCTTTCCGTAGCTGCATAGTGTGATGCCTAGATATTTAAACTCCATGACTTGTTCTATTATTTGACCCTCCAGCTCTAATTTACACCTTATTAGATCTGCTGATATAACCATGCATTTAGTCTTTTTTAGGTAAATTTACATGTTAAATTTTCTAGCGGTTATATTAAATTCGTGCAGCAAACGTTGTAAATCATCTTCACTTTGAGAGATTAGTATTGCGTCGTCTGCACAGCAGATTATTTTAAGTGGTTTTTCTCCCATTTGGTATTCTTTTTTTGTTCTTACTTTTTTTATTATTTCGTCCATGATCAGGTTGAACAACAGAGGACTCAGGGAATCTCCCTGTCTTATCCCATTGTAATTTTGAAAATTGTATATACCATTCAAAAGTTACCGATCTCAGAAATTTTATTCAATTTCTATTTAAAAAGGGAAAAATGTTTTTTCTCAAAGTTCGCATCACCCCGTGGAATATTCTAGCATCTATAAAATACTAAAATTAAAACCTAACTATAGCCTCATTCCTTCTCAACATTCAGTTTTTTCATTCATTCGTTTATGTTGGATAATAAAAAAGTTAAGGACTTTAATAACTAGCCATGTTTTTCATAGACAAAGTGTGTTTTTAAATGGCAAACTTTAAGGAGTAATTGTGCATGACAAAATAAAGTCAGTTTGCTTTACGAGAAAAACGTATGTCCACAAATGCATCGTTTCCGAGATAGGGGGTGTTGAAGTTTTTCTGACAAACTGACGATTTATTTATTGCTTTAAAACCAGTTGAGATATGCAAATGAAATTTGGTGGGTTTTAAGAGGTAGTTATTGCACATTTTTAACTACAGTTAAGAATTTAATATTCACCATTGGCGCGCATACGGGTAATATGAGCCGAAAAATACGTAATTTAATATGAAGTCAAAAATGTATAAAAATTAATTTTTTTTAAATTGTACCAAAACGCCCCATTATTTTTGTCCGACAAGTGATCCAATATGCATTACACATGTAAAAAAACAGTACAAAATAAAAATAACATCTGTGGTAATAAATAAAAAAATTTCAGGAGATTGACATTTTCGGCGGGTCCGACTGCGCATATGCCCCGTGAAAATTGTCCGACAAGGTTACCACATTATTGTAAAAAGGTTTTATGGTAGATACCGTTAAAATTATCCATGTGGTAATAAATTTATTATTTTCATAAATTTTAAGTTATTTTTCGGGTGTAACTTCAATGATATTATGCTAAAAATGATGGTGTATCGCATATTTAAAATGCGTTTATCTCGAAAACGGTTGAGTTTAGGAAGATGAAAGAAGTATACCTTTATTAAGTAAAACTAATAGGAAAATAAAAATTTTAATGTCAAAATTATACAGAGTGAGGGATAAAAAAAATTGAACGTAATAAATGAGTGCTGAAAGGCATATGTGGCGCCCTCTGGGCAATGCATAATTTTTGGTAAGGAATTTAGATTTCTAGACCCAAGAAACCCCCAAATATAAAATTTCATGTTGTTATCTCATACCTATCAGGAAATATTAAATAATAAATAAAAAAAAAGTTTAACTTTGACACCCTGTATCTCGGCTATTATAAACTTTGTACTAAGGTAAGTTAGCTTAAATCGGCCTATTTTAACCTCAGGAACCTGAGGTTAAGCTATGGCCCATTCTTTACCAAACACCCTGTATGCATAAAAATTACTTCTTCTTTTAATTGTACCAAAACGCCCCATTATTTTTGTCCGACAAGTGATCCAATATGCATTACACATGTAAAAGAACACTACAAAATAAAAATGACATCTGTGGTAATAAATAAAAAATTTTCAGGAAATTGACATCTTCGGTGCGTCCGACTGCGCATATGCCCCGTGAAAATTGTCCGACAAGGTTACCACATTATTGTAAAAAGGTTTTATGATAGATACCGTTAAAATTACCGATGTGGTAATAAATTTATTATTTTCATAAATTTGACATATTTAGCGTGTCCGACGCGTCATATGCCCCAATATTTTTGTCCGACAAAATTGTTTTCGTTGTTTATATGATAAAATCCATTGATTAAAATAGAATGACCAATGTGGTAATAAATTTTTTTCTTGCATAAAATTGACAACTTCGTCACCGCTTGACAGACAAACGCCCCACTACCATAATGCGCCAAGCTCAAAATTTGTCCGACTCCACCCAAATAACAAGTACAAAAAGTTTCAACGGTGTGGTCATAAATAATAATTGTATATGCGGGCCCAAGGCCTATATTATTTTGTACTTCTACTATATTCATTGTCACAATAATCCAAAACAGTATATTGTTGGAATAGACTGTATAAATACATCAGAATTAAAAGTCAGATTAGATTAAAAATCAGAGTCAACTAGAACATTTGCCGATCATAAAAGTATGTTAGCCAAAGGCATCATAATGGTATTAACACTAGAAGCACCAGAGCGGTCATTTTGACTGCTTTCTATTTTTGACACTCTGTTTTACTCATTCATAGTTATTTTAGAAACTTGATAATTTATGACTTTTCCTAGATCTATTTGAAAATTATAATTTCTCTTTTACAGCTACTTAGCGGAATTACTTTTTAAGATATGCTAATGTCTACCTAGAAGCACCAGAGCAGTCATTTTGACCCTCTGTATTACTCATTCATATTTATTTTACAAAATTTATAATTTGGGGCTTTAATATTTATTTGAGGATTATAATTTCTCTTTTACAGGTACTTTTACAGTATAATTACATTTTGAATATAGTTAATGTCTACCTAGAAAAATTGTGTAGTAATGACAAGGTATTCTACATTTTGTTCTATTTTTCTGGGAAGTTTTTACTTATTTTATGTATAAAATGCATCGAAAACATTTGTTATTAGGTAATTTGAGTATACTCTTTGCAAGTGCGTGCTCAATATGTATTTTGATTTTTCATTGTGATCTTTCTCTTTTCTGCTGTTATCACGTCTCGTCGATATTTGACTGAGCAATAACTATTGGAGTGGTTACAGAATTTGTCAGATAATGAATATGAAGTAGAGTTATGTGATGAAAATGTATCCAATAATGAAGAAGACGAGTATGTGCCTGATAAAGTTGATAAAGGACATTCATCGGGTAGCGATTCTGAAGTTGAGGATATGTTCAGTACTTCTGCTTCAACTTCGAATGATGATTTCAATACCTCTTTAGGAATTACTACCAACCGTGTAAGAGGAATTCGCGGAAGCAGTTTAGAGAATTCCTCCATTGACATTATAGGATGGGAGTTACTTTGCAATAGCGCTAGTACACCAGGTTAGCAACTATATTATATTAGTAGCTTCACTAGCTTATATTTATATATTCATTTAGGCATATAATATTTTTGAGCATATTATTTTTTTATGTGCCTATCCATGATGAATGTTGGCGACCATCATGGGAATTTTTACCTTATCCGCAGGACGTTCTTCTTCCTGGGCCCGTTTTCCAAATATTTTTCCTTGCAGGATGGCTTCTAGAAGGGTATATCTAGATTCATTTCGCATAATGTGTCCAAAGTACTCGAACTTTCGAGATTTGATGGTGGTACCTCTCGGTTCTTCTACATTCTTCTGAGGACCTCCTCATTTGTGACTCTCCGATTATTTTGTGGCTATTCTCCGATATAGCCACATTTGGAATGCTTCCAATTTTCTGCACATATTCTTTGTTCAAGGTCCACGATTCAACACCACAAAAAACAACAGAGAAGACGTAGCAGGTGAAAGTGAAAAACATGTGAAATTTGTCATATACATAAATGTATATAAAATTTGTGTGGGTCTTGTACAAGCAAAATTGAAAAATTAATTAAATATGTCTTTTATTATTAGTTATTAACTCAATATAGGCTTTTATCAAGTAAAAAATAATTCAAAAACGGCTGGCAATAGAAATTCTAATACCCGTCATTTTGAGCACTGCGGTGCTTCTAGGTATGCAGAAATGTTGGTGCTTCTAGTGTTAAAGAGGATATAACAAGTCTCAATTTTGTGAATTTTTTATTGTTTTTGTATGTAATCAGTATGATAGAAAGTGTGGATTATTACGATATTACTTTTCTTTTTTTATCTTAGGCTGAATGGGTCACAAAACTCATGCCATTTAATTGTTTAACACGTTAATTGCCCAAATGAAGCAAAAAAATCGTACTCCCAGGCCCAACTCAGACTTTATTGTTCACGCTAGTCTATGGGTGTTAGAGCGTGTATGATCACAGGATCTGAAACCCAACTGTCAGGTGTCATGGTAATGAACGTGTTAAATAAATAAATATTTCAACACTCACTAGAAGTGAACTAAAACCTAGAATATTTAGAGTTAGATATGTATGTTCCGTACATTCATCAGAGTTTTATTTTCCAACTGTAAAAAATAATACAAAATACAATCTTATAATTTATTTAACAAAAAATGTTAATATAGATGTACAAAAAGTTATTCTCTTTTGCTGTGCTCAGGCACTGCAAGTGAAAAGTCCAATCGGACCCAGATAATTACAGCTACAAACAAAATAAAGAGTGCCAACGATAACAGCAAAGGCTCATGTAACAACAATCGTGGTTGCCATTTATAGGTAATTTCCAAATCTTGAATGTGTTGTTCAATCAGGTCCCTCTTTTTCAGTCTTATAACTTTACGCCCAAGGTTATCCAAATATTTGTAAGTAACATCATCTGATAGTCTCTCCACATCATAGGGTGGTCGAATTTTGATATCAGTGACTCCAACAGGAAGAACTACGTTAGTAACAACTTCTTCAACATACATATCGTCAAAAACATGGTCAATGAGCCTCATAGCTAATACATTATCTCCATTTTCAGCCTTGAAAAGGTACTGGTAACTGGGGACACTGTAGCCGAGAGTATAAGAACTTTGCCAACCTCCAAAAAGTGGGAATCTTGGTCTCAGTTCAAGTTCTATCCAATCCTTACGGTGTTTTACAGCTGAAGTAGAAATGTTGCCATTGCTGTCTCTGTAATAAATGCTATGAGCAGTGGCTGGTAAAACAGTAGTGTATGATTTAATACTGTGATGTGTACTACTAGTGTCTCTTTGGTAATCATATCTCGAAAATGGCCCCTTTAATGTAGCTCCTGTGTGTTTAATTTCAATTTGCTCTTCCACTGCAATGTTACCCCAGTGAGATATTTCAATTGTTCTATCTAGATGGACAACTGTCAAAAATGGAGCATTGTTTTCGTAATGAACTATCAGTTCATCCACAGCAAAAGGTGCAATTTCTCCATATGGTCCATAATGTATTGTACTATCTGTCTGAGTAACTGGTTTCAATTTAGAATAATTTTCAATACTTCTAGAGCTTAATGTAACATCAGTTTTTTGTTTAACCACTGTGTATGGTGTATAAATATAATGATTACCAAAATACCTCACTAACTGCTTCTCTTTCTGGGAAATACTATGTGGATATGGAATTAAACTTTTAATGAGTATTTCTTCAACCACCACTGTTGCAGTACGGCCCGGTTCCAAATTCTGCCTCAAGATAACTTTGTGGAATCTCTTATCGCTCTGGTTTTCTACTTGGGCTGTTAAGACGTTTAAATCTTGCTTGGCAGAGTCTTTGGCACCTTTAAATGCTATCTGTCCAACTAAATTTGGTTGCTCCGCCAGTAGAAAATTCTTGATAGGGTCTGCGCCGGCATTTTCAAGAGTTATGGTGCTGGTGATTTTTACTAACTGTGACGTTAAATCTATGGTTCTATCCACATTTTTATAAATTAAATTATTGTTGATTCTTTCTGCTGCATTGACGGTCACTATTATGAATATGAAGGTGATTAATTTCAACATTATTTTAAATTTTACATTCAATTACTGAACACATCACCGTCTAGTTGATTCAATTGACGTTTCTTAAAGGACTTGACGTGTTGACGTGTAATTGGTTGTGGAATATGACAGTGTGATGACAGTGACAGATACAAGTAGGCGATTTCCTGCAAGTATAATTTTAATTTAACTTTCACTGCTAAAATATTTTATGAATACGTTTCATTCAAATGATCTAGGTGTGACCTTTTGTATTTTAAAAGGCTTTTATTTTCCACATTATTTATACGCAAGTGTTCCTGTTGTTGTAGGAATAATGTATAATAATTACATTATGATAATTTTTGAAGCGGCATACTACATTTTTTGACAGGTGACGAAAAACATCTACTCTACACTACAGATTCCTGTAATATCTTTCATAAATATTGATTAAATTCAAAATACAAATTTGATAGGTTATGTATTTAGAATCATAAAATATTTATAAAAAAGTTTTATTAAAAATCAATACCATTAACTCGCGAAGTTAAAAAATGTGGTATTATCATGCCATAATTGATGGAATTAATATGGACTCATAACTGACAAGAATAATAAAATGGTAAGCTACTTGGGTAAGATCTATTTTGAAGTTAAAATTAATATTTTTTAGGATAATTCTCAAAAGTACATAACAATATCTGTAGCAGCATTTATTTGTTACTGCAATACTCTCGGAGGATCGTTTGTTTTTGATGACAATGAAGCTATTATAAAAAATAAAGATGTGATGCCACATACTCCCATTTTGAATATATTCAAAAATGATTTTTGGGGAACAGATATTACTTTGAACAGCAGTCATAAGTCTTACAGGCCACTTACAATTTTATCTTACAGGTACATCACTTTTACTGAAAGTTATTTGCCTATGGCATCTCAGTTTCACTCTCATTTAAAAATTTATCTACTGTAGAACCCCGATTATCTGGTCTGTGGATTATCCGTGCTATGTTTTCTCATTATTCAAATTGCATTTTTGAGGTTTTATTGAAATAGTAGATAAATCTCACACCTATGTGTGTGATTTAGTTGTGTGCTAGAAAAGAGTCACTACTCTGCTAAATAAAACGCAGGAGAAATGTTTTGACGATTTTGAACAATAATAGAATATATTTTAGAAAAGGGTGAATAGTCTCATCATTATCACAAATATATTACGCTAACAAGCAAAAAATACACGATATCAATAAAAACAAAATGAAACTATAAAATTCCATATCTTAGTCTGACTGTTTTAAAAACATATCAAGCATGGAAATTATTAAAAAATTAACTTTTTAACAACTGGATGAAGCACTTTCCAAATGGTTTTTCACATCAAAATTTTTAAGAATTATTGATATTGCTAATTTTCTTTATATCAAATACAGGGTGAGTCAAAATGCAAGTACATTATTTTCTCAGTAATGTACATTAACATTAACGTACTTTAATTTTTATATAACATTCCCTATGCCCACATTTATTAGTTTTCGAGATATTTTCATTTTTCAGAGCAAATTGTTTTAGGTGTTTAAATTTATCTAAATTTTAAGTAAGCCATGACTGAATTGACAATTGAAGATTACTGATTATCAATCCGGTAATCAATGTAATGGTAGGGGAGCAAAGTATGCTAAATGTGCAGTCACTCGAGCGTTATGGGGACCTATTGGGTTGTGAAGAGTAGGTCCTAAAACCAAAAAAAGTTAAGTAAAGTTTTCCATTTTAGTGGGCGCTTGCCATTTTTAATTTAATTTTCCATTTCCAATAATCGTTTTTTCCGATTATAACGCCATCTATCCATAATCCGAAAAAATGTTTCGAGTAAAAGTTACTTATTTTTACGTAAGGAATCCAAATCTGCAATAAAAAAAGGGGGCTCCTATTTAAGATTTTAAAGTAACCCCCCACCCCACCTCCGTGGGGGTCGTGTTTAGTGCCATTCGGTAGATTTTTCAAGAGTATTGAATAAGTGTATTTTACAGTTTTTTGATCTGATGTTAATTTCGCGAAATATCGCGGGATTCGTATTTAAAATATTAAATTTACCCCCCACCCCTCTCCGTGGGAACTCGTGTTTGATATAATTCGGTAGATTTTTAAAAAATATTGAGCACATATTTTTTAGTTTTTCGATCTGTCATTCATTTCCCGAAATATTCGCTTTTTTCTTGTGAAATTTTGGGACTCACTCATTTCCTTACGCCCAGCTCAAATCGTCAGATTTTTTAAATATACACTCTTTTGCATGTACTTAACTTACCTTATCTTAATCTGACAATTTCGAGCATTTTTAAGGATAAATTTTTTTTGGGCCCCCCTTAATGAACTCCCCTGTGTTAAGAGCCAATATATAGTAGAGGTACATCTGCAGGGTAGCAGGTTTCTCCCCATATGCTAATCTGACGCGCTCGAGTAACTGCAAAAATCCCCACTTGGGCTCCCCTACCATAACACTGTAGCAAATAAAGATATAAAAATAATTTAAACAAACTGGAACATGAAGTAAAAACCACTTCCATGTAAAAGGTATATTTACTAAAAATTTTTTAGAATCCCAATGGATTCAATAAAATGAGTTCATCAGAACGTTTTCAAACCTATCGGTCCATCATCAGTGAATTTGAATACTTGCAAAATAGCCCCAGAACCAAACAATGGTTGTGATTATAAATAAATCTACATTATGTTGAAATAAATTTAAAATGGCTAAACGCCGATGTTCAGGGATTAAACCTCTGGGAACATGGTGAAACTCTACCCGAGGACCCAATCAACCATCTTCGGTCAACGATGACTACTAAGTGACTACTTAGACTTAGTAGTCATCGTTGACCGAAGATGGTTGATTGGGTCCTCGGGTAGAGTTTCACCATGTTCCCAGAGGTTTAATCCCTGAACATCGGCGTTTAGCCATTTTAAATTTATTTCAACATAATGTAGATTTATTTATAATCACAACCATTGTTTGGTTCTGGGGCTATTTTGCAAGTATTCAAATTCACTGATGATGGACCGATAGGTTTGAAAACGTTCTGATGAACTCATTTTATTGAATCCATTGGGATTCTAAAAAAAAAATTTTTAGTAAATATACCTTTTACATAGAAGTGGTTTTTACTTCATGTTCCAGTTTGTTTAACTATAAGGTATACAGCCAATCCAGGGAACTACCCCTTTTTAGGAAAAATAATTTATTAGTAATACATTTTACAAACAAAAACACAATCACTACATGCAACATTTTTGAAACAATTAAAAACTATATTTTTATGTAAATGCAACAAATAAACAAAAAAAATTAGTAATAAATTTTACAAAACAACAGACAAACACAAAATACAATATTTTGTGAAGACAATTAAACACTACTTTTGTATGTAAATGTAACAATGTAACAAATAAAGAACGAAACATAATTTATCAGTAATACATTTTGCAAAAAAACATGTTTGAAAAAATTAAAAGCTACTTTTAATAAAATATTTTTAATATTTAATTACATAAGGTGTTCAAAATTATCTCCCTAACACATTTATGTACGCCTAAAAACGATCATTGAATGAGCTACTTATTCTATGGAGCATTTGTAAATTAACACATCGAAATACACTTTGTATTCTATGTTTCATCTCATCCCTTGTTGTTGGAGGTATTTTATAAGCTTCATTATTAACGTAACCCCAAAATAATCAGTCCAGTTTATTAAATTCTGGTGATTTGGGTGGCCACGCTACTGGTCCATTGAAAAATGAAAATATCTCGAAAACTAATAAATTTAGACATAGGGAATGTTATCTAAAAATTAAAGTTTAGTAATGGTACTTTTCAATAGTGATATAAAATACAGGGTGTTCGATTTAAAATTACTGAGAAAATAATGTACTTGCGTTTTGACTCACCCTGTATTTGATATAAAGAAAATTAGCAATATCGACCATTCTTGAAAATTTTGACAATACGTTAAAAAATATGGCATTAATAAACCATTGTTGTTTTGTTTATTTTTATTTATACAGGGAGTTGAACTTGTTACGATTTTCATATAAAATTGGTTATAACTTTGTAAATACCCTGTATAACATGACAAAACTTTATATTTTTGTGATGGAGAAGTTAACAGGATTTCGAATTTAAAATAAAATATAGGGTGTTCCATTTAAAAAAACATAAGTTTGGTCTGCCACTGTGTTATCGAACACCCTATAACATTCTAACTAATTTTGTAATGTGAAGCTCAAAGGTGGATAAAATTTTTGTTATCAACTTTTATTGCTATCTATTACTATAGCGGAGCTATTGAGCTTTACCCTACTAATCAATCACCCTGTATATATCACAAAGCAAGAGATCTTTTGAACTGAGTTAAAGTTAAATTGAAAATATAATCAAATTCATTTAATAGCCCCATGTATCTATCCAATAGGTTGTGAATACCATATGTTGTTCTGTTGAAAGGAATGTGGAAAACATTGTGGTAACATAGAGCTTGGTTTGGAACATTAAAGTTAATGTGATTTAACAGGTTTGGACAATCAATAAATCCATGTATGATCTTATATATAAATATAGCACCTGATATATCATGACGGTTCTTAAGTGGGGGTAAAGATAATTGTTGTTCAATAGAGGAATAATCATGATTTCTAATGGTAGAACTTATAATATAATGAACTTATGAAGGAAGTCGAACAATAAGGGTTGCACATAATTTTCCCCTTGTTGCCATATTCTACATTTAAAAAAATATATAGGGAATAATCAGATTTTTTTGACATGCCATTCCTATTACATGCATTTAATTGGCTAGAATTAGTGACGAGTTTGTATGATGTCATTATTACATTTGGTGAGATTGGAAATTGTAACTGACGTCTGTCATAATATCGGAGGTTGAATATATATAATGTCAAAATATTGTTATCAAATTATAATCAGGGAAGACGAAATACAGATAATATATTATCGTTTTAATACAGTTTAATTAAAATATCCAACAATTTGAATCAAAACCAAATCAAGAAACTAAAAGGCTGTATGACACTATACATTTTCTTGTATCATTTCTAATATCGTTTCTGATATGTCAAAAAAATGCATAGTGTCATACACAGATACAAGAAACGATATCAGAAACGATACAAGAATTTGTGTCAGGCACAGATTATTGTACAAGAACTGCGCCAATTTCTGCGCAAAGAGCAAAAACGTAACACCTGCTGGTAAAACATCTAAAATGTCAAAATTACTTACTCATAATGGCGGCTGAAATGAAAATGGGATAATGTATTGATGAATTTATTTGTGTTTTTGTAGGTATTATTTATAAATCTTTTATTGATACTTAATATACCGTTTGGTATGGACTACTGTTCTACTAATAACCATATATTTAGCTCCTAGTAAAGTTCAAACTATAAATTTAGGTTTCATGGTGCATAATTTTTTAATAGACGAAAATACAATAGTTCCTAATTTGGATCAAACTGAAGATAATTCTAATGCAAATATTTTAGCACAAATATCAAAACAAAATAAAAACACAAATAATCAACCTCAGTCAAAGTAAAATTCTGGTTAACATTAAAATGTTAATTATATAAAAGTTTAATAATTTTATAAAATATTTAAAATCAGCTGTGTCTGTAGATGCAGTACTACCATAACGTGACACAGGGTGACAAACAAAATTTCGACCAATCACGTGCTGAATTTCATACAATTTTCGATACAAGAACTTGCATAGTGTCATACAGGGCACAAATGTACGTACAAGAAATGATACAAGAAAATGTATACAAGAAACGATATCAGAAACGATATTAGAAATGATACAAGAAAATGCATAGTGTCATACAGCCTTAAAGTAACAGAATTTAGTATGTAGACAGTTTCATAGGACAGTTTATATTTTAACCAACTTCACATCTATAAACAAAAATCTTACATAACCTTCTATAGGACAACATTAGTTTGACATTTATAGTACAGATAGTTATCAATGGCTGCATTCAGCAGAAAACTGCGATGACTAATCGATTACTTAGCGATGTGTAATCGCTAACGATTCTTCTGAATGGTATATTTTCATGTACATACGAAATAGGTTATGACAACTGTCACATTTTTCAAAACGCTGTGTCTAGGTACACGCTAACGTGTACGCAAATAAAAAAGTTAGGTACACGCGAATTAAACTTCATCAAGCCAGTGACGTAATTATTTAGCGTGTGCAGTGACTTTATATTTTGGTACACGCTATTTTCATATGTTTAGTGTTTGTTGTTTCTTTGATAGAATATATTTTATTAAGGGAAGGGGAAGGGAAGCAAAACTATTCAGATGTTTCAAACTTAATTGTAATAAAACAATATGTATATAAAAGTATATATATTCAGGTTAGCAAAATAAATATTAGCTAACATGATATATAAAAAATACTGCTAAAATAATTTTTATACCTAAGTTAATTATACCAGTTTATATTGGTGTTTATTTTTGCTGTGGTGTTTATTTTTATTTATACAGGGAGTTGAACTTGTTACGATTTTCATAGAAAATTGGTTATAACTTTATAAAAACCCTGTATAACATAATAAACCTATATATTTTTGTGATATGGAAGTTAAGAAGATTTCGAACATAAAATAAAATATAGGGTGTTCCATTTAAAAAAACATAAATTTGGTCTGCCACTATATTATCGAATGCCCTGTAACATTCTAACTAATTTTAGTAATTTTGTAATATGAAGCACAAAGTTTGCTAAAAATTTTGTTACTAACTTTTATTGCTATCTATTACTATAGCAGATCTACTGAGCTTTATCGCACTAATCAATCGCCCCGTAAATTTTATCTTATTACTTCTGCTACCCTTAATCACGAATTTTTGTCTTTTATCGTTTTCATACTGTTTTAGAATGTTGTTAAACTCATTAAAATAACTAAATAATTGTCCACACTCAATAGTTAATTTAAAAAAAAAACACTACACAAGTAAAAAATAAGGAAACTCTTTACAAATCAATATTAAAGTGTAAACATAACGCGATTAGACAAATTCTAACCACACTCTGACACTCGTGATACTTACACTTACAGATACCACAGCATACACGCGGCTCAAATTAGCGTGTACCAAAAAACCCAGTCATAGTACACGCTAAATAATGACGTCACTGACTTGATGACGTTTAAGCGTGTACCTAACTGTTTTATTTGCGTACACGTTAGCGTGTACCTAGACACAGCGTTTTCAAAATACTTTGCAAATACGTGAAAGACACCCCAAGAACAGAAATAAAAATTATTATGAAATGGTAATTTATAAATAACCCCATTTAATTCATACATAGTTTCAAATTCTTGAATTTCTTGCGACATAGGTAAACCTAATAGGTACATGCGAATAATCCAACAAAGCAGCTCAGATATTTATCAGCGTGATTTATATGCCTTTCAGCCTTCCTTGCCTTCAATTCATGTTTTTTTAAGATATATAACTTAAAATATACGTATTAGACACACGTCATACGTCAATCATATTTTGATTTGCTAAGAAATCATATTTCAAAACCGATGTTTAAAATGGCGACCGATAAGTCATCGAATGATAACTAATCGACAATTTATGTGGCATTCAGCAGAAAATCACTAAGCGATTAGTCATCGATTGAGTCTGCTGAATGCACCCTTTGTTTCACAGTCTCTTTTTTTGTTTGCTGTCAAGTTTGTACCAGTGGGATATGATGTCATTAAATCTATGGCGTACACGCCTAATAGGGAACTTGCACATTTTTTTTATTACATAATAATGTTCAGTTTTGTATAAAAATGAGATTTCTAAAATTTCACGCTTCAAAAACTCATAATAACTTAGAAGTACGAATTTAAAATCTTCTGTGATTTAAAATAGTTCAAACAACCAGTGACGTCACATAGTTGTACTTTATTTATGTTAATATTTATGGTTATATTTAGGTATATTCTTCTTCTTATTCTTCAGTTTATTAGCCTCCACCTACTTGGGTATTTGGCCAGCTCATCATCGTGGAATAAGGGAAAAATATTTATATTCTAATGACATATGTCATTTTAATAATATATACCAGTTTGTTGAGATTGAAGTTTGATACAGTTTTTGAAGGAAAGGAAAGAAGGTTTGTTATGGAAAATAAAAGAAAACACTATAAGTGTTATTTAGTGCCATTTTGTAAAAGTACAAGTTTTCTATGTATGTAAAATAGTTCAAACGATCAAAAACACTTGTGACATCACATAGCTGTATTTTCTACTGACGTTTATAATTTTAACTATTTAGAATGGGAAATAAGCCACAATATTATTAAAAAATGATTTTTATTAATAAAAATCATTTTTTAATAATATTGTGGCTTATTTCCCATTCTAAATAGTTAAAATTGTAAAAATGCCACAAGAAAATAGCTTCAGAACGACGTTTATAATGTCTTATTTAAAATTATATACAATTTTGTTTACTTTGTTGGTGTAGAATGTAAACATACAGCCATACGACGTCACGGCGCATTTTGGGTTAGGTCCTATAATTTGAATTTAGAATTGTCTTTAGGGCCCAAACAGAACACAAAAACAACTTTTTTTATCTTTGATACATGTTTTAAATTATGATCTGTTGTGATTTATAACATTTTTTTCGAATTTAAAATTTTATGCAAGTTCCCTATTGTTTGAATATGACCATACTATACTATATACTGTAATGAACTAATGAATACATCATGCACATATAAATAAAAAATACTTAACTATTTTTAACGGAAAATAAGCCATAATTTTACTAAAAATATGATTTTATTAACGTTTCGACGTCCAAATCGGATGCCGTTGTCAAAATACAAAAAAAATTAATAAATTAAACAAAAATGTTGTTGCTTAGTAAAAAATTCATCTATTTTTTTTAATCCGACTCATTTATATCGGCAATTCAGACATATATTATACATTTTAAAGTAGAAGACTTTAAAATGATATTGCCAATATTTATGAGTTGCGTTCCTGGGACGACTTTACTGAAAGATGGTTCATTCGATTACATGAAATCAACCCCAACTCAAGAATATCCTTCACAAAAAAATCATAGCATGTGATCTATCTTTAAAAAGACAACCGCATGCAACGGTGACAGTAAAATTCTCGTGTAAGAGATTCCATAGTAAATCACGATTGAAAACCAGGAAAAAACCTCGTGATACTATCCCGACATCGTAAGTATTAGGTCTTACTTTAGTTTACTCTCAAAACTAATACCAAATTCTGACCTTAATATGTAGGTACATTTTAAATTATAAATAATACTAATAATACATAGGTATATAAATAATACTACAATATAAAATGTACTAACTCGATGTTATTGACGGCATCCGATTTGGACATCGAAACGTTAATAAAATCATTTTTTTAGTAAAATTGTGGCTTATTTCCCATTAAAAATAGTTAATTATAAAAATGCCACAAGAAAATAGCTTCAGAATAACATTAAGAAATACTTGTTCAGAAATACTTGTTATCCATGCTTTTCAATTCTCTGTGCCACATCCGGTCCCGTACCTGTAGATAACTGGGGTTCTACTGTATTTTCATTTTAACAGTTGTTGTACATTTCTTTTAATTTTCAGATTAAATGTACTTTATTCTAAGAATAAACTGGATGCGTTTCAATTCCATGCAACAAACAT
This sequence comes from Diabrotica virgifera virgifera, assembly GCF_917563875.1. Lineage (NCBI taxonomy): Eukaryota > Metazoa > Arthropoda > Insecta > Coleoptera > Chrysomelidae > Diabrotica > Diabrotica virgifera. The sequence goes on along the minus strand of NC_065450.1, from coordinate 176,114,553 downwards.
AATCCTCTATGGACTTCTATGCCTACTAACAGTACCTGTTTTTGAACTATTTTTAAAAAAATCAAAATATGCTACTAATATCCATGACGTTGCCTTCCTGTCTGGCTTACTGTTTACTGTACACCCTGTACATACAGAAGCAGTAGCTGGTTTGGTAGGCAGAGCCGATATTTTGAGCTCAGTATTATTTTTTGTGGTCATTTTACTGTTCCATAAATTTAGAAATAGTTTTGGAGAAAGTGTAATTTTTTGGTATATTCTGGTAGCTATATTAACGTGTTGTGCTGTCCTTTGTAAAGAAACTGCCATAGCTGTCGTGGTGAGTATATTGTATTCATGTTTGTTTTTATAAAATTCTACAATATCATTTTTTACACAATGCCGTTGTAAACCTTCCATAGAACTCTGGGCCGTATTAGACGGAATGAATAACGCAAGGATTGATTCCAGATATAGAATACTCCTAAAATACATATACGATAATGCAACTATGCAAATAAATGTAGCAGAAGACCTAACAAGAAGTAAAATAAGAACGGAAAGAGGTGTTAGACAGGGAGCCACCATATCTCCAAAGTTATTTACTCTTGCATTAGAAGATGTGTTCAAGAAGTTAAATTGGAACAACGTGGAATTAAAATCGATGGCAGATTTTTTAGGTCATTTGAGATTTGCCGATAACATAGTACTCATAAGCTACAATACAGAGGAACTGATCTGCGTGCTTAACCTTTAACTACCCGGGCATTAAGTTATAACATAAGTACACGCGTGGCATACTTTATAGGTACGCCACAAGAGAATACACTTAAAAACAACTGTTTTGTTTATTTATTTTTGAAAAAATACACTTAGTTGTTTGTTATAAACGTTATTCGGCATCAGCGAATGCTTGGAGTTCCATCTAAGTAAGTCAATTGGAATATCTAACTGGAATCTGATCCTTTGAAAAATAAAATTACTATTAAAAAAATTTTGAAATGTGATATTTTACATTAGAAAAAGTATTGTTTATAAAGGAACATATATTTTGTGTCATAATGACAAAAATTCCAATTGAAAGATGTACTTAGATTACTACAATCGTAGCCTATTTTGTACAAAACCGGAAACAACAAATAATAAACTGGTAATTACCATCTTCTCAGAACGCCGATTATAACAAAACTAAAACCAATTGTAAAGTACATTCCAGTGATAGGTTAGATATATAAACAAGGTCAAAAATAAATTTTTTAACATATTTGCAATAGAATTCCTATATCTGGCGTACAAAATACGCCAGCGCGTGTAGTTAAAGAACTTAAACGAGAATCTGAGAAAATCGGTTTAAAGATGAATTTAAATAAAACAAAAGTGATGACAAATCAAAATATCACAATCGACTTAGATGGAAGTGAAATCGAAAGTGTCGAAGAGTATAATATACGAGCCCCTTTCCAGTTCAGTTGGCCCACCTTTGTAATTTGCATTTTATGACGATTACCATAAACAAGTGATAATCAATATAGTTTTATAAGTTCCCATATTAATTATTATTGCAATTTTTACTAATATTTATTGAAAACATTACCCTTCTGGTTTTTTTATTTATTTCAAACAATAATAAAAAAAATCACTAAATCGTGGGATTTGATTCAATTACATCAACATACTTTGATTTATTCATAATTATCTTAAAATCAGAGTTAGGCCATGGAAAATGATATCAAAACAATTGTCAATTAATGTCAAATAGATTTTGTGATATTATAAAGCCTATTGCCGTTTGTCAGGATAAAGTCATCGATGGGAATGAGTGAAGGTAAAGTTATGGATAAGAACATTTGTTCAATCATCAATAGATATTTTATTTTCTCGAAAATCAATTCGAAAAATGCGAATATGTTTCAATTGTCACAGTATAGTGTAAGAAATATAGTTAGGAGATACAAAACCTCGGGTTTTGCCATCACAAAACCTATAAATGTAAGAAAAAGTAAAATAAGCGAAGCAGATAGAAGGGGATTAAGACGCATTATAGTGAAAAACCGACGTGCAACTTATCTAGATTTAAGTAGTTTTTGGAGTAAACTGGTTGGAACACACGTTTCTAGATCGACATGTCACTGAGAGGTCCACAAATTAAGATTTTCTACTTACAAAGTGATTGATAAAGTTAAAAAAAATCAATACGAATTCTTTGTGAAAATATTAATTTTATCTCAGACTAACGAGAATCTAGTCTTAACCTTACAACACAAGACAAATAAGTTAAAATGGTCAAAAGAGCATTGAGGTTGGACAAATTCACTAAGGGATACAATGCAATGGAGTGATGAATCCAGATTTGAAGTTTGTGTTGGAGTCGAGTTGGATACAGTAGGAGTCGAGTTATACGCAGGAAAAGTTAAGCTTTTCAGCTTAATGTTTTAACAGAAAAGTCAAAATTCCTACGATTATCATGGTCTGAGGCATCATGTCATCGAATAGTTTGGAAAAATTGCATTTTATCGATGGAATCTTAAATACGGGCAAATATTTGAAGGTTTTAAATAATTTCTTACCGATTGTGAAACAAAGTCGTTTCAATAAGTTTAACTTAGCGAAAGATTTTGTCTTCCAACGAGATGGCGTAGGTTGCCTTACCTCAAAAAAGAGTTTAAACTGGATTGGTGACCACGGTATACTACTTCTGGAATACGTTTCCAACAGTCCCAACAGTCCCGATTGAGGAAACATCCTGCTAGATCCTTAAAAGAATTGAAGCAAAACTTGCAAAAAATATGGGATCCATTTACACCAGAGTGTTGTCAGAACTTTATAAAAACTATGCCACGAAGAATTTTGAATCTAATTAAAAATAAAAAAAGATGTCACTTAGTTGTAAACTTCCACATTTGTTTTGTGAAAATTAGATATTTTTTGCGTTTTTTTTAATTTGTTATTATTCTGTTTATAGGCTATTGATTATATTCAAAATAAGATAGCTAAAAGGAACTACAACGTTAACGGGGTTTTATTATTTGATATGGTCAATGGACATCTATATATGAAAAAACCGCGGAGTGCTACCATTTAAAGGGGTGCGTTTTTGAGAAATGGGTGAATTAGTCCCTGGGCACAGGTTACATTAGGGTGAGTTCTATGCACTTTTGGTACAAATACGTCTACATAAAAATTGTTTCTGGTTAAATTTCCTATCTAAATATAACTTTTTAAAATCAAAGATACTTTTTTTTACAAAAATATATTCAAAAGAAAAAGCACAAAGAAACCCAAAAGAAAGAAATTTTGTTTTTTGTCCCATAACTTTTGTCCACGGAGATATAGGTATAGACATTGCTTCACAGAAAAAAAACTTACATATTTTCTCTTTAAAATGATGTTTGGTATAGGTCATTAGGATTTACAGTTTTCGAAATATGATTTTTCAAAGTTCGCCACTCACAGCAATTTTGGGCAATTTTCCTTGTTATTTCGCAAATATTGTTCTGTAACTTTTTTCTACGTAACTTTAGGTATATGCGATGGTACACGTAATAGGAATAGAAATCAATTACCTTTAAAATGGTCTACTGTATAACGTTGTACGACTTTTTTTAAAGAGATTTAAAGAGATACTTTTAACGATTTTTTTATAATATAATATAAAAATTAAACAAAATTATTATATAATATATTATATATTTATTATTTTTTACATTTTTTACGATTATTTTTTAAATTTCTCATTATAACTTTTTTTTCTTGTACATGAATATACTATCTATATATTGCGCAACAAAGAGGGCTTACTTTCTGTTCTTTAAAATGGTGTATCATCTATATTTAAATACATAATGGAAACCGAGTGATTCTTTGATATTTTTTTACCTGTATTATTTAAAATTATTTCTTTTACAAAAATTACATAAACATTAGTCTTAAAAAACATCACTTTAGTTAAAATTATTTAAACGTTGACATTTAAAAAATTTTCAAAATCAAAGTCCATCTCTTCGTTAGCATTAGCTTCAATATCTTCCTCTGACACCTCAGTTATCTTAGAGTTCCCACAATTAGTACCCATGCACATGCACCCTTTGCAGAATATTGAACAACTAATTCCTATCTTCCTACAACCGCAGTTTTTTGTACATCCTTTGGTACATTTACATGCTATTTTTTCAAGCAAAGCTTGTGGTGCAGGAGCTTTGACAATAAATATTGGAATTAATCCATATTTTCAAGTTTTCCCGACCGAGTCAAGTGGATATAAAGTATTACCTATAAAAAATAAGATTCAATCATAACACACAATCACATAAAAAAGTTATAATGAGGAATTTAAAAAATAATCCTAAAATCAAAAATCGTTGCAAGTACTTATTACAATTTGAAAAAGCATATCTTATTCAAAAATAACCCTAGAATTTTTTATAATACATACATCATTTTAAAGTAAACAGAATAAGCTTTCTTTTTTATTATAATATAATATATACCATATAGAAAAAAAAGTTATAATGGGAAATTTAAAAAATAATCGTAGAAAATATAAAAACTCGTTAAAAGTCTTGAAAAAGATAACCTCGTTAAAAGAAGTCGTACAATATTATATAGTAGACCATTTTAAAGGTAGTTGATTTCTATTCCTCTTATATGTACCATTGCATATACCTAAAGTTACGTAGAAAAAAGTTACAGAACAATATTTGCGAAATAACAAGGAAAATTGCCCAAAATTGCTATGAGCGGCGAACTTTGAAAAATCATATTTCGAAAACTGTAAATCCTAATGACCTCTACCAAACATCATTTTAAAGAGAAAATATTTAATTTTTTTTTTCTGTGAAGCAATGTCTATACCTATATCCCCGTGGACAAAAGTTATGGGACAAAAAACAAAATTTCTTTCTTTTGGGTTTCTTTGTGCTTTTTCTTTTGAATATATTTTTGTAAAAAAAAGTATTTTTGACTTTAAAAAGTTATATTTAGATAGGATATTTAACCAGGAACAATTTTTATGTAGACGTGTTTGTACCAAAAGTGCATAGAACTCACCCTAATGTAACCTGTGCCCAGGGACTAATTCATCCATTTCTCAAAAACGCACCCCTTAAATGGTAGCACTCGGCGGTTTTTTCATATAGAGAGATTCATTGACCATATGAAATAATAAAACCCCGTTAACGTTGTAGTTCCTTTCTATAGTACATAATCAATAGCCTATTAATTAATCGTTCTTATTAATTTAAAACATATTTTGTATACTTCTGGAAATCCAAAAAATATCGATGAATTAAAACTTTCAAAGTGTAGGTATGCTGGACTTTTGTTTTTGTTCTATAAAATTGGATTTTCTTTTAAATCTACATTGGGCCAACTGATAGTATGGGAAGGGGCTCGTATACCCAGATCACACGATCAAACTAGGCAAACAGAATCAAACGGCAGAGATAACTAGAAGAATCCGGATGACTTGGGCAGCAGTAGGAAGACTCGGTGATGTGTTAAAAAACAAAAAGATACCAATAAATCTAAAGAATAGGGTATTCAACAGTTGTATTCTACCAGTTATGACTTATGGAATGGAGACCATGGCACAGAGGTATCAGCCATAGAGGACACAGAGGGCGATCGAACGAGCTATGTTAGGAGTATCTCTGAGGGAACATATACGAAATGAGGAAGTGCGGACGAAGGTGGAAGATGTAATTGGAAGATTTGCGCAAATGAAATGGAACTGGGTAGGACACGTGGCACGGCAAAACAACGACAGGTGGACGATAAACATTGTACAGTAAACGATGGCTAGACGACATCAAAGCCAAAGTAGGGAGAAACTGGAACCAAACAGCACAAGACAGGGAAGAGTGGAGAGCTCATGGGGAGGCATTTGGCCAGGAGTGGATGCAAACAGGCTGAAGAAGAAGAAGTTATAAACCAGTTGTACAACAACCAATTAGTTTATTATACATTACAGTCCGTGAGCTGTATATATGTTGTAGTGTCTATGTTGACTAATTGTCGTGTTACTTAATAAAATGATTATGGCATATAAAGTGTTGTCCAACGTATTGTACAAAAGACTCCTTCCCTACGCCGAACAAATAGTGGGAGGATATTAGTGCGGTTTCCGTCCTAATAAATCAACAACTGACCAGATATTTACAGTGAGGCAGATCCTTGAAAAAACCCTAGAGTCTCGGCATACGACTCCGTTAATAGAAATAATCTTCTACTTGCTATGGTAGAATTTCGAATACCGTTTCATCTTGTCCAATTAACTGAACTTACACTCACAGGTGCAGAGAGCAATGTAAAAATCCAAAACGATCTCTCAAGACCCTTCCATTGCAAAAATGGACTAAGACAGGGTGATGGACTATCGTGTCTCTTATTTAACCTGGCATTAGAAAAAATGATTCGAGAGTCCCAGATTACTACGAATGGTACCTACTATCTTTAACAAATCAGTACAAATTGTCGGATACGCAGATGACATAGACATCATAGGTAGGTCCACAGAATCTCTGACTGAAGCATTTCGGTCGTTAAGAGCATCTGCACAGACAATGGGACTAAATATAAATGTTCAAAAGACCAAATATATGTGTTGCACTAGGTCAAGCAATCCGATACCTACAAGAATAATAATTGATGACCTAAAACTAAAGTGTGTCTACAAGAGTTGCCTATGTAACCCTAAAGCTCAACAACAGGTATAAACTGAAAATTATCCAGGTATACGCTCCAACAACAACACAACATCCAGACGAAGAAGTTGAAGACTTTTATGATGATATATCTGTAGCTCTAAAAGACACACCCACCCACTTTACAATCCTGTGTGGGGATTTTAATGCAAAATTAGGCCTTAAAGAAGACGAAGCAGAGACATCACTAGGAAATTTTGGAACTCTAGGTAGAAATGAGCGGGGAGAAACACTCTTAGACTTTTTGCTACAGAATAACTTGTTCCAAATGAACAGTTTTTTCGTTAAAAAACTACATAGAAGATGGACGTGGGAAAGTCCTGATGGTAAAACAAGAAATGAAATAGATTACATTATCAGCGACAAAAAACAGATTATCACAGACGTGAGCGTCCTAAATAAATTTACTACAGGAAGTGACCATCGAATGGTAAGAGCCACAATAAAAATAGACCTCAAAAAAGAACGAAATCGTTTGATAAAAAAGAAAACCTTGCAAGCCTGGACTCCCCCATTAAATATTGATAAATACCAACACCATATAAACGCTGCTTTGGAAAAAAATACAACTTCAGATGAAAGTATAAATAACTTAAATGAAAACATAATTAGAGCCATTGAAGAAAGTCAACGAAAAAACTGCCCAAAAAAGAAGAGAGATGAAAAAATAAGCCCAGAAACTAGAGAACTAATCAAAACGCGAAGTAAAATGAGAGGAAGCGAAAATACTGAAAAAAGTGCGTTAAGAGACATCAACAAGAAAGTGTCAAAGGAAATCAGAAAAGATCTAAGGAAGTATAAAACTCAAAGCATCCAGAAAACCATAGAAGAAAATAAAAGTTTGAAAGTTTTACGAAGGAAATTGACCAACGGAAAATGCGAAATACATAAATTAAAAAATAAAAACAGCGAAATAACATCAAACAGAGAAGATTTACTAAATATCGTAGAAGAATTTTATTTGGAACTATATAGGAGCCAAAGGCTGAATCAAAATAATCTGAGGGAAGCGGTTTCAAAGAAAATAATAAACCAAGGCTCCGAAATACTACCAGAGATAACCACTAGCGAAATCCATCAAGCACTGAGAAAAATGGAAAAGCACCAGGTGAAGATGGAGTCGTAATAGAGGCCATTAAAAACGGAGGCCACATTCTTATAGGTAAAATAAAAAATCTCTTCAACTTATGCCTTCATCAAAAGTCGATACCTGAAAAATGGAAAAACGCAGTAACAATACTTTTGCATAAGAAGGGAGATAAGACAGACTTAGAACATTATAGACCCATTAGCCTGCTAAACCACTTATACAAACTCTTTACAAAAGTAGTGACATCAAGAGTAGAAAAGAAGCTAGATTTTTACCAGCCAAAAGAACAAGCTGGATTTCGATCAAACTTTGGGACAAACGACCATCTGCAGGCAGTCAAGTTACTAATTGAGAAGTCAATAGAATATAATAAACCCCTTGTCCTAGCATTCGTGGATTTTCATAAAGGCTTTGACACGATAGAGCTGGATAGCATTTTAGAAGCTCTAAATGAATGCCGCATTGACTACCGTTACAGTACACTCATCTATAATATTTATAAAGAGGCAACAATGAGTGTTAAGTTACATGATAAAACCAAACAAATAAGCATAGAACGCGGCGTAAGACAAGGCGACACACTCTCGCCAAAACTATTCATAACTGTTCTGGAATATGCCTTTAAGATGCTCAACTGGGACAATAAAGGGATCAAAATAGATGGAGAAAAGTTAAATCATCTTCGTTTTGCAGATGACATAGTCCTTATAACTGATGACCTAGGAGAAGTAAAGAAAATGCTAAATGAGTTAGACGCTATCTGCTGGAAAATAGGCCTGAAAATGAACTTTTCTAAAACTAAATTTATGACTAATCTGATTCCTAGCGGACAGCTGATTATACGCGAACAAGAAGTAGAACTAGTGGAAAAGTACATTTACTTGGGTCATGAAATTAGAATTGGCAGAGATAACCAAACATGCGAAATAAAAAGAAGATTAACTCTTGCTTGGGCAGCCTACGGAGCTCTGAGAGACATATTTAGGAGCAGTATACCGATCGGTTTAAAAAGACAAGTGTTTGACCAATGTGTGCTACCGGTAATGACATATGGAGCAGAGACACTGACTCTAACCAAGGCAACAGCGTCGAAAATGCGGGTTGCTCAAAGGCGCATGGAAAGATCCATGCTGGGCGTAACTCTACGGGATAAAATAAGAAATGAAGATCTCAGACAAACAACCGGTATCGCAGATGTTGTAGAACGTATCACCAGGCTCAAATGGAACTGGGCAGGACACGTCGCCAGGCTGAAAGATTCAAGATGGGCACGAAGGCTGATGGAGTGGAGACCAAGAAGATAAACGAAGTAGAGGAAGGCCGCCTACACGATGGACAGATGATATCAGGCGGATTAGTAAAAACTGGCAAAAATCAGCACAAAACCGTGAAGTGTGGAAACAATTGGGGGATACCTATGTCCAGCAGTGCACGTAAATTGGTTGGATGATGATGATGATGATGACCTAAAACTGGAAGGTGTCGACACCTTCATATACTTAGGCTCGCTGTTAACTAAAGATAACAATGTCAGTAAAGAAATTAAAAGAAGAATAGTGCTCGCCAATAAGTTTTACTATGGCTTAAGAAAACAGATGGCCTCAAAATGCCTAGAAAAATTAAACTGACTATACAAAACACTAATAAGACCAGGGCTAACATATGGTTCAGAAACTTGGTCACGTACACAGAATGACCAAGAACTGCTCAAACGTTTTGAGCGAAAAATTTTAAGAGGAATATATGGTGGCATAAAAGAACACGGTTTGTGGAGCAGGCGTTACAACTTTGAGTTATATAGAAATTTTGGAGAACCTGACGTTGTACAATTCATTAAGGTAGCACACCTTAGATGGATAGGTCATGTAATCAGGCGAGAGGAAGATGCCATAGTCAAAAAAGTTTTTGACCGAAGAGGGCCGATAGGACAACGAGCAAGAGGAAGACCGAGACTTAGGTACTAAGACAACCTAGAAAATGATTTGAAATCTATTGGAATTAGAGCATGGAGAAGAGTTGCCAGCGACAGGGGCGAATGGAGGATTGTTCTGAAGAAGGCTTTGGCTCATAAAGAGCTGTAGCGCCACTGATGATGATACTTAATAAAATCGGTTTCATTCTTCTTCTTATATTATACTCCAGACCTTTTCTTGTCTTATCATAAGCCTAGTCTTAGTTCTTACATTGATTGCCATAAAGTCAATAGAATTCTTCTTTGGGCTAAGGGATGTAAGGTAGGTACAACATTTTTCAAGACTCTAGGATTTTTTTTTTAAGAAAAATAAACATAAGACTTCTCCTGCAAGATTTATCACACAGATGGACAGCGGGATAAACAAAGAATTTCAAAAGGACTTTTGGTTTGTTAATAAATACAACTGGGCTAAGAACTGTTGCCCCATCCTCCATATTATCCAGATTTTGTCCTATGCAACTTTTTTTTGTTTCCAACCCTTAAAAATAGCCCTCGCCGTGCAGAATTTTAAGTCCAATGAGGAGGTCTTCGCTGCCATGGAGATCTTCTTGCAGACCTCGAGAAAAAATAGGTTTCAGATGAATTAAAGAAGTTGGTGTATTGTTCGGTTAAGTGAATCGAGCTAAAAGGAGAGTATGTTAAGAAATAAATCCCCACTTTTCCAAAAAAAATTTCGTTTTTCTTCTGTAGACTAAGTATTTATCGGACAGCCCTAGTAAATACAGAAGAAACAATATTAATTCTAAGATTAAAAGCATAACAAGAGAGTATTGGAGAGTATTCACCAAATATACAGGGTGTTAGTAAATAAGTATGAAAAATTTTAAGGACTAATTCTACATGAAAAATTAATGCCAGTTTGCTCTATAAACATATTTCCGCAAATGCTTAGTTTCGGAGATACGGGGTGTTGAAATTTTTATTTCAAACTGCCAATTTATTTATTTCTCTAAGACTAGTTGAGCTATGAAAATGAAATTTGGTGAGTTTTAGGAGGTAGTTATTACGAATTTTATTACATACAATTAAGAATTTTGTATTCATCATTGGCGCGCCTACGGGCAATGGTCTGAATTATTTTAGAGAAAAAAATAGTACCCCACTGAGATATCTCGAATTAGAAATTATTTTTAAATTCCACGTCTAATTTATGATAAAAAATCTTTCTTGCCTTTTTTTCATATGATGCACCGTTTTTATGCAGAAAAATAAAACATCTTGGCGCATATTTTTCATTTCTTAATACATCATCAAGAACTATCCAATAATAATATAATAATACTAAACTAGAACAATAACAGAAAATATTACTAATACCATTTCAATAAGGTGCAAAGCTGCAAGAAATGTTTAAAATGATCTCCTTCACAGGTAACAGAAGAATTTTATATTCATCATTGGCGCGCATACGGGTAATGGTCTGAATTTTTTGAAGAAAAAAAGAGTACGCCACTGAGATATGTCAAACCAAAAATCAGTTTTGAATTCCTCGTTCAATTGGCGACAAAAAATCTTTCTTGCCTTTTTTTCATATGCGGCGCCGTTTTTATGCAAAAAAATTAAACATTTTAACGTTTACAAAGTATTTGAACCAAGTTTCTATGCATATGGAAACTCAAATACTTGGTAAGTGTTAAAATGTTTTATTTTTTTGTGTAAAAACGGCGGCTCGTATGAAAAAAAGGAAAGAAAGAAAAAAGAGGAATTCAAAAATGATTTTTAGTTTGACATATCTCAATGGCGTACTATTTTTTTCTTCAAAAAATTCAGACCATTACCCGTACGCGCGCCAATGATGAATATAAAATTCTTCTGTTGTCTGTAAAGGAAATCATTTTAAACATTTCTTGCAGCTTTGCACCTAGTTGAAATCTTATTAGTAATATTTTCTGTTATTGTTCTAGTTTAGTATTATTATTGTAGCGGAAGAGAAATCTTGGCCGATCCCCGTATAACAGTAAACACCTCGAGAATGACGTAATCGGATGTGCTAGGCCTCGCCGGAGAATTCTGGAAGGTACGTCACGTAGGCGGAACAAGCCGATAGCTCGAGATGGGAGTCGATTGTTCCAGAATAACAACTGGGTATAAATACGGGCATATTTTGTGAATAAGTTTAGTGTATAAGATAAATTCGTCTGTAACTTATATAAATAAAGTCGTATATAAATTACGAACCGCTAGTTTTATTGTAATTAGAAGTAATTACACTAATCACGCTACAGTTGGTGTCGGTGTTCGGTTAACTTAGTGCGATATAAATAAGTGAATTACAGAGAGACTTTAAAATACTTTTGGACTTTATTCGTCGGGAATAGTTAAAGTGCGTTGATTGTTCGGTATTCGGAAAGACTGTTAAAAGACATTTTGGAAAGTACGTGTGTGCCGACCAAAGATGTTGCTACAAGAACTTACAGTAAAACAGCTCCGTGAACAGCTCGAGGAACGGGATCTGGACAGCAGTGGGCTCAAGATAGTCCTACAAGCACGACTCGAGGATGTCCTCACGAAGAACGGAGAAGACCCAAAGACGTTCCACTTCCAGTCAGCAGAACAAGCAATCTTATCGAAATTAAAAACTGTTTCTGAAACGATCGATGATACTTCTAAGATAAATAATGAGAAATTCGAAACCATTTCTCAAAAGATCGATGAAACTTCTATAAAGAACAACGAGAAACTTGAAGAAGTTAGTAGAAAAAGCGACGAGAAATTCGAAAATGTTGCTAAAAGATTCGATGAGACTTCTCAAGTAATTAAAGAGGTCTGTAGGCAAAACAACGAAGAACTAGAAGAAGTTTGTAAACAGAACAATGAGAAATTTGAAGAAGTTTCTAGAACATTCGATAAGATGCAGAAAAGTGTAGAGACCGTAGAAGAAAAGATCAAACAGCTAGAGAGCAGGATAACCGATACAAAAGTACAACCATCAGTTAATGCAGCAACGTTAGATCCTTTAGTGAAAGATGAACTACCGAGAGACGAAACGTCGCATAATATGAGATTCAAATTACCACCATTTGATGGAAAGTCCTCTTGGTCCATATATCTTAGACAGTTTGAAGCTATTGCGACCGCCAATCATTGGACCGAACAAGAAAAGGCTGTTTCCTTGACTGCTGCTTTACGAGGTGATGCTGCAGATATATTAAGGTCAATTCCCAAGGGTCAAGAAAATTGTTACCAGACCTTGTTCACTCGTCTAGAAAAACGCTATGGAGATGCCCATCTACAACAAGTATACAAAGCACAACTGCGAAGTAGAAGTCAACGAGCAAGTGAGAATCTGCAAGAATTTGAAGCAGATGTGGCTCGTGTGGTGCGGTTGGCTTATCCAGAGGTGCCAGACAGCGTTTTAGAAGAAATTGCAGTAGATACCTTCGTCAATGGGCTGAAAGATAATGAACTACAGAAAGCTTTACGACTAGCAAGGCCGAAAGTTTTAGATGAAGCACTTGCTATTGCCTTGGAACACGAAGCAGCTAGCCAAGCTTCACGAAACAATCGAGTAATAACCGTGGAAAAAGGCGATAAGAGAAAAGATGAACGTTTGGTGGAAATGGTACGGAGGGTGATTCGTGACACGATGCCGAAGAGACGCATGAAGAGGGCTGGAAGAGTTGGTTCAAATACAGATGCTTCCTCGATACGGCCATGCAGTGAAAGTTGTAATCACCGGCTTAAAGTAGATGAACAGCTTTGCCCTGTGAGACGAACTACCGTCGTTAATGAGCAATGGCAGCCACAACAGTTACAAGAAGCCCAAGAAGACGATCCATGTATAAAAAGAGTATTGGATTGGATGCGTCGAGGTGAGAGACCTAGTTGGCAAAACATTAGTGCATGTAGTCCGGAAGTCAAGGCCTACTGGAGCCAATGGAATTGCCTGATACTAAAAGATGATCTTCTGTACAGAACCTTTGAGAACGATGATGGTACAGAATCTAAGCTTCAGTTGATTGTACCTAAAAGTAAAGTGTCAGAAGTATTGCGTCAGTTGCATGACGGTACATCAGGTGGACACTTTGGTATTACGAAGACTCTGCAAAAGGTTCGAGAACGGTTCTATTGGGTGAACTGTAAAGATGGTGCCGAAAATGTGAACCGTGTGCATCCGGTAATGGTCCGGTTGGTAAAAAGAGAGCACCCATGAGACAGTACAATGTTGGAAGTCCTATGGAAAGAGTAGCTATCGACATTGCAGGTCCATTTCCAGAAACCGATGCTGGAAATAAATACATCCTGGTAGCCATGGATTATTTTACAAAATGGACTGAGGCCTATGCATTACCAAATCAAGAAGCTGCTACCGTTGCAGAGGTACTTGTTAAAGAATTCTTTAGCCGATTTGGTGTTCCCTTGGAGATCCACTCCGACCAAGGGCGAAACTTTGAGTCAGCTCTTTTCCAAAACGTTTGTAAATTGATTGGTGCCAATAAGACCAGAACAACACCCCTGCATCCTCAATCAGATGGGATGGTCGAGAGGACGAACCGAACGATGGGTAAACACTTGTCCAAAGTTGTATCTGAACATCAGCGAGATTGGGACCAACACATTCATTTATTCCTGATGGCCTACCGCTCGGCCGTAAATGAAACTACAGGTCAAACACCAACCTGCCTGATGTTGGGTCGTGAAGTTCGGTTGCCCTGCGACCTAGAGTTTGGCTGCGGACCTTCCGAGGAACATGTTGCAGGCGAAGACTACGTTGACCGCCTGAAATTACGAATGAACAACATTCATGAACTTGCCCGACAACACATCCAGATAGCCAGTGACAGAATGAAAGATCAATATGATTCTCGATGCAAGAATGAAAGCTTCGAAGTAGGTGATCTTGTCTGGCTTTATAATCCGCAACGTCGTCGAGGCTTGTGTCCTAAACTGCAAAGACAATGGGAAGGTCCGTATGAAGTTAAGAAGAAAATAAATGACGTAATATATAGAATTAAGAAGTTGCCAAACGGTAAACCAAAAGTTATTCACATAAATCGTCTTGCACCATATGCTGGCTCAAATGAAACAGAAGAAGCACGAGTCCTCCAACAGGAGATGAAAGATGTCGCACAGCCAAGTTTTAATCAATTTATGTCAAATTACGCAGCGAGAAAGAGTGCTAGATTCGGCGTGACCACAGAAGTTCAGCAAGATCTGTTTGGTGTTCAGAAAACGTCTCTCTGGCCCACTGTGTTGCCCAAGACCTCGAGATGACTAAAGGAATATCGTCCGTATTCAATAGAAAGTTCGGCCGCCTGGACGAGTTAAGAAATCAGCAGCCTAAAATTGGAAGAGTACTGCGATTGGAAGATGGTCCTCGATCTTTGCTGTATATGGTGACCAGAAAGTCTTATACGGACACGCCAAGCTACGAGAACATATGGCGTGCTCTAACTAATTTGAAGAAAATCGTGTGTAATTATGACATCAAAAATTTGGCTTTACCAAAAATAGGCCATGCAGTAGAAAATCTGGATTGGAAGATTGTGAGAAGCATGCTTGAAGTGGTCTTCAGAGGAACTGGTGTACAAATCACTGTGTGTTGCATGAACCCGAAGATGTCGTACCCTTCAAAGACAGTAGACTGTTATTTCTTCTTGAAGGGTGTATGCAGAGCTGGAGAGTCGTGTAGATTCCGCCATCCTGGGCCTTCATTTAGAGTTGCTGATCGAGACGCTCAGATCTTAAGAGGGGAGCAGTGTAGCGGAAGAGAAATCTTGGCCGATCCCCGTATAACAGTAAACACCTCGAGAATGACGTAATCGGATGTGCTAGGCCTCGCCGGAGAATTCTGGAAGGTACGTCACGTAGGCGGAACAAGCCGATAGCTCGAGATGGGAGTCGATTGTTCCAGAATAACAACTGGGTATAAATACGGGCATATTTTGTGAATAAGTTTAGTGTATAAGATAAATTCGTCTGTAACTTATATAAATAAAGTCGTATATAAATTACGAACCGCTAGTTTTATTGTAATTAGAAGTAATTACACTAATCACGCTACATTATATTGGATAGTTCTTGATGATGTATTAAGAAATGAAAAATACGCGCCAAGATGTTTTATTTTTCTGTATAAAAACGGTGCATCATATGAAAAAAAGGCAAGAAAGGTTTTGTATCATAAATTAGACGTGGAATTTAAAAATAATTTTTAATTCGAAATATCTCAGTGGCGTACTATTTTTTTCTTTAAAAAAATTTAGACCATTGCCCGTAGGCGCGCCAATGATAAATACAAAATGCTTCATTGTATGTCATAAAATTTGTAATAACTACCTCTTAAAACTCACCAAATCTCATTTTCATAGCTCAACTGGTCTTAGAGCAATAAATAAATTGGCAGTTTGAAACAAAAATTTCAACACCCCGTATCTCCGAAACTAAGCATTTGCGGACATATGTTTATAGAGCAAACTGGTATTAATTTTTCATGTAGAATTAGCCCTTAAAATGTTTCATACTTATTTACTAACACCCTGTATGGGAATACAACCTATATGGAGCGCAATGAAAAGTTTGTAAAATCCATAAAGTTAGAAAAACCTATTAATGAATATAAAATCAGAACAGTGGATATCTTATACACTCACCGGCACAAAATTCCGCCAAATTTCGGCAAAATTTTTGATTAAGTTTGACAATTTATAACTTTATTATTTGTACTTCGATTTTCAAGATTCTTGCTTCAGTTTGTAGGTAGATGTTTTCCTGTCGCTTTTTATTATTCCGATAATAATTTTTTTTGCTTAGATGGCATTATACGGGGGTGAATGGAAGCGTTGTATTTTCTCCTAACTTTATAAAATTCTGTGGAAAAATTGGAGGGCTGATTTTGTTACATACTCATTTTGTATTATCCTGGAGGTAACCCTAAGATTTTTTTTGAATTATCCGAATATCTCTTTTTTTTTAAAGCTGTAAATACAAACACTGATTTGAAGGTTTATTTAATTAAAAATATCAAACGCACTGAAATTAACCACACAAAACAAAATTAACAACAAAACAAAACAATTCAATAGCGGGTATGTCCACCTCTCGTAGCAACGACTGCTCTCAATCTGTTTGGCATCGAATAAAGACGTATTATCCTTGCCTGGGAAATAGCCCGATACTCCTCTACCAGGGCCATACCTGTACCAAATTTTCTGGAGGCCTATGAGACGGCGAATAATAGCTATTTTTAATTAATCCCATACATGCTGAATATGATTGAGATCTGGGCTGCATGCGGGCCATTCTATTCTTATCAATCCAACCTTTATTTAAGATATTTATTTATGAATCAATCAGTGTTTTTATTTACAAAAAATTGTACAGCTCTTAGAAGAAAAGAGATATTCGGATAATTCAAATAACAAAATCTTAGGAATACCTTCAGGATAATACAAAATGAGTATGTAACAAAATCAGGCCTCCAATTTTTCCACAGAATTTTTTAAAGTTAGGAGAAAATACAACGCTTCCATTCACCCCTGTATAATGCCGTCTGTGGTATTATAATATCACCCTGTACAAAAGATGTTTGATTGAAAGTAAAGCATATCATAAATTGTCCGCCCTTGACCAAGGCCGACGCGTGAGGTTGCAAAGTTCATTCTAATATATAAGTAAACGCCCGATGATATCATCATCATTATTATTTGTAGTAGTAATGTAAAGGTAGGTCGTTACTGTGATATGTAAACAATTTATTATGGTTAATCGTTGATGGAGTTAAATGTAAATATAACGTATTTGAACCAAGAAGAGAGTTTTAATTAATTGGGACCTAGAAGGCAGTAACCACACACTTATTTACGACACGTCTAAGCAAAAAAATTGTGTTACCGAAATAATAACAAACGACACCAAAACATGTACATTTAAACTGATGCAAGAATCTTGAAAATCCAAAAATTTTGGGTGGCGGAATTTTGTGCCGGTGAGTGTATAAAAGAACTTTACAATGAAGACATATTTAGAAGTACAGAAGCGGAAGAAAATGATAATAATATATAAATTACAAAAAGATGAAATCAGGGATAGCTTACTTGAATTCTTCTTCTTTATGTGCCCTATTCTACAGAAGATTTCCAAAGGGGCAATCGAAATGTAAACATAAACATTAAAATTGTAGTTAATTCCTGTTAAAATTATAAGTAAATTATATTTTTTAGGTACTAGTACACTTTAGAAGACCAAAAATAAGCATTTTTTCAAGAATTTTTTTTTCAGAACCTTTATTCAAAATGAACATACAACTTTTTACGTGTTAATATCTAACTCAAAGAGTACAAAAAAATATATATTTTTTCATTTATGCACGTACACTAATATTGTAGAGGGCGCCAAAGTCGAGGCCTCGAAAAAAAGTAGTTCCGATGGCGGACAGTTAATCTCAGGATTGGGATCTCTGAAACAAAAAAATCGTACGGCATTTGAAAAAGGAAGGTTTCTTACGTGACAATTTACCACCGAGACAATTCCGCAAAAAAAAGATTTTACGGAAATTTGAAAAATGTTTGTGAAAAAATCGCCCGTTTTTCTTGGTTAAAAAATATTATTTTTTTATTTTTTGGTCATATTGTGGTAAATTGTCACGTAAGAAACCTTCCTTTTTCAAATGCAGTACGATTTTTTTGTTTCAGATATCCCAATCATGAGATTAACTGTCCGCCATCATTTCTCGAGGCCACTACTTTTGCGCCCTCTACAATATTAGTGGACGTGCACAAATGAAAAAAGATATAAGATTGCAAGGAGTCCTTTTTGTTTTCTATATTCGTCGTCTGCAGTCTTATAAATTGTAAAAGTCGCAGATTAAGGATGTACCAGAAAGAACTTTCAACACGAAGAGTCTCAGATTTAAATAACCATTTACCATTTTAATGGTAAATTCTGCATTTGAGACTCTTCAATTTGTTAAGAGATGTCGCTGTATCGCGTCATATCGCTGTATCGTGTTAAATTGATGGTTGAGCAGTGAGCTATTTTTCGATTCAGAGGAGTGCATGCTAGCGCTGTTGAGGAAGCCTGAAATGGTGGAAACAGCTGTCCAGCGATTATGCAACCCTCTGGATCAAAAACAAGCAAAACCATCTATTTACTTTTCTATCTTTACTCAGATTTGAGTACTAGAAAGTTCCTCTTCTGTCCTTTTCCTAGACGAATGAAAACGGAATGTGATTGCAAGGAGTCCTTTTTGTTTTCTATATTCATCGTCTGCGGTCTTATAAATTGTAAAAGTCGAAGATTAAGGATGTACCAGAAAGAACTCTCAACACGAAGAGTCTCAGATTTAAATAACTGTTTACCATTTTAATGGTGAATTCTGCATTTGAGACTCTTCAAGAGATGTCGCTGTATAGCGTCCCAATGGGAAATTCAATGATTTTTGAAGTTCCTCTTAAATTGATGGTTGATCTATTTTTCGATTCAGAGGAGTGCATGCTAGCGCTGTTGAGGAAGCCTGAAATGGTGGAAACAGCTGTCCAGCGATTATGCAACCCTCTGAATCGAAAACAAGCAAAACCATCTATTTACAGAAAAAAGATATATTTTTGTACTCTCTAATGAGTTAGATATTAATATGTATGTAAAAAGTTTTATGTCCATTTCTAATAAAGGTTCTGAGAAAAAATTATTCTTTTTGGTCTTTTAAAGTGTACTAGTACCTTAAAATACCACAAGAAAATAGCTTCACAACGTAAAATGTTATGATTTTTTAAATTTTAATTTTTTAGGGTGTGCTGATTCTCTATGATGTATACAGAGAAAAGCGAAAATCAGTCTCATGGGCAGAAATGTTAAGATTTTGGTTGATAGTAAGATGCATGTTAGTTCTGATAATGGGCATCAGTATTATGTATTTTCGTTTAGAAATTATGAATTTCGAAGGTCCCCTATTTACTTATAAGGATAATCCGGCAGCATATGCTCAAACTGTGTTTACAAGGGTAAGTAAAAATTTAACACCTTGGCTGCGTTACGAGACAGATAGATCTGTGTTTTACGTTAACGGCTGACGGCTGGCTGCGTCGACTGTGTCAAAACGCACTGTGGCAAATAGTCCAGGAACCGAAGCTTTTCACCTCGCAATTTTTACAGAATGGATCGATTTGCTTAAAAATTTGAGAATAGGTAATGGATAGTCCAAGGATCAAAATCTATATGATCCCGAAAGGCGCTTTTACCACGGGGGTGGTTGCCACCCCATCTCGAGGGTGGAAATTTTTTATTATATTTTGATCGCAAAAGTTGATAAAAACATTCATTCTAAGCTAAAAATGTTCTATACATTTTTTTGATTAAATTAATAGTTTTCGATTTATTCGCTATCGAAAGTGTTAGTTTTATATCAAAAAATCGATGTTTTTCGGTATACTCATTATTACGATTCACTAAATTTTTGCCGTAGAAAATTTTTTTTAAAACCAAGTTCTTGGGAATTAAATAACCTACAATTTCAAATTTAAACATTTTTTCATATCTCTGATGCTAATCTTTCTATTCTGAAGAAAATGGCATTTTTTATCAAACTACAAAAATTCGTTATTTGCTTTTAGCTCCAGGTTTTTAAAAAGTAATCATTCTAAGCCAGTCAAACTTCTAAAATATATTAATAATACATAAATAAAGAAGAATGAATAAGGCTAATGACTAAAAACACCGCTAACTTACATTATTATGGTTTCAATTGGATTTCTCCTTTTTTTTTCACAAAAATGTACTGATTTTTTAACCGTAACTTTTTTATTTTATATCTTAGAAAGTTTGATAAAAAAGAATTTTGTAGGTTTTTATAAGGCCTATAAGGCTGTTAATATTAAATATTTTTAAAATCCTCAATCGCAAAAAGAAGTGACTTTGAAAGGGTTGGTAAAGGTGGTTTTTACATGTTATTAAAAGTTTTAATTGTCAATAGCTCACTCAATTTTTGCCGCAGAAAAATTTTTTGCAAACCAGGTTCTTGGGAATTAAATAATCTATAATATCATATTTAAACATTTTCTCGTATCTCTATTACTAATCTTTCTATTATGAAGAAAAGAGCCCTTTTTTCCAAACTATAAAAATTCGTTATTCGCTTTTAACTTCATTTTTTTTTAACTAATCATTCTAAGCCGGTCAAACTTCTAGAACCTATTAATAATACATAAATAAAGACGACCAAATAAGGTCAATGACTAATTTTAATTAGGGTGGTGATTAGGGGGTTGCTTCCGATCACTTTTTAGCTGAAAAAATAGGGACTGACTTTCTTTTCATTATAAGTCACTTAATTTTTGAGCTAGAGACTTTTTATTTATTTGCTAAGATAGATATTTTTAAATACTTTAAATTAGTTTAAACAAGTTATCCTCCAAAAATGCTTAGTTTTCCCGTCTTTTGACTTTGAAACTACAATATTTAGCATTTGACGAAGAAGAACTAACATATAATAAAGTATAGCTCGATTACTATTGGTCTTAAAGAAAACTAAAACAAACGGTTTTGTTTATCTTTGAAAAGGTACATTTTTGTTAGGTGAAGTTGTTTTGATAAAACGAAAACTTTTGGAGTTATTAGCAGAAAACTTATTAAAAACACTGATTTTTTTCGATATAAAACTAACACTTTCGATAGCGAATAAATCGAAAACTATTAATTTTATCAAAAAAATATATAGAATATTTTTTGCTTGGAATGAATGTTTTTACCAACTTTTGCGGTCAAAATATAATAACCATTTCCACCCCCCGAGATGGGGTGGCAACCACCCCCATGATAAAAGCGCCTTTCGGCATCATATAGATTTTGATCCTTGGAGTATCCACTACTTATTCTCAAATTTTCAAGCAAATCCATCCATTCTGTAAAAATTGCGAGGTTTTGTCCTATTTTAAGCTTCATTACTTGGACTAAAAGGTTCACTACGGGACATATATGCCACGTAACGCACTCAACAAGTTTATAAATATCTCTAAACGCAGCCAAGGCGGTAATATATTATAACGTGATTACTGTTAAAATAATACTCTCGGTTCGTTTACACGTTTATTTATACAAGTTACAGATCGAATTTATACTATCCACTAAACTATGTACAAAATCCGTCCCAATTTATATACTCTAGCCGTCATTCCTGAACGTTCTGTATATCTCTAGCTATGTCCATGAGACCACTTGCACGTCCTTATCGGCGCTGCATCGGCGTATCTCGAAACATCGATAAATGTTCTGTCTGTGCGGAGACGGGAGCTGGTATACCAGGGTCGGTCAATAATTATTTTGTTACAATATGAATTAAACTATTATTATCGTGACAAGAATAATCTTTGAAATTAAAAAGAGACCTAAAAACCGAACTTAGTCTTCTATTTATATCTAATATTATAATACACTCCTGGCCAAAAAAATCGGGACACCTTAAAAATGGGTCATTTTTGATGTCTCGAATCTCGTAAACCTGTTGTCCGATTTTAGTGATTTTTTTAAATATGTTATAGCTTTATTCTCTAAGAATATGGATGTAGTAATAGTGTTGCTGAACAGGTAAATGTCATTGTATACCGGGTGTAACAATAATACTGTGTTTTTCCTGAAAGTTCGTAACACCCTGTGGAATATTTCAGCATTTAAAAAATATTGAAATTAAAACTCAATTGTAGCCTTAGCCTTTCTTAACATTCTGCTTTTTGATTCATTCACTTATATTGGATAATGAAAAAGTTAGGTACAGAATTAACCCTTAAAGTTTGTCGCACTTATTTAGAAACATCTTGTATTAATGAAGAACATGACTAGTTGTCAAAGTACCTAACTTTTTCATTATCCAACATATGTGAATGAGTCAAAAAGCAGAATGTTAAGAAAGGCTAAGGCTACAGTTGAGTTTGAATTTCAATATTTTTTAAATGCTAGAACATTCCACAGGGTGTTACGAACTTTCAGGAAAAAACACAGTACTATTGTTACACCCGGTATACAATGACATTTACCTGTTCAGCAACACTATTACTACATCCATATTCTTAGAGAATAAAGCTATAACATATTAAAAAAATCACTAAAATCGGACAACAGATTTAGGAGATTCGAGACATCAAAAATGAACTATTTTTAAGGTGTCCCGATTTTTTTGGCCAGGAGTGTATTACATTTATATTATACAGGTTGTCCAGAAACACTACCGACAAACGAAGACAGGAGATTCCTCAGATAGTCCAGGGCGGATCTGTTTTGAGATGGACGTTGAGAGGTGACTCAAATTTTTTTGCAGAAATTGCTTGAAAATAATCAAATAATAATATTTGAGTTATCCTCCCTCTCAAAAAGGTCCGGAACATTGTTAATAATCAAAATGTCAAAAATTGAAGGAAAAATTCGATTTTTTTCTTTGTTTTTTGATTATAACTTTAAAAGTATTCATTTCCGAGAAAAGTTGTACTGACATAAAAGTTGCGTAATTCAATTTACTACAATATAGAATTGGTTAAAAATTTAAAAAATAGTAACCCTAGTTGCAAAATAGCAATAATTGCGAAAAAACCATACAAAAACAAGTATTCGCATTTTACGTTTTTCAACCATTTATGCTACACTTAGGAGCTTCATATTTCTCCCTGAAAAACTTTATGATACAGTAAAACAATACTGTAAATTTCATTAAGATCGGTTCAATAGATTTTGCAAAATAAATTTTGCAATACAGCTTTCGCAAAAAAAATTCATTTTTTCAAAATGTTACAGGACTGAAAGTAAAGCAGATAGCAAGTTGAATTTTTTTTTGCTTATAGAAATGTACTCTACCTTTCATTTGCAATTTTCAAAATTAAAATCGATTAATTACCACGGCGTCAGAAAATTTTTGAAATAAACAATAATTTTTGGTGCTACGCGCAGGACAGCTGTGTTCGATTCACACAGGTTGATTTCCACCAAAATTTCTTCTAATCTTTATCTAATATATTACTTTCTTACTCTATATTTTGTTGTATTTTAATATTTTAATTCCACAAAAATCAAACTAATTTTATTATTGTTTGTGAAATATTGTTTAAACAATTGAATATGTTTAAAAATAATAAACTTTTATTATTTAAGTTAAAATATATGAACAAAGAAAGTTTTTGCTAATAAAAGTGTTATTTCAAAGGATAGAGTATGTGTTTTTATTTTGCAATAAACAAATTTATTTATTTATATTAAAATGTCATAAAAATTAAAATGTATCAATCATTATAAAAGGTCATTGAAATGCCCAATCAGAGCAACCTATCCGCTGTCCTGCGCGTAGCACCAATAATTAATGCTTATTTAAAAAAATTCCTGACGCCGTGGTGTTAAGCGATTTTAATTTTGCAAAATTGCAAATGAATGGTACAGTACACTTCTATGTGCAAAAAAATTTTCAACTTGCTATCTGCTTTATTTTCAGTCCTGTAACATTTTGAAAAAATGAATTTTTTTTACGAAAGCTGGATTGCAAAATTTATTTTGCAAAATCTATTGAACCGATCTTAATGAAATTTACAGTATTGTTTTACTGTATCATAAAATTTTTCAAGGTGAAATATGAAGGTCCTAAGTATAGCATAAATGGTTGAAAAACGTAAAATGCGAATACTTGTTTTTGTATGTTTTTTTCAAAATTATTGCTATTTTGCAACAATTGTGAGTATTTCTTAAATTTTTAACTAATTCTATATTATAGGAAATTTAATTACGCAACTTTTATGTCAGTACAACTTTTCTCGGAAATGAATACTTTTAAAGTTATAATCAAAAAACCAAGAAAAGAATCGAATTTTTCCATAATTTTTTGACATTTTGTTTATTTAAACAATGTTCCGGACCTTTTTGAGAGGGAGGATAACTCAAATATTATTATTTGATTTATTTTCAAGCAATTTCTGCAAAAAAATTTGAGTCACCTCTCAACGTCCAAATGTACTAATATTTTTACAGATCCGCCCTGGTCTAAGATAATTTTAAGATATTTTAACTCAATTCACCTAGTCCGAAAATGCTTCCTAAGGGAGCTAGAGCTCTTTGAAGATGGCGTCTTGTAATTAGTTTTTCTTAAATAACTCCAGAACGCTTCTATTGAGAAAAACGAAAATTGGTACACATATTTATCTTCTAGAGATAAATCGACTATATCCATTGCGATTTTCTAGTACCGGTCATAGGCGTCCGTTTTGGGTAGAGCAATAGTTATTTTATCGCATAACTTTTTTATCTTTAATTTTTAAGCATTTTTGACTCTGGATTATTAAATTGTGAGGTATTCTACAACTAAAAGGTACTCTTGTTTTAGGTCGATAGGATACACCGTTTTCTAGAAAAATCGATTTAAAAATTTTTCCTTTTTTGAATTTTCAAAAAGAAATTTCAAAAAAAAACTATTTAGAAATCCAAAAACTAGTACCTTTATTTATATTTCATAGGTGAATCGATTTCATTAATTGCGAATTTCTAGTACGGGTCATATGCGTCAGTTTTGGGTAGGTTAACGGTTATTTTATCGCATAACATTTTTGTCTTTAATTTGTAAGCATTTTTGACTCGAGCTTATTAAGTTATGAGGTATTCTAGTATTAAAAATTACTCTTGCTTTAAGTTGGTAAAATGCACCGTTTTTTTTTTGAAATTTTTTTTCAATTTTTATTCAAATTCAAAAAAGGAAAAGTTTTCAAATCGATTTTTCTAGAAAACCGTGTGTCCTACCGACTTAAACCAAGAGTACCTTTTAGTACTAGAATACCTCACAATTTAATAATCCAGTGGAAAATATGCTTAAAAGTTAAAGACAAAAAAGTTATGAAATAAAATAACCGTTGCCCTACCCAAAACGGACGCCTATGATCGGTACTAGAAATTGGCAATAGATGGAATCGATTTATCTCTGGAAGATAAATATACGTACCGATTTTTGTTTTTCTAAATTGAAGCGTTCTGGAGGTATTTAAGAAAAACTAATTACAAGACGCCATCTTCAAAGAGCTCTATCTCCCTTAGGAATCATTTTTGGACTAGGTGGGTTAAAATGTCTTAAAATTATCTGAGGAATCTCCTGTCTTCGTTTGTCGGTAGAGTTTCTGGACACCCTGTATATTACAAAAGACTAAGATACAAGACCATAATTCAACTGATAGTGAGCTAAGGATGTGAAACTTGGATATTAACTGAAAAATCTGTAAACCGCATGGATATCTCTGATAGAGAGGTACTCAGACAAATACTAGACCTTATAAGGGAGAACAACAGGTAGCGAATCAGATACAATTATAAAATACATATAATAATATATAAAGAACATTTGCTCATACTTCCACATAATCCAGAGATTGCTGGAACATTTTGTAGCGAAGTTATGAACAAAGGTGGAACATTTTTGGATACAAGAATCTACAGGTCGAGCAAGTCTCGTAAATTTCACGATTGCGAGCCACGCTTCACGCAACCGTGTTTACGTACTTGTGTTTCGAGTTGCGTGGTCGTGCGGAGTTATATTTACCAAATTTAAATATAATCGTTTCTACTGATCATAATATATCATGTCAAAA
This sequence comes from Diabrotica virgifera virgifera, assembly GCF_917563875.1. NCBI lineage: Eukaryota > Metazoa > Arthropoda > Insecta > Coleoptera > Chrysomelidae > Diabrotica > Diabrotica virgifera. The sequence continues at coordinate 176,088,273 of NC_065450.1, read as the reverse complement.
TTAAATCAATATGTCAATATGGCTACTGGGTGTAAAAGATAAATCTTATTCTATCTGTTCTTAATGAGTTTTAGATAATTTTAGTTGTATTTCTTTGTAATTTTGTGTTGTACAAAGATTAATTTAACATTTACTCTGGAAGTATTAATTTAGAAAGATAATATGCTTCATTGGTGTTGTGTTTTGAAGTGTGAAATGCAAAGTAATTGTGATAAAGTCAAGATAAAGTTCACTTTTAAACTGAACTAAATAAGGTATCTGAGAGACAACAATGGTTAAATGCAATACAATGTACAGGTTTTACTAGCGAAATGAAAATTTTCCTGTCCTGTCTGCTGTAATCATTTTATATCTGGTAAGTTACAATTACAACAGTAACGATTTTTGAAGATGTTAACATTTTAATCTTATAGGAAAACCAACCGACTTAATCGATAATAACAATCTCCAGATTGGGTTCCTTCAATAAATATGGGCTATTAACACAATGAAATAAGTTCCAGAAAATCTAAAATGGACTGGTATCAAAGGAGAATTAAAGGAAAAAATATTCATATTGAAATTATTTATAAGGCACTGGACTGTCTTAAATTCTACAATAATACTAGGTGGGTAAATGATTTTAGACATTTTTCATTAAGAGTAGATTAAGATTAAGTAGATTTTCATTCAGTAGATTTAAGACTTGTTTACACGGGTAGAGTAATGATGCAAGTACTTGATAGAGTAGAGTAACTCTACCTGTAAAAATGCTCAGCACAGTAGAATAGCTGGTAGAGTGTATAGTTGGAGTTAAAGTAGAGTGACTAGCAACCTATGGCAAAGTAACTACTCTATGACCACCACTACTGCCAAAATGTCTACTCGGCTGCACACTCTACCCATGGAACACGCTCAATTATGGCAGAATAGAGTAGGTAGGAGAGTACATGGGGGCGCTGTCATTCTGGCTGGAATTGTGTTTTGTGTAAATAGTGAAAATGAAGTTCACCGAAGATGAAACTTTAAAACTTGTAGAGCTATAATACGGCGAATACCAGTATTTATGGAATTTAGGTAGTGTATACTACAGAAATAAAAGTTTGCAGTAAGCTGCGGAGGATGAAATCGTCGAAAGAATGGCAAAGGGGGCTTTGGAGTAAACGAGCTTAAGCAAAAAATTAAGAATTTAAGGTGCACTTATAATCAAGAGTGTTTAAAAATACAAAAATCGGTTTCACTATACTAGCATCAGTACTATACTTGTACTCTCCTCATGTGAATGGTATCAAGCCATTTTTGGTAGAGTACTACTGCTACTCTACTCTCCTCAAAACTCTACCCATGTAAACAAGTCTTTAGAAACAGTGGAAAATGAGGTAGCTAGTAGAGTAGTAGTAGAGTAAAATATACTGGTTTAGCAAATTACAATGTTTTAAGGTAATACAGTAGCGATAAACAGGTAGCCGAAACGTGTTCCAAGATTGTCACTGTAATTTTGAATATTTTTTCGAGGCATTTGGCACACGTATTCGTAAAATAATAGAGAATGGCGGTACAGAGCCCAATTTGAAAAATATATTAATATGTGGAAATTACTCTGTAATTATACAATATTTAAAAAACGAGCCTGTACCGCCATTAAGAAGAACAAAAAAATACACTTTCTTCAAATAAACTTTTTAAACTACTAATGAAATAAAAATTTTAGTAGTTCCAAAATAACACAAAATCGGATAAAAAATGTATTTGAAGAAAGTGTATTTTTTTGTTCTTCTTAATGGCGGTACAAGCTCGTTTTTTTATATTGTATTTAATTACAGAGTAATTTCCACATATTAATATATTTTTCAAATTGGGCTCTGTACCGCCATTCTTTATTATATTACGAATATGTGTGCCAAATATCTCGAAAAAATATTCAAAATTACAGCCGCAATCTTGGAACACATTTTCGCTACCTGTTGATCGATACTGTTTCCTCTTAAGATAGTTTTAATAGTTATTTATGATATAAGTATTAAAAGTACAATTTTAAGACGCGCATGTGAAAGTTAACTTGAAAAAATAATTTTATTAATGTTTTGACTTCCACATCAGATGTCATTGTCAAAATACAAAATATTCATTATTATTAGGTTTGTTCTAGCAAACAGTCAAACTAGTCAAAAACCATCAGCAAACAGTTGGTCAGTAAAAGAACATAATACAGTCACCGTGCGATCCCCTCTACTCGCGCTGGTCCACTATTCGCTGATGGTTTCAAACTGATGCTAGAACAAACCTATTATTATTATGCATATCATTATCTGTAAATAATATTTCTTCTGATTGTTAATTGTAAAGGATAGAAAAATTACCATTTATTTTATTTTTTTAGAATCAGCTGAGAGAAGTGGTCTACAAAAAAACCAGGAAGGAAACAGAATATGTGGCTACGAAAGGCAAAAGAAAGGTTTACAAAGCAAATGTGACACATTTTTTTGAAATATTTAGGAATATCAGTAAATTGCATTAAAAAAATGTATGAAAAGATTTTGTTCAATAAAAATGTTTATATTTATCAAGGATGTATTATTTGGTATGGCCACATATCGTCAGTGATGTAATAATACATCCTATCTGTTTTTTCATGAGTTTTGTAAGAGAGACTAAAAACTTGTCTTAGGGTCACCTCCTGTTTTCATATGATATTTTTTGACTTGTTTTGTAGTAAATTAAACTATCTATGAACTACAAAACAAGTCAAAACTTACATATGAACACAGGAGGTGACCTTAAAACATGTTTTTCCATCTCTCATACAAAACTCATGAAAAAACAGATATGAGGTATTGTCACATCAGCAAGGATGTACAGTGATGAGTGCCCTAATAACCGGCAAAATATGGGCAACATATTTAGTTGTGAGATAAAAAGAAATGAAACTAGTCGAGCTGGGAAATTTAGCGAAATTAACCTTTAAATTTACGTTATATTGATCCCACCTTTACACATATCGGAGGAGTATGTCAACTAAAACTGTCACTGTGACAGTGGTAGTTTCCAAACTCGTCTGATATGATCTTTTGTATCACTGAAAGTGGTATAAATGGTCTAAATGTATAAGTTAATATCGCTAAATTTCCCAGCTCGACTAGTTTCATGTCTTTTTATCTCACTACTTAATACATCTTTTGTGCTATTTTGCCGGTTATTAGAGCGCTCATCACTGTATTTCTGGTATATCCAGGGAATGTCTACAAAATATATTTTGAATGTCCAGAGAACATTCGTGGACATTCATGGAATGTTCCAATAAGACATTCAGGTAATGTTTAAAATGCTGACACAGGATTTTCCTGGGATGTTCAGGGAACATGTTTTCGGGGATATTCCAGGAATTTTTCAATGTCTGTGTACCTTCTATGGAATATTTTGGTGTTATTACCGCCGCACTCCACTTGCGATTTGTAATCAGGAAGATTGAACACATTGTTTCAAATACAAGTCAATCCATTTGTGACTAAATAATCATGGATTGACTTCTATTTGAAAGAATGTGTTCAATCTTCACAACTACAAATCGCAAGTGAAGTCCGGCGCTTAGGGCTACTTCCTCTTCGGTATTATGTATTATACTACAGAAATCAGGAACTTTCCTTCTAAATATATGTATGCATCTTGGCCATCAAACATATTCTTCCAAACATTTTTTTAAGGGGTTACATAGGTCTTGTGGGTAAAAAAAGTGACTTTTTAAAAAAATTATATCTCGAAAACTAAAATTTATTTTTATTTATAATTGGAACATGTAAAAGTATAGTACTTAAGGTAGTCTCAAAAAAAGTTTCAGCCAAAAATATTCATTTTTGTAGAGTTTAAGTTTTTTTGCGTTGGCAGCATAACTAAGTCCAGTCTCATCTGAAATCAAAAAGTTTCTTGTAGTTTATACCTCTGGCTAGAATATGAACGAAGGAATTTAAAAAAAAATGAAATTTGAAGATTTTACATAAGTTTAAACACATTTTTGACCCCAATTTTTCTCATTTTTAAAGTAGTTTTTTTTTATAAAACAAAAATGACCTCATCTAATAAAAAATCCTTTGTTCATTCACTAGCCAGAGGTATAAACTACAAGAAACTTTGATTTCAGATGAGACTGGACTTGTTATGCTGCTCACCGCAAAAAAGGGCTGTTGTCGAAAAATTGCAGTCAACTCTACAAAAATGAATATTTTTGGCTAAAATTTTTTTGAGAGTACTATACTTTTACATGTTTCAATTATAAATAAAAATAATTTTTAGTTTCCAAGATATAATTTTTTTAAAAAGTCACTTTTTTTACCTGCAAGACAACAACTTAACAAATTGTTGATTTCAAATTGTAACAGTTGTTTTGCAAAGTATGCTGCCCTCTTGTATTTTCTGTGTTATTTTCAAAAAACACAAAACAAAAAAAAAATAAAACAAAAGTTTAACCTTCACACCACAGAATCAAGCAATCAAGTTACACAAATTTTCATATTTTTAAACACCTCACCTGACACAGCGTCTCAAGTAGGATTGCGCGAATTGGTAAATATAACTCCGCACGACCACGCAACTCGAAACACAAGTACGCAAACACGGTTGCGTGAAGCGTGGCTCGCAATCGTGAAATTTACGAGACTTGCTCGACCTGTAGATTCTTGTTTTTTGGATCAGGCCTCATATAACAAACTGATAATCTTCGGCTAATCACAGGCTACATTACTTAAAATTCAAATATGTGACTTTAATTTAATCTTTACTTTTTGTTTCAGGTCTTTACATATAATTACGTATATTTGTTAAATTTTTTATTATTACTATGGCCTCAATGGTTATGTTTTGATTGGTCCATGGGATGTATACCCTTAATAGAAAGTGTATGTGATATTCGTGTTGTGTTTGTCGTACTTTTTTGGTGTCTAACGTCTATTGGATTGTTTGCTATGATGAAACAAAACTACAAAAATGAAGTTTTGTAAGTATTATTATGATTAATTATATATTGCAGAATAACTAGATCTCTGAATTAAGTGAACAAATCAATAAAAGTCCCATCAATCATTTCAACTAATATCTAATAAATGTTAAATGCTAGGAAAACGGTTTTGATGAAAATTTAATTTATTATTCTAAACGGGAAATAAGCCATAATTTAACTTAAAAAAATGATTTTATTAACGTTTCGACTTTCACTTCGGACGTCGTTGTCAAAATACAAAATATTACTAAATTAAACAAACATGTTGTTGCTTAGTAAAAAAGAATATTCTAATATTTAATTTAATCTGACTTATTCATATCGTCAATTCAGACATACATATATTATACATTTTAAAGTAGAAGACTTTAAAATGATATCGCCAATATTTATGTGTTGCGTTCCTGGGACGACTTTATTGAAAGATAGTTTCGAATTATCGAAAAATTCGATTACATGAAATCAACTTTAACTAACAAAAAATCATAGCATCTGATTTGTCTTTAAAAAGACAAAGAAATAGCTTCAGAACAATATTAAAGAAAATTTAAGATGAATTTTTGAAATTAGCAAGTCAGTTGAAAAAAGGATCTTAGCCGAGAACATTTTTCAAGCAATAATTTTTTACAATTTTTGGAGACTATTATCCCAACATATTGTCTCCCTGAAATGGTTTCTGTGTTTGGGAATTAAGCATCACACCAGTCAACTATTTCCCGCTGGTATTGCACATTTCAACATGGGTGCTCCGGTCTCAGCGACGAATCCAGGCCAGGTCCACCCAAAAAGGCAGTCACACAGCAAAGCATTGATGTGGTTCGTCAGCTAATTAAGGATGACTGCCGTGTAACATACCGAGAGTCGGAAAATAAAGGCATCTTTGGGCATTTTATGGACATCCTACGACTTCTTCACGTTTCCAAAGATCAAGAATTCAATGCGTGGGCAGCGATCCCAATCGCCAGAAGAAGCCATCGATGCCTTTAAAACAGCGATTTTGCAGGTGTCAACTGAAGACTGGAATAACTGTTTTACCAATTGGTTTGAACGTATGCAAAAGTGTATCGATCTTGGTGGGACATATTTTGAAAAGCGATAAAGTACTTTAAGTCTATATATTTTTGTCTTAACTCAAGAAATGAGTCTTAAACTCTCTTTTTGTCTTAAAATATGTACAGAATAAGAAACAAAGACAACAACATTGCTACGGATAGAGCCAAAATCCTTAAGGTTGTCGAATCGAATTATCGCGAAATGTATGAGAGCACTAACGCAAGGCAAGATCAACCCCTGCCCAAAATCACAAACAATGGATCAGAATTAATGCCAGAAGTAACACCATACGAAGTTAAAAAGACACTTTCAGAAATGAAAAATAATAAATCCCCTGGCGATGACGGAGTAGTGATCGAGGCAATCAAACAAGGTGGAAATAAAATTATCCAGGTTTTGGCCAAACTTTTCACCGAATCCATTTACCAAGGAAAAACCCCTTCTCAATGGAATAATGAAGTCATTGTTTTATTGCACAAGAAAGGTGACATTACAGATCTAAAAAACTACCGTCTTATCAGTCTGCTATCACACATATATAAACTTTTCACAAAAATTATCAAAAACAAAGACTGGAGGCTAAGTTAAACTTCTATCAGCCTAGAGAACAAGCTGGGTTTAGATCCGGATATAGCACTAACGACCACTTACTGGTATTAAAAAACTTGATAGAGAAGTCGGCGGAATACAACAAACCATTGGCACTGATATTCGTGGACTACGAGAAAGCGTTCGATACCATAAACCAGCAGAAAATGTTAAAAGCATTGACAGAATGCCGAATAGACCATTGCTACACTAGCATGATAAAATATATCTACCACAATGCAACTGCTAGCGTAAGACTCTGATCAACAAACTAATAAATTCTGTATGCAGCGAGGAGTACGGCAAGGAGACACCATCTCACCAAAGCTATTCACAACCCTTTTAGAACACACATTTAAGAAGGCAGATCTAAACGAATATGGTATCAATATAAATGGAGAGAAGCTCAGTCATTTGAGAAACGCAGATGACATCGTCCTTATAGCCGATCGTATGGATGATGCAATAATAATGTTGAACAAGGTGTATCACGCTTCCTTAGAGGTCGGACTAAAGATTAACATCAACAAGACGCAAATAATGACTAATCTGGTGCTAAATTGTAATATTGTTGTTGATGGAATGGATATTGAGCAGACTGCATCTTATAAGTACTTGGGACATGAAATTCGGTTGGGAAGAGATAACCAGACGTGCGAGCTCCCACGTCGCATAGGATTAGCCTGGGCAGCGTTTGGTAAACTGAGCTATGTATTTAAATCGGACTTACCCATATGCCTGAAAAGAAAAATCTTTGACCAGTGTGTATTGCCTGTACTCACTTATGGAGCGGAAACATTAACACTCACAAAAAAGGTAGTGAACAAGATTCGCATAACTCAGAGGGCTATGGAGCTCCAGATGTTGGGTGTCTCCCTGAGGGACCGAATCCCAAACGAAGAAATACGTCGTAGAACAAAAACAACGGACGCCGTCGAAAGAATCGTGTCGCTCAAGTTGAACTGGGCAGGACACGTCGCCAGATTGTCAGACAACTGATGGACAAAACGTATTGTCGAGTGGAGGCAACGAGAAGAAGCACTACGGAGCAGAGGACGACCACCAACCAGATGGGCTGACGATCTGAAGCGTATTGTCAGCAACTGAATGCAAGCCGCACAAAACAGAGAAAGATGGAAAGAGCTGAGGGAGACCTATGTCCAGCAGTGGACGAGTACGGGTTGATGATGATGATGATTTTTGTCTTTATGACTGTATGCAAAACTAAAAGGACAACCCTTGTATAATAGATATATGTTCAATGAACTACGTTAATATGTTGTTTATTAATTTTATTTACAAACCTTCTTCGGTTTTATTCCGGTGTTACAAACTTTTACTATTCAACCAATTGCTGTAGTTTCTTATAAAGTAGCAACATACCGCTGGATATATCAGTCATCAAGCTAAAACTTTCTTTTTTTAGTTATTTTTTATGATCATCAGATATGTATAATTATATGATCAACAATTGTAAAGACGTTATAAAACGTTTTACGAATCCATTAATTTTATCAATTAGGCGATACAGTTCTGTAACCATTTTGATTCGTTTAGATTCAAGACCTTTAAATACGACACAAAATATCGCCGGTCCGGAATAAGAATGACGTAACTGCAAAAAGCCAAATTTCTCAGGAGAGCAAACAAACGACGGCTTTATCGAAATGCCTCCCACTTTTTCAGGTAAATTTTTTCATATATGAAATGCCTCCCATGTACAATCGAAATGCCTCCGTTTCGTTAATCAGTTAGGTTGTTATTTGGTCTATTTAATGTCTGTATAATGACACAATGTTGCCAAATCATAATTTAAATACGTACTATCTATCTATTTTGATTTTTCTAATTCTTAATGCAGTACATAAAATATATTAACATTAATATTTCACAGAACGACATATTTCTTTTTAGAAAAGAAAGTTGTTACCCGACATTGGGCTGAGCACTCTTCATCCTTGCAAAGAACCACAAACCCATGCGAAAGTTTTCATTCCAAGTATAATTCTTCTTTCTACTGCCCTCATCATTAATAATTTTATTGATATAATTTTAGATTTTCAAATAAATACCTACATTAAAATTACGACACGATTTCGACACCAAAAAAAATTGTTACGGAAAGTACAGCAAAAATAAATTTTCTTATAAATGAAAAAAAAAAATTAGAATTAAGAGAAGGTAAAATAAATAGATTAGAATTTTTCAAAGTAGTATCATATAAATTTAGGAAACATATTTCGTAATTTTATATTTCTATACATATTTTGTAATATTTTCCAAATAAGTTTTTTATGATGTTATTTTTAATTAATATATAAAATACTTATTATGTTTTTGTAATGAAAATAAAATAAATTAAATAACAAAATACCAATTTTACCAAAAATTTACAAAGGGACGAAGATGTGGCAACATTTTACCTTTACATAAAGATTAGAAGCATGTAATTTATTTAGAGCTTGGGAGGCAATTCGTATGTGACCATTTTAGCGGCAGGTTCTTCGGGAGGCATTTCATATGAGCCCAACAAACGATTTTTAAATATTTAAAATAGGGATTATAGTATGATAGAATCGATTCAAAAAATGACATAACCCAGACATCCAAAGTAAAAGTTATCCTCCAACACCAAATTATTCTATATGGTCCACATATTGTTCAGAAAAAAGTTACACCTTTTTGAGCGTCGGGTTTGGGGGGGGGAGAGGGGGGAGAAGTCGGTAAATTCGTAGTTTTTTACGTTTTTCGTCAATATTTCCAAAACTATGAGGTTTAGCATGAACAACCTTCTATACAAAAATGTTCTACATTAAATTTGAAATAAAAATGGCCCTATACATAATCCTTCTAAAATGAACGGTTCCAAAGTTACGGAGGTAGTATAGTATAATTCGTCCAAAAAAAAGGCCTAACCCAGACATCCAAAATAAAAGTTTGCCTCCAACACCAAATTGTTCTATATGGTCCACATATTGTTCAGTAAAAAGTTACACCATTTTGAGCGTCCGGTTTGGGGGGGAGATGGGGGAGAAGTCTTTAAATTAGTAGTTTCTTTACGTTTTTCGTCAATATTTTTAAAACTATGTTTAAACGTAAACAATGTTCATTACAAAAACGTTCTACATAAAAGCATTAAATTTAAAACAAAAATGTTCCTATCCATAATTGTTATAAAATCAACGGTTCCAGAGTTACGGAGGGTGAAATGTGGAGGTTTTCCATACTTTTAATATTTTTTGGGCAATTGATGATGATTTTGGGTGGTGACGTTTCTTCAAGGGCTTATCACTAACATACCATCGGCCACTAAAATAGCAAATCCTGTTAAAGAAAATTTCTTTCAATCAGTAAAAATATTATAAATTGCCCAAAAAATAAAAAAAAGTATCGAAAACCTCCACTTTTTACCCTCCGTAACTCTGGAATCGTTGATTCTATAACAATTATGTATAGGACCTTTTTTGTTTTAAATTTGATGTAGAACATTTTTGTATAGAACATTGTCTACGCTAAAGCATATTTTTAGAAATATGGACGAAAAACATAAAAAAAACTACTAATTTACCGATTTCTCCCCCATCTCCCCCCCCAAACCGGATGCTCAAAATGGTGTAACTTTTTACTGAACAATATCTGGACCATATAGAACAATTTGGTGTTGGAGGAAAACTTTTACTTTTAATGTCTGGGTTAGGCCTTTTTTGGACCAATTATACTATACTACCTCCGTAACTTTGGAACCGTTCATTTTAGAAGGATTATGCATATGGCCTTTTTTGTTTCAAATTTAATGTAGAACATTTTTGTATAGAAGGTTGTTCATGCTAAACCGCATAGGTTTAGTGACGAAAAACTTAAAAAACTACGAATTTACCCATTTCTCCCCCCTCTCCTTCCGAAACCCGACGCTCAAAATGGTGACTTTTTTCTGAACATTATGTGGACCATATAGAACAATTTGGTGTTGGAGGATAACTTTCACTTTGGATGTCTGGGTTTGGATCTAGTTATACCATACTATCAAATGAGGTGTAATCGTCCAGGAGCATCGGTATGGCGTTTATTGATACAATGGCCTTTATTTTTATCCCTAATGGTTCGAATTTCATTATCATAATTTAATCTCCCGATTTCAATCCTTTTTACAGTTGCGTCATTCTTCATCTAAAATTTCTTAAATATTTAAAATAGTGATTAAATAAAGAGTAACCGTTCGGAACATCGGTATGGCGTTTATTCTTACAATGACGGCTTTTAGTTTCATCCCCATTGGTTCGAATTTCATTATCTCAATTTAATCTCCCCATTTTCAACCCTATCTACAGTTGCGTCATTCTTGATCTGAAAATTTTGTGTACAAAAAAACTATTTTTAAATATTTATTATGCCGTTAATTCTTACAGGGGTGGCTCTTATTTTCATCCCTATTGGTCCGAATTTCATTATCTTAATTTAGTCCCCCCATTTTCAACCCCATTTACAGTTGTGTTATTCTTCATCTGAAACAAGGTCTAAAATGGTACGTATTTCAATAACGACGCAACTACCTTGTGGTGGCTCACCACATAGTTACAGTTCTGTCGCTTTTGTATCATCTGTATACAGTATTTTAAGCATTGATTAATAAATATAGGGGGAAGATACGAAACCCTGTGCATTATTTTGTTTCCTTTAAAATCTGCCTGTATAGTGGCGCGCCTAGCCTAAATTTGTTGAAGCTAGCCAAGAACAAGCACTTATTCTACGTGGTCCGTATTCAAAATTTTAATGCACAGTCGCTATCATATTAATCTGTATTAATACCTGTATTAATTTTTTTTTTTGCAAAAACGTTGAAAATATAAATTGACTATAGAGTTTTTTTCACTAGTCTTGACCTCACAAGTATTTCGAGTTATTTGCGCGTGGATATATTCATGTTCCAAAAAAAGTATGTTTCATGAGTAAATGAGTAAGTATTTCGCCAAAAAAAAATATTCATAGCAAAAATACAGCTTATAAAAAAATGAAAAAAATGTTTTATATATGCCATATGAAGTAGACCCAGTAAGAGCAGAGTTGTAGCTAATAAAAAGTAGGTTCTTATTCGTCAAATTCTAAATTGAATATTTCTACTTGAAATAACCAAAAAATTAAGCACTTTTCGGGGAAAACTCATCATAACTGTTTTAAAGTGTTTAAAAACAGCTTTATTTTTTTAAGTTTCTAGTATCAGAAGTAAACAAGTTCAGCACAAAATAAAGTTGATCCGTTTTTTATAAAAAAAATCTTAAAAATCACCTCTTAATTAGCATCCCAGATGAAATTAATCAGTAGCGCTTCATAAGTTAGTTTACGTATATGTATGCTTATATAGTAAGTTTCATCGGTTCAAAGTGCTTATTTTTGAAAGGCTGTAGTTAAAAGGGCTTCAGTGGGTCACTAGTCACGAGTATATGCAAATTTGGAACAGTCATATCTTAACCAATTTTTGTGTTACAGAAAAACAAAATATTCAGAAAAGCAAAACCTTTACACTTTGGGATATTTCGTATCACTGATAATTATAATGTTATTTTGAAAAAAAAAGGCATTTTTCTTTCAAAACAAAAAAAATTACTGTAAAACTAAATTTACGATAAAACTTACAGATCATGACAAGGCGAAAACGGCGGGTCCGCTGGGAAAAATATTCCCATGAGATTTTTTGGCATAATCACATTCGTGAGACATCCCAGAATAAGGTTCATGAAGTCGCCCACGTGAAAAGTGGTTCAATTTTTTTTTTGCAATTTTTTTTAATCAAATTGCAAAAATCAATATTTTTGGCTCGGACATTTTTTTTTTGTAAGTTTTTTGGACCATTCTGGATAAAAAAGGTCTCTTATTATTTTTCTCTAAAGTTGTTCGTTTTCGAGTTATAAGCAATTTAAAATTGAAAAAAACGAAAAATGGCGATTTTCAAGGCTTAATAACTAGGTTAAAAGTTATTATTATGAAAGTCAGAAACTGACTAAATCAAAGTTTAATGCCCCCCCCCCCCCGAAATTTTTGTCATTATGTTATTACTAAGCTGTTATTTTTAAGTAATAATAATGAGCGCCATGCACGAGGTAGGCGGCCGTAAATGTGAGTGCAAGTAAGATGCACAATTGGACTGCCGGAGTGGCATCTCTCTCGCACTCAGCATTTACGGCCGGCAACCACGTGCAACAGCTTAGTAATAAAATAATGACAAAAAATCCTTCAGGATCTTGTAGGGGGGCATTAAACTTTGATTTGGTCACTTTCTGACTTTCATAATAATAACTTTTAACGTTTTTTTCAATTTTAAATTGCTTATAACTCGAAAACAATCAACTTTAGAGAAAAATTATAACAGACCCTTTTTATACAGAATGGTCCAAAAAACCTACAAAAAAATTGTCCGGGCCAAAAATAAAGATTTTTGCAATTTGATTAAAAAAAAATTGTTAAAAAAAATTTGGCCCACTTTTCACGTGGGCGACTTCTTGAACCTTACTCTTAATAGAATAATGTAGGTAATCCTGACTATCTAATATCTCACCTGACAATACAATCCACGGTGGACGCCTACGCAGAAATACAAGGCACCTTTAAGAAGTAAAGTTAATAATAAATAATTCAATAAGTATACTTAGTCACGATTTTCCCCCTAACTCGGAAAATATCGACCGCATGAAAAAACTGGGAAGAAATTGTAGGAAATCGCAACAACTTAAGTCCTTACCATTTTTTCGAAGAGTTTAAAGTGGCCGAGCGGTTTACTTAGTCAATTTTATATTAAGTTACCGTTGCAATATCTCCAAACAAAATATACCATCATCAGAAGAGACTGTAATTAACGAAAATACTTACCTAATTTTTTATCGAGATTATGAGGCAAATAAGATAAATGTACAATATCTAAAATCACCCAGTGACTTAAATCAAATTAAAAGACAAATTACAACTACAATTATTCTTGTTAATTTAAAAACGAGTTTAGAAAGCAATACATAGGTACACTCCAATAATTATTTTAAAGATTGCCATTGTTATCGTTGAATGAGAACTCAAATTTAAATACATCAAAAGAAATAAATAATTTTTATTATAATCCGATCGACCCGACCGACCCCAAATTCCGATAACCAAAGCTACCTGAATACGTCTCATCGTTGTCTCAGGTAAATTCAATCTCGTACCTAGAAAACTGCTAACGCCATCTATTTCTAAAACCACTGGTTTCGTACATAAACGCTCGTTTAGTTTCGTATCTTCTCCCCTATATTTATTAATCAATGTTTTAAGTTAATTACGCAATAAAGAGGAATTGACAAAATTTGCAGTTACGTCATTCTTATTCCGGACCGACGATATGATAATGTAACTTAGCCACTAATACTTTGTAAAAATTCCTTTTTTATGTCTATCTATGTTTACAGGGACGCTAGAATCATGGCAGTGTGTCTCATGGTGTTGCCGTTTTTACCTGCTTCAAACATTATTTTTACCGTTGGTTTTGTTATAGCAGAAAGGACATTGCTATTGCCTAGCGCAGGATTTTGTCTTTTAGTAGTTATTGGATACAAGAAACTTTTAAGAAAAAGTGACAATAATAAAGTAAGTATTGACATATTTTAAAAAAGTGTAAGGTTATACAGTTTTTTTACTATCATTTTTTAATCATGGACCTTTTCTATGCCTCTGTTATAGAAATATTAAGTGAAATCAGGCACCAGGCTTAAATAAATTGAAATAGATCGAGATATTGATATTAAAATCTCGTACCAGCCGAACGTTTAGGCAGGCCAGTAACCTACTGATGTAAAAACAGTATGTTAAGTTTGATCTCAGAAATACTTTCTGAACGTCCATATAATCTTCTAAGCTCCATGTCTGTCTAGCGAAGTGTTTCAGAAAGATTCTAGTTACTGCGTGTCATTTCCGTGGTAACTGCATGCCTCTAATGTGGACTTTAGTAGCTTTACATTAGCAGTCAGTCCTGTTTCCTGCCACAATACTTTTAGAGATCGACTGGCTCACTTTCTTATAATAGTCAATCTGCGAGCTTAGATACGTGAAACTAGTAACTTCTTTTAAGTTACAATCGTCGAAGATAACGTACTGAGAGTTTATTGTAGCTTGACCAGCAAGCATTCTTGTTTAAGTGATCAAGCTCCGCTCGTTCATTTTTAAGCCAACAGGCTCACTTTTCGCCATTTTCACATAGCGCTTATTTTAGGGATACAAGAACCGAACACAGAACGGAATGAACGCACGGAAGTGGACTGAAGCCGGAAAAAGTGCTCCGAAGCGGTCGGACAATCAATGGGTCTTAAAGGTCATGGCCACTGTATTTTGGGATTCTTCTTCTTCTACGGCACTACAGCCCAAATTGAGCCTTGGCCTCCTTTATTTTTTGCCTCCACCCTTGCTTGTCTGTGGCTGCTCTTCTCCATACACGGACTCCTAAAAGGGCTTGTGCGTCGCTGTTTACTGTGTCTTCCCAGCGCTGTCTTGGCTTTCCAACCGGTTTCTTTCCCTGTATTCTAGCATTCAGTGCTCTTTTTGGTAGCCTATCCTCTCCCATTCTTATCACATGTCCGGCATATTGCAATCTTTGTATTCTAATGAAGTCTGACAGGGGTGCTTCCTCATAAAGTTGATAAAGTTCGTTGTTGTATCGACTTCTGAAGATTCCGTTTTCCCTCACAGGTCCTAGTATTCTCCTCAGTACTTTCCTTTCGAATGTGTCGAGTTTGTTTTTGGATGTTTCTTTCAGGACCCAGGCTTCACTGTCATAGCATGTTATTGGTCGAATTAAAGTTTTATAGATTCTCATCTGTGTATTTCGGTGGACACTTTTAGACCGAAATATATGGGAGAGGGCAAAATAAGCTCTGTTTGGCTGCATTATTCTCTTCCGTATTTCTCCATCTTCTGATCCGCCGGCATATATTTCTACTCTCAGGTATGTAAACTTTTCAACCGTTTCAATGCCATCTTCATGTATAATGTTTTATGGGACTATATTTCTTCTCGTCTGAGTCATTATTTTTGTTTTTTCTGTGCTAATTTCCAGACCTAGCATTTTTGTTTGTGTTTTTAACTCTGCGTATGTTTCCTGCGCTCCTGTTGATGTTCTACTCATAATATTAATATCATCGGCATAAGCGGCCAGTTGAACCGTTCGGTTGGTCAGTAGGTTTCCTCGTCCAGTTTGCATTTGCCTAACCGCATACTCCAGTGCCAGGTTAAACAATGTTGGGGCCAGCCCATCTCCCTACTGTAGTCCTTGCGAAATTTTGAAAAAGTCTCTCCGGTAATTTTGTATTCGTACACATGCCTGAGTTTCATCCATTGTGGCTTTAATGAGTCTTATTAGCTTGTGTGGTATTGCCAGTTCAGCCAATATATAACTAGTATAGTTTGTTCCTTTTTACTGAGTCGTATGCCTGTTTGAAGTCTACAAATACGTTGTGAACATCCATATCGTCTTCCCATGATTTGCTCAAGATCTGTTTGACTGTAAATGTTTGATCCAGTGTCGATTTTCCCCGTCGGAAGCCCGTCTGATACTCTCCAATAATATTTTATGCTAGTGGTTGGAGCCGCTGGTTTATAATATACGTGAGGACTTTATATGCTGTACATAGTAGAGAGATTCCACGGCAGTTTTTGCACTGGAGTTTGTCTCCTTTTTTATAGATCGGGCATACTATACTTTTCTTCCAGTCGTCGGGTATTTTCTCTTCTTGTCATATGTCTTTGATGAGCGCGTGGATGTGACTTGCTAGGTGGTCGCCACCTACCTTATACAGTTCTGCTGGTATTTCATCAACTTCCAGAGCTTTATTGTTTTTCTGGGCCTTCATAGCTTCGAGAACTTCCTCTATAGTTGGAGCTTCTACTCCATTATCTACTTCATTCTCTTCTATGTAGTTCATACCATTTCATCTTCCATGTCTACTTATGTTCCAAGTAGGGTCTGAAAATAATGCTTCCAGGTTTCTGTGACTTTCTGTTGGTCACTGATTATTTGCCCACTTTCATCTTTACATAGACTTGTTTGAGGTTTATACCCACTTCTTATCTTTTTTAGGTATTCGTATGCCCCTCTAATTTCGTTGTTTTTGAAATTTTCTTCCATTTGGTCTTAAAGGTCATGGCCACTGTATTTTGGGATTGCAAAGGCATAATTTTAATTGACATCATGAAAAAGATAACACTATCAATAGTCAATATTATTGTGCATTATTGGACAAACTGAAGCAGGAACTCAGTGAGAAACGGCCCCATATACAGAAGAAAAAAGTATTGTTTCCCCAAGACAATGCACTGATATAAAAAAAATACGGGTGGATTACCCTTGGTATGGGGTGGGATAGCAGGAATACGCTCAAATACCCATATCTTGTTTATTCAGTTAACAAATACGTTATAAGTGTACTCAAATGATAGATGATTATAACAAATGAAGTAAAGAAAGACAGACGTACTCACAATCTTTTAATTTCACTACGACGCCGACGACCGGTTTCGATCTCTACAATATACAGATCATCTTCAGGTCAGCGTTACAAGTGAATTAAATGATGCCGTTGCAAGGGATGATTTGTAAGTTCATCAGTAACATGTTTTCACGTCCAGATTATGCTAGTAGGATAACTAGGTGTAGGACTGGGTAGGCGGACATGCTTCGTAGATTAACACATAGTGTATTGGAATAGATCTTGAAGGTAGATGTGTGATGTAAAACAAAAGCTAGACGGAAGATAAGGAATACAGAACACCAAAAGTTATCTGTAGGGTATTTTGTTTGGGATTTGTAATTGGAGAAATCGTGAAGTTGAACTTTTTTGAGTGTGTTAACTCGAAGTGTTACGCCACTCGGAAGTGTTACGCCACAGGAAGTGTTACGCCACTGTGTTGATAAACAACGCAATTTTGAGTGCTCTGATATTTCATCCGAATTTCGGAAATATCGAGAATTAGAAATTGTAAGAGTGAACTGTGAGCAAATAATATACTACAACAAAGTGCTGAGAGTGTTAGTGACACAATAGGACTAATAATATTCGAGGTAGGCTGAAATCAAAATAACGTGGCGTCTTATCTGTTGGTAGCGATTTATCTATCCGCAAGGTTGAATTGTAGATGATCGTTGGCGCTAGCAGATAGGCAACACATATTACACATTCCATAGGCGTATCAGAGGAATACGGAATGGATGAAATGAGCGAGATGGTTAAAGAAGTAACAAACGGAATGAGAGAGATAGCAAATGAAATGAAAGAAATGAGAACTGAGCGTAAAGAATTAATAAAAATTGTCAAAGATTTAACAAGTGAATGGAAGCAGAGTTTGGAAGAAGTAAAAGAGATTAGAAGAGAAAATGAAGTAATGAAAACTAAAATCAGGGTGCTAGAATATAAACTTGAAGCTGTGGAAAAGAAAGAACGTCGAAATAACATTATTATCACCGGATTTGAAACTGCAGGAGATACTATAGAGCTAAAAGAAGATATAGAGAATCAGTTGCAAACTTTTCTTGGAACAAAGTGTGAGATAAAAGAGATAACGAAACTGAATAAGAGAATGTGCAAGTTAGAATTGAGTACATATGGTGATAAAGCAGACATAATGAAAAATAAGAACAAGTTAAGACATATTAAAGGAAGAAAACTTTTTATTGATGATGACTATACGATCCAAGAAAGAGAGATTCAAAAACAACTAAGAGAATATGCAAATGAACAGAGGCAAAAAGGTAATGTTGTAAAAGTTAAATACCAGAAGATCATTATAAATGATGAAATATGGAAATGGAATATGGAAACTGGCACAATTGAAAAAGAGAGCAACAGAGCTAATCCAAAAAACTAATAAAAGCAGAGGCGGACAAAACGACGACAAATTCGGCAATGAAAACGGAAAAAGAAATGGAACTGAAAGTTATAGATAAGAAAGGAGAAGTATGGAGAACAGCGACATGGAATGTTAGAGGAATAAGTGGAAAAGAGTTAGAATTAGTAGAAACCCTTAGCAACACAAACTATGCTGCAATAGCCATCACTGAGACAAAAAAAAGGGAGCTGGGACACAAATAATAGGAGATGGAAATCTATTAATATACAGTGGTGTAAAGGAAACTGAATGGGCCAGAGCAGGAGTAGCCTGTTTGATACCCAAAGATAAAGTAAAAGGTATAAGAAATTGGGAGTTCATCAATGAGAGACTATTGAAAGTATCAATGAATTGTAGTAAAAGCGATATTATAACTTTGATTGTAATATACGCACCTGGCGAAAGTGACAAAGCAAACGACAAAAATCAATTTTGGGAACAACTACAGCAGACAGTAGAAGATTATGAGGGAACACTCATAATATTGGGAGACTTCAATGCTAGAGTGGGAAACGAAAACATGAAATGGCAAGGAGCTATAGGTAGGCACGGAGAACACACAATTAATAAAAACGGGAAAAGATTGCTAGAGTTTTGTATAGATAATGATTTAGTTATAGCCAACACTTTCTTTGAACACAAGGAAATACACAAGATAACAAGAGCAATGCCCCAGCGAAATGAAAAATCAATAATAGACTTCATAATTGTTCCTCGGGAAAAAAGGAGTAAAGTTAAAGATGTCAGAGTGAAAAGAAGCTATGATATAGGTAGTGACCATTATCTACTAGAAGGAGTATTCAAGAATAACAACAAAGTCGAGGACCGAAAACAGATACAAAACAAAAATTATAGCGGAAGAATAAGAACCTATAAGCTGAGAAACTTGCAAACAAGAAATAAGTATATAGAAAAAACAGAAAAACAGTTTGCAAGGATTGAAAAGAGAAGACAAAGTAGAAATGTGGAAGAAAAGTGGATCAGATTTAAGGCAATACTATTAGAAACAGCAGGGCAAGTTTGCGGGTATACCAGAAGAAATAATCATAAAAAGCAGACAAGCTGGTGGAACAACGATATTAAAAAAGAAGTCAGAGAAAAGAAAAGGCTATGGAAAATGTACATACAAAAAAGAAATCAAGAGGCATACGATAAATACAAGGAACAGCGCAACAAAGTTAAAGCAAGGATAAAACAAGAAAAGCAGAACGCCTGGGAAGAATTTGGAAGAACTATGGAAGAAAATAGTACCCAAAATACAAAATTATTTTATAGAGTATTAAAGAATATGAGAAGTAAAACGGAAATTAAACTACAGCAGATAAAAGATAGAAACGGAAATATAATAACTGAGGATGAGCCCATTATAGAAAGGTGGAGAGAATATTTCAAGGAGCTTTTAAACAATGAAAATACAACAGCAGAGAATTGCACACAGATAACAGACGAAACACCTGAAAGAGGGCAAGAAGACGTTTATGAAACTAAAATAAAGATGGAAGAAGTTGAAGATGCACTAGAAAAACTAAAAGTTGGTAAAGCAGCAGGGATCGACGGAATAGATGCTGAATTATTGAAATATCTTGGACAACAGGGTAAACAAGAATTACATGACCTACTAAATTTAGCGTGGACAAACAAAAAAATCCCAGAGGATTGGAACATTTCAATAATACTGCCTATACACAAAAAGGGAGACACGAAAGAGTGCAGTAATTATAGGGGTATATCACTTCTCTGCTCAGCGTTGAAAATCTACGAAATTATCCTAGAAAAGAAACTACGAGAAATAGTTGAGCCTCGACTGGCGGATATACAAAGTGGATTTAGACCATCACACAGCGTACAAGATCATATATTCACACTACAGCAAATTATTGAAAAAACACTGTTAAAAAACGATACACTGTACCTGGCGTTTTTAGATATGAAAAAGGCGTTTGACATGGTCAATAGAGAAGGAATATGGCAAAGCCTGATAAACAAGGAAGTAGATGAAGAACTTGTAAGTGTACTAAAAAGTTTGTATGTCAACACAAAAAACCAGGTCAGGACAAGTAACTTAATCTCCGGCGAATTCTCTAATAACGACGGGGTTAGACAAGGTGGAGTGTTGAGCCCACTGTTATTTATTTCCGTTATGGATGAAGTTATTAAAAAGTGTTGGAAAAAAACTAAAAAATGCGCTATAGGGTATAGAAATTTGCAACAAATAAAAATTGAAGCCTGTGCATTTGCTGATGACATTGTATTAGTTGCAAGAACTGAAAAGGCTCTCGCAGATAACATTAGAATCTGGGCTGAAGAACTAAAAAACTACAACTTAATAATAAATATGGAGAAAACTAAAGTAATGACAATAGCCAACAAAGAAGCAACTGTAAATATTGAAATCGAAGGGCAAAAAATCGAGCAAGTAGACCTCTTTAAGTATTTGGGAATAATGTTAAACAACAAAGGTACACAAGAAGATGAAATTGGAAACAGAATAAAATTGGCAACGAGAACTTATTATTCACTGTATAAAAATTTCCTAAACAAAAAAGAAATATCGAGGAAAACCAAAATGACAGTATATAAAACTGTATATATGCCAATTACAATATATGGGGCAGAAAACTGGGTACTTAATGACAGACAAAGAAAAAGATTACAAGCTACAGAAATGAGATACTTAAGAAAAGTGGTGGGAGCAAGAAGATTAGACAAAAGAAGAAACGAAGATATAAGACATGAATTACAGGTAAAATCGCTCAACGAAAAAGTTGAAGAAAAGAAGTTAAAATGGGCTGGACACATGATAAGAATGAGTGGTGAGAGACAAGTAAAAATGACATGGGAGGCCAAAGCAGTGGGTAAAAGCAGGAGGGGCAGACCAAGGAAAAGCTGGAACACTAGTGTAAACGAAATACTCAAGAAAAGAGGAACATCGTGGCAAGAAGCAAAAGTTTTAGCAGCAGATAGGAAGAAGTGGCGTAAATTTGCAGAGAATATTATATAAAGGAGGAATCCTCGACACCTAATGGTAAAAGAGGCAACCGATTATGTATGTATGTAAAATGGACTCACATATGCAACCCATTTAACATATGATTATAACATTTTGCTCTAATCGGTAGCAAACCCCAAACTCAACTAACCCCCCAATCTATTCACGTTCCCTTATTTATCAACACATCATTATGTAAATATGTTGCTCAACACTGTTAATAGAATCAAGGACTTGGGGATTACACTGGAAAACTCTCTTTGTTTCAATACTCACATCATCAATGTCATTCAAACATCTATGAAAATGCTGGGTTTTGTAAAAAGAACAACTCGTGATTTTACAAACATATCCAGTATTAGAGTTCTTTACTTCTCTTTGGTCAGGTCTCACCTTGAGTATTGTTCTTCAGTGTGGTCCCCACACTACTTGGTCTACATTAGGAAACTTGAACAAGTCCAAAATAGTTTCTTCCGTTACATTGCTTTTAAGCTTCATACCTATCAAGATTACGCTGTATGGCAGCATCAACTGCAGGTCCCTTCTCTTGCAAGCAGGAGAAAACAAAGGGACCTTTTGCTATTATTCAAGATCTTAAATGGTATATGCAGTTGTTCTCAACTACTTAATAAGATCGCACTGTTTGTACCACCTCGCACCACTAGACAAGTGCGAACATTTTATGTACCATTCCACAGGTTTAATTATTCACTTTTTTCATTCGTACCCAGAGTCTTGAATTTGGCAAACTCCCTTTGCAATTTACAACTGTTCGACAACTCCATCAGTCGTTTTAAAAGAAATTTAGATGGGATCAATATTTGAGTGAAGCGTCTGTAATTTGTTAACTTGGTTTTGTAATTTGTTAACTTGGTTTTATGATATTATTTCATAGTACATATTTACTTCTAATATTGTATTTATATTTCTGTATGTCTGTTTTTTATATTATATTATGTTATTGTTTTTTTTCTGTACACTATGTATTTTTGTAGAATTGGGCTTGCCCGTAAAATAAATAAATAAATAAATGTTTGTCTATGTTTTTTCATTACCGTGTCAAGTTTATCGTTATATCATAAACAACCTTGCTGAGGTCTGTAAAAGTACATGCGTGAGTTATTTGCTGTGTTCTACTTGCGCAATTAAAACGTCTGCTTGATGTGTATTGATTTATAAATAAATATCTAATGGATTAATTTAGAGTTTTTTAAAAGATCTGAATAATGAGTTCAATCTCGTTACACTGACTCACAAGAGCATTATGACAATGGCAAAAATTCATGAGTTGAGTTTCGAATTGCTTTCTCATGAGACTTATTGACTAGATTTGGCCTCCTCCAATTCTTATTCGTTTCCAAATCTGAAAAGATGGCTCGTAAATATTCAGCTCACACGAAGAGATAACTGACGAAACAGTACTAGAAGAAAAATTGACTTTTTTGCAGATTTTCCAGAATCGTCTTATTTGGATGGCATAAAGAAGTTGAAAAATCGCCGAAATCGTTGTATTGAGCTAAAAGGAGACGATATCGAATAAAATAAAAGAATTTTCTGGAAAAACATGTTTTTCATTTCAAATGAGGTTACTTATCCAGACTATCTATACTTTATTTCACGTTAAGAATAGAACATTGCGAAGATAGCCCCATGCATTTCTTATGTACGATAGAAGCGCGCCGATGCCACGCCGTACTGATTAAAATGAATCGTATATCGGCAGTCGAGTAGCCACCCGTGCCCGAGAGGTTTGTCAACACAGAGGTTTGGTAGCATATAATATCAGTTAAAAAAAATATTGGTCGAAGTTCATATAAAATGAATGGCAACAAGCTTTTGTTTCTTTTTTTTTTTTCATTTTATGGATAATTTAATTTTTTATGTCATTTTAGATTTGCTCCTGTTTTTTCTACGGACTTTTAGTGTTATTTATACTTAGAACTGTATTACGTAATATGAACTGGCTCACGGAAGAAAAATTATTTTCTTCAGCGTTAGAAGTATGTCCTTTAAATGCTAAAGTACACTACAACATAGCGAAAATAGCCACCGACAATAACAATAAACCCTTAGCTTTGGAAGAGTATCAAAAAGCAATACAACTCAATCCGCAATACGAACAAGCGATGAACAATTTGGCTAATTTGCTCAGAGAAGACAAGAAATTCGAAGAAGCTGAAGTTTTGCTCAGAAAAGCTGTAGAAATAAGGTATGTAATATAGGTGTAGAATTTCAGTGTCCTTTGTTAGTTTTTCTCCTATCTTCTCTAACATAAGTATACCTAAACGAAATTTTACACGGCGATTACTAACGTAACTAAGATAATGTGATGTTTTATTTTAGTTTTTATTTACAATTTTCTAACACTTATTTTGATTCCTTTACTCTAACACTAACAACACAATTAATTAATGTATAATATTTATTACTTAACGCTACCAATTTATTTCTTAGGGCCGGCTTTTCCAACCGCACTTGAGCGAAAGCTTACTTTAAGCCTGAGCTTAAGCTTCGATGCCTGTATTTCCACTTCAATTTGAGGCTTAAGCATAGGCTTAAACCAAATAATTTTAACCTCGCACGGGAGTTGGTTTAAGCCTTTGCTTAAAATTTGTTTTGTGTTTTGAGGTTATTTCTATAGATTAATAATTATAAAGTTATTTTGAAAACAAACTTTTGCGTAATAACGTTATTATTTGATTATTAACGATTATTAAAATAAAATTCTTACTCCATTTGGGAGGTGTACAGGCACATAAAAATTATTTCTACAATGCTTGGTATATTTATTTTACAAAAGTGAACTTACATTCCAATTTGACATTTTCAGTAATAAGTTTATCCAATAAACAAAATTACAGAGACGTATCTTCTATTGCTTATGCCCTTATGCAAAATAAGGGAATAAAACATATAACCAGAGAAAATATAGACAATATGCAATATAGCTACTAACAACACATGTACCATGTACACACAATTAAGTGAAGTAAAAATTAGACAGATACAGATGACAAGATAAAATTAAATAAGGTCAACAGTAGTGGTTTTTACCAAAGAACAGTTAGTTCTGGCATTTTGAGGTATTCAGAGGTACCAAACCAATTAACTTGACAGTTGACGACCAGTTTAGTTAAGGAAATGATGGAAATATGACACCCAGCTTAAGCTTTTCCTTAACTTTTGACACAGGCTTAGCTAAGCAAAAGATGAAGTAGCTGTTGAAATACCGGCCCTTAGACTAACCCTACGATTTAATTTATCTGTATTTATATTGTCGTTAATGATTCACAATTTGGGTTTCGCAAATGCCTAGGAACGCGTGAAGCTCTTTTCTCACTTAATATCTTAATACAAAGGTGCCTAGACATCAATCAAGATATTTTTTTTTTATAGCCTTTTTTCTATTCGAAATGTCGAATAAAGGCCTCTCCCATTTCTCGCCATTCATCTCTGTTGTGTGTGAGGCGTTTCCACATTGGTCCTGCGACTCTTCTGATGTCATCGCTCCAGCGCATTTGAGGTCTTCCTCTTGGTCTCTTCGCTTCGTACGGTCGCCAGTTTCCAACTTCCTTGCTCCATCTACCATTTTCGAGACGTTCGTTGTGTCCAGCCCATTTCCATTTTAATTTAGCCGCTTGTTCCACGGCATCCCTTACTTTTGTTTTGTTTCGGGTTGCTTCGTTTGTTTGCCGATCTATTAGTGAGATACCAAGCATCTGTCGTTCCATGGCTCTTTGAGTTTTTCTAATCTTGTCCATGTTCATTTTTGTGAATGTCCAGGTTTGAGCTCCGTAAGTGAGAACGGGAAGGATACAAGAATCGAACACTTTGGTTCGAAGGTATTGTGGTATCTTTTTGTCTTTTAGTATATATGAGAGTTTTCCGAATGCAGCCCATCCCATTCTTACTCGTCTGCTTATTTCGGTAGTTTGATTTTCTTTGTTTACCTTGATATTCTGACCTAGATATATATATTCTTTTACATGTTCCACTTTTGTTCCTTGGATGGTTATCGTTGGTTGATCATCTTTGTTCGACATTAGCTTAGTTTTGCTCAAGTTCGTTTTTAGTCCTTTTTTTAAGGATTCTCTATGAAGCTCATCGATCATCACCTTCAGTTCTTTCCAGCTGTCGGCTATTAGTACCACGTCATCTGCATATCTTAGGTGGTTTAAATACTTTCCATTTATCGAGAGTCCCTTTGTTTCCCAATTTAATGATTTAAAGATGTCTTCAAGTGCGGCAGTAAATAGTTTTGGAGATATGGTGTCTCCCTGTCTTACTCCTCGGTTGATTTTGATTGGCCTAGTTTTCATGTCGTTATCCATCGTGACTACCATTTCAGCATGTTTGTATATATTATGTATTAATATCCTATATCTAGAATCGATTCTGCTATTGACCAGTGCTTCCTCAATAGCCCATAACTCTATGCTGTCAAAAGCTTTTTCGTAATCTATAAATGCTAAGCAAATTGGTAAGTTGTACTCGTTAACTTTTTCCATTAGGATCTTTAGTGTGTGAAGATGGTCGCATGTACTGAAGCCTTTTCTAAAACCGGCTTGTTCTGCTGGTTGATATACATCGAACTTTGTTGTCAATCTATTTGTAATTATTTTTGTGAATGTTTGAATCAAGATATATGTCTGTTTTATTGACTATAATAAAGCTTTCGATAAAGTAAGACTGATTAACAGAATAAGAATAGCGATATATAGCCAAAATACGGTCTAACAATGAACATGAAGAAGACAAAATTTATGAGAATATCTAAAACGTAAAGAAATAACGAGAATCTCCTTATAAACGGAACCAATGTCGAACGAGTAAACTAATATGCATATCTTGGAACAATGATCAACTCCACAAATGATTACTTCCAGGAGATTAAAATTAGAATAGGAAAGGCTAGAGCGAATTTTAACAAAATGAGAAAAATGCTCCGCACAAGAGATCTAAAGTTAGAGATAAGAGTAAGGTTGGCTGGGTGCTACGTTTTCTCGGCTCTGTTTTACGGAATGGAATCTTGGACCTTGAATGCGGCATCAATGAAAAAACTGGAATCATTCGAATAGTGGGTATATAGAAGAATTCTGAAAATATCATGGACAGAACACGTCACAAAAATAGAGGTTCTGAGAAAGATAAATAAAGAAATGGAAGTCGCTAAGGACAATCAAAACCAGAAAATTGGAATATCTCGGACATATCACACGTGGAGAGAGATACAACTTGCTCCAACTCATTATGCAGGGAAAGATTCAAGGAAAAAGGAGCATAGAGCATAGGGAGACGCAGAATATCGTGGCGATAGAGCTGAGATAATGGTACGCATGTGCATCAAATGAACTTTTCAGAGCAGCCGTCTCCAAAATCCGAATAGCTATGATGATTGCCGACCACCGTCGCGGAGATGGCACTTGAAGAAAAATATGTCCTTGTTTGTGTTGACCTTGGCGTCAACAATTCGTCAAGTCGGATACAAAGAGATGAATACAATATAAATTATTATTATTACCTCTTTGTCTTTCATTATAGCTTCATTTTCAATGTTTCAGACCAAATTTTGCAGCTGCTTGGATGAACTTAGGAATAGTATTAACCAACTTAAACCAATCGGAAGAAGCTGAGCATTGTTATAGGATGGCAATAACTCATAGAAAGAAGTATCCTGATTGCTACTACAATCTTGGAAATTTGGTAAATTAAAATTATTTTATACGGATACATTAATTTTAATTTTATGCATTAACAACGAATTCAGTATTATCCTCAGTCTATCTGTGAAAAAATTATGATTTCCATAAATATCTTATACAGGGTTTTAAAGGTTCTAAAAGGTACTTATATAAGTGATAGCTGATGGCAAATCCTTGAACATGTACAGTTGTTTTTGCTTTGTTTTTTTTTGAACAATCATAAAAAGTGAAAAAATGTTTTAAGGCACTCGGGGGAGTGCCGACAGAAGTGAAAACTTCTTGCGAACCAAGCGCCTTCGGGTACACACTCTATTTCTCCTCCAACCTTTATATCTTCGGTCAAACTTATACGCAATTCAAATTATAGTATATAAATTACTAATATCTCGCCGTAGCGATGACGATCGTGAGTTCAATGCTTTTTCTCCATCCAAAAAGAAGTGCTATACCTATATTATACACGCGTTGCGTGCATCCTATGCTATTTATATAATATAATATATAATTACATACACATATTATACGTACAGTATTTATTTCGGCGAAGCGATGACGGTCGCGAATTCAATGCTTTTTCCCTATCAAAAAAGTGCACAACGTCGCTAAAGAAGTTTTCACTTCAAAAATACTTTAAACACTAATCAGTTATAATGATTGAGGGATAGTGCGGCCCCTCATGCACTTTCTTCGCAAGCTCCTTCGGAGACACACTCTCTCCCTCCTACAACCATTATAGCTTCGGTGGAACTTATACGCATTTCAACCTATAGTATATAAATTACTAATATCTCGCCGTAAGGATGATGGTCGCGAATTCAATGCTTTTTCCCCATCCAAAAAGTGCACAACGTCCCTAAATAAGTTTTCACTTCAAAAATTTATTTCGCCGAAGCGATGACGGTCGCGAATTCAATACTTTTTCCCTTTTTTTCTCCACTTTTCCTTGTATTATAAGGCGAAGTAGATGGTATTTAGGTCCTATAATAATATGGCCGAAGTATTCTGTTTTTCTCCTCTTGATGATGTTTATGAGCAAACGTTCTGAATTCATCATTTGGAGAATATCTTCATTGGAAGTGTGCGAAACCCACGATATCTTTGAGATTCGTCGATAGCACCACAATTCGAATGCTTCTAATTTATTTAGCATTGTGGCTTTTAACGTCCATGTTTCACAACCATACAATGATATAAACCACACGTAGCATTTCAGGACCTTCTTGCGAATATTCATCGACAGGTTTCGGTTACATAAAACTGATTCCAGGTCATAAAAGCCTTACGTGATATTTCGATCCTGGTTATCTCTTCATCGCAGTCGCAATTTACATTTAACCAGCTGCCAAGGTATTTAAAATGATTTACCCGTTCTATCTCCTCTCCATCAAGCGAAAGCACACCTTGATCTACATTAGATCCAACTGCCATCCACTTTGTCTTTGAAATATTGATTTTTAGGCCTCTCCGATAACTTGCTTCGCTGACTAGATTTACTAATGTCTGGAGATCTTGTAAATTTTTGCGAGAATGGTAAGAATAACTCATTATTTGTCATAATGATTTAAGATCTACAACTTTCATTTGAACCAATTTTCTCTAAAATGTAGAACTTTTTATACACAAAAAATAAATGTTTCACGTTTTATGATCGTTTAAAAAAACAAAGCAAAATCAGCTGTACGTCTTCAAGAATTTGTCATCAACTATCCCTCATATTAGTCCTGTCGCCACTGGGGGACAACGGCCTCCTTAATTCAGATGGACTTACCCAAGTTTTTTAGGCACGAGGGTGAATTTTTATTTTGCCGGGCGCATGCGCACACCGACAGTATGGTCACGTATGGTATTAGTCGCTCAAACGTTATACGGGATCTGATTGGGTGTTAAAATCATCTGTCAAAATTGTTCAATAATATGGAGATTAGGGATAAACAAATGTTGTGTATATTAGTTTTTATTGTTGTGAGGACAGAGACAAAAAGCAAGAAGCAAGTTTATAATTGTAATGACTTTTTAAATAGTTTTTTAAAGCAACAGGTTCGTACCTTATTGTAAATGTTTCAGTATTGTAATAAAAAATTACAAATTACGTACCTATTTGGAAAATGTACCTACCTAGCTAATAGGTATTAATGCTTTGATTTACATAATTTGATATTTTGTCGTATTTTAATTCCACAAGAATTAAACTTATTTGATTAAACTAAGAGAATAAGCAACTGTCAAAAAAATTTTAAAACGTTTACGACACATGTCTCGGTAGTTAAATTCTGCGTGGGGTGAGTTCAAAATAATCTAACAACCTGATAGACGCAGGTTCAATTCCCAATGCAAATTTTATTTTTTTTAATTTTTTTAGACATTTCATGATTGTAGGTATATTTATTATATTTTTTTTTCAGAAAATACGTACTTGTTAAAAATTTTCTCAACAATTATTGTTCAGAACTCATTTCTTTGTTTAATTTTTCAATGTGTTTGCGTGTGTTTTATTCTTTTATTACTTTAATTTTTGGTATAGTTTTAATAAAAATTTAATATTTAAATAAAATATAAACAAACTATTCAAAGTATATTGATTTCGTTGAAATCATATAATAGAAGTATAACTTCTTACGTGCGTACAAAGTACACACACATTCTTTTTTATGTATTTTGACCCGTAGAACACGAATTTTTTGGGTAACAGTCGATCCGGATGTCGATAAGATTGGTATAAACAAAGAACTTGAGGAATCGCATAACAGCGATTTTTCACAAAACAAAATATTTTTTTTTGTATTTTTTGGGCCATTCTAAGCAAAAAATGTTTTTACGTAGGATGCATAGTTTTCGACATAAACGCGGTTAAACTTTTAAAAAATCTAAAAATTGCAATTTTTGAACCCGAATAACTTTTGATTGAAAAATAAAAAAGAATGTGTGTGTACTTTGTACGCACGTAAGAAGTTATACTTCTGTTATGATTTCTTAAAAATAAATATACTTTAAACAGTTTATTTTAATTTTTTTAAACACCAAACTAATTTTGTGCTTACCGCTTTCAAAAAAAATAAAAAAAAAGTATAGGATTGCTCCGGGCTCGAACTCAAGACCTCTCGATCTCTGGCCGAATGCTATACCAAATACGCTACGAGAACTGTGTCTGTATCGGTTCGGACGTACCTAATGACAATTCACGGTAACAAACAGGCAAGGTGAAGTATAATAAATATACAATAAAATGTTTTAATAATACTCATCTTACTCCTGAGGAAGACAAATCCAAAGACACAAAAATTATAATAAATATATTTATTAAAAACACTAATATATTCTTTTCACACCTTTTCTGGCACTGATATATTTATACATAACTTGAAAGATTCAGCAACTAAACGCCATACTGTCTGTGTGCGCATGCGTGCAGTATTATGAAATTTTACTCTCAATCGCGCCTAAAGAAGTATAACTTCAAAATAGCAATTCTGCTTACCGCATTTGAAAGTCAAATTCTATCGGTTTTGATTACTTTCATTGCTAAAAATTAATTTTTTTATTGTTAAACAAAGCTATAAACACATAGTGATTGAATGATGTTTTCAATGCATTTCTCATTTGAAATCCAACGAGTAGGCGCGCATACAGACAATTTATACGTAGATTACGTATACCCTATTCCACGAATAGTGTTGGATTATTTCGACAACGAATATTTTATTGTGCAAAATATGAAGAACGAAAATAAATTCCAAATTACATTGCTGTTTATTGGAATAATTATTAGAGCCATTTACTTTCGTACTTCTTATGTTGCACACTGAAATATTCGTTGTCGCGATAATCAAAAACAGACGTATGTTGGTGGAATGAACCATACATTAAAACGCATGTATTGGGCACGGGAAACACTATGTGTTTATGGCTTTGTTTAACAAATAAAAACTTAATTTTTAGCAATGCAAATCATCAAAACCGATAGAATTTGACTTGAACTTTCAAATGCAGTAACCAGAATTGCTATTTTATTTTTTAATCAAAGTTATTCTGGTTCAAAAATTGCACTTTTTCGATTTTTTGAAAGTTCAACCGCGTTTATCTCGAAAACTATGCATTCTACGAAAAAACTTGTAAGACTGAGACTTTTTGCTGAGAATCACCCAAGAAATACAACAAAATGTTGTTTTGCGAAAAATCGCTGGTATGTAATTCCTCAAGTTCTTTGTTTATAACAATCTTATCGACATCCGGATCAACTGTTACCCAAAAAATTCGTGTTCTACGTTCTACGGGTCAAAATACATAAAAA
Organism: Diabrotica virgifera virgifera; assembly: GCF_917563875.1. Taxonomy (NCBI): domain Eukaryota; kingdom Metazoa; phylum Arthropoda; class Insecta; order Coleoptera; family Chrysomelidae; genus Diabrotica; species Diabrotica virgifera. Next base: position 176,056,789 of record NC_065450.1, on the reverse strand, counting down.
AAACTTGGGTAAGTCCATCTGAATTAAGGTGACCGTTGTACCCCCTGGCGACAGGACTATATATATATATATATATATAATATATATATATATATATATATATATATATATATATATATATATATATATATATATATACCTTTTAGACCCTTCAAAAACCTGTACAAGATTTTTTCAGCTGTTTTTTTTCCTTACTTTACTATATTTAAATTTCAGTATTTGGATCTAAGACGAAATGAAGATGCTCTAAAATCCTGGGAGATGGCAGTGTTGTACCGACCGACTCACGTAGCCGCTTGGAGTAATACGTTGGTGTTGCTAGACAGTATGAAAAAGTACGATGAAGTGTTAGAACTAGGCCGCACGGCGCTCATCCATAATCCCAAAGCCCCGGCTTTGCACTTCAGTTTTGCGAATACATTGGGAAAGATACAACAGTTTGAAAAGGCGGAAGGACATTTTTTGGAAGCCATCAATCTCAATCCAGACAATGGGCTTTATTATTCAAACTTAGGTAAATAAATATTGTATTTGTATTGGATTAATTTTAAAATAAAAATATGTACTAGATCCTTTGTAAACAATGTAAAGTCCCTAAATAAGGGTTACATTACATCATAGAACGTTTTCGGATTAAAAAATCCATCATCAGTGATAAAAAACAATGATGATGATGTTTAAAAAAAAAAATAACACTGATGATGGATTTTTTAATCCTAAAACGTTCTGTGGTGTAACGTAACCCTTTTGTAGGGACTTTTAAATATACCTTTTACAAAGGATCTAGTATTTCTGTGATTTATGGTATACAGCCAACTACAGGAATTTTATTTTCCTCGTGGATTTTCTTAAATTTTAAAATGTCTAGTGAAATCGGCCGAGTGAGAGACAGGATCCCGCGGACTAGTAATGTAAAATTCCCGGGAATTTATTCTCATTCCCATTCTATATTCCCAGGGAATATTCCCAAAATTCATATCTTCGCGGGAGTTTTTGGGAATTTATAATTTACACCGAAACTGATTTAAAAATAATTATTTCTTACATTAAATGGAAACTTATTGTTGGATTCATATTCTAAAATGATGAAAATTATGCAGAGAATAAAACAATAGGTGGCAGATAATGGACTTGGCCAAGATTTTGGTGGTTCCATATTGGAATCTGTTGATGCTGAACTTGGACCAGGTTTGGTCAGGGTCAGATAAATTTCTTCATCTACCTCAACAGAGAGAGGTTTACTGACATTCCTTGATGTCAATTTAGAAGCAATTGTAGTACTTGTAGTATCACTTAGAAGGCTTTTTAGTTCTGCAGGGCATTTCAAACATTATTTCTTCCCCATGTTGCAGAAGAGCAAATCCAACTCCCCCAAACTTTATTAAATTTGATATAACATGTAACTTTTAATCTTCCATAATAACAAACTGCCCCAAAATAAAGGTTAAGTAGCAACACTAGCAATCACTCCTCAACTAGAACTAAACACTGAACTAGCCCAATCCATAACAAAATGGCTGACAGAGACTAGCAGTCGTCTACAATGAGGCAAACAGGGAGAGAGAGGGGGGGGGGGAGGATTTTGCCTTTAAGTTATGAAAATTATAAAGGAGTTCATAGTCAAGATCTACGAATCATAGAAAAATTATACTGGCGTCAAACAGCGACAGATTGCATAAATGGAAAATTAACAGAAATATGCAAAATACAAAGAGGTGTCAGGTGGGAAGAGAGTTTGGCCTAAACATAAACTGTTCAAAAACAAAATACATGGTATTTAGCCGTTTTTCCCGTCAAGATTCATGGTTACATGTTCATGGTCATATAATTCAAAGAGTACCCAGATTTAAATATCTTGGTTGCCATATTACTGAACAACTAGATCCAGATAAAGAGATAAAATGTAGAATCGAGATAGCCCGCACGACCTTTTTAAAAATGAGGTCATGCTTGTAATGATAACTTGCAACTTCAACTTCGAAAGCGCATAATTAAATGTTACATTTGCTCAGTACTCTTATACGGTGTCGAAGCATGGACATTAAAAATATCCACCATTAATCGTTTGGAGGCCTTTGAAATGTGGCTGCACAGACGTACACTGAAAATACTATGGATGGCTATGCTGACAAATGTGGCACTCTTTAAGAGAGCAAATGCTGCCCGCGAGCTGCTTGATACCATCAAATATATAAAGATGGCCTATTTTGGGCACGTAGTAAGGGGAGACCGGTATAATATTCTTCAACTTATTATGATGGGTAAAATCAAAGGACGCAGAGGAATTGGTAGAAAGCAGGCCTCATGGTTGAAGAATATCAGGGAGTGGACAGGAATAAAAAAAGCAGAACAAGTATTTAGAATGGCTCGAGACAGAGACAGTTTCGTCGTGTTAATCGCCAACGTCAAGGGGACTTGATAGAGCACGTTAAGAAGAAGTACATTTAAGGCAAATGTGTAAAGACTCCAGACTTGCTTTAGCAACAGACCTAATAACCATTGACAATGCTGTAGTACCTCCACATGTGGTTATTTTCAGATAGAAAAGTACAATTTTGTTGAAATAGATCACATTGAGACACAGACATCCTAAAAACAGCTAAAATGTTAAAGATAAGCAGGACTTTTAATAAATTCCCACTTTTTGGGAAGATATAATGACCGAGGGAATATTCCCATCTTTTAAATTACTTCCCACTGGGAAAATTTTCAGTCTACATCACTATCGAGGATGATCCTTCCGGAGAGCCTAACGGTGCGTTCATATCGGAGACCATCGCATCGTATCCTAGCCTAGAGCAAAGTATCGTACTCTTCATTCTCGTGAACGCTCGCATTTAAAATAATGCATTTATTTTACATGGCGATCGATAATAGTTGCGTTCGCGGCTACCTGAAATTGTCAGAAAATTGGATAAATTGTCAGAACACGCATGCGCACTTTAAAATAATATACCTAAGTAATAGTCGGAGAGATAGAAGCGGATTTTGTGCGTGATAAGTAATATGGAAAAACTATACGGGGATATGTTGAATTAGTTGTGTACATGACTTTCACCAACGGCCGGAAACCAGAGTGGGGGCCGAGGGTAGTTATAAGGGGTCAAAGTCGCGGTTTTTATTATTGTGACGCTCACGATCGAGATAGTGCACCAAAATGTGGAAATAAGTATGTCATGACGTAACTAAGTAAAATCTCCAGGGGTGGAACACTGCGTGGCCGACAAAGGGGTGGGGCAGGGGTTAATATAAAAAATATAAGTGGGTTTTTGCGACGTTCGTGATTGAGATAGTGCACCAAAATTTGGGAATAAGTAGACCATGACATAACTAAGTAAAATCCTTATGAGCCGGAAACCAGAGTAGGGGCCGAGGGTAGTTATAAGAGGTCAAAGTCGCGGTTTTTATTATTTTTTTTTGTGACGCTCATGATCGAGATAGTGCACCAAAATTTGGGAATAAGTAGGTCATGACGTAACTTAGTAAAATCTCCAGGGGTGGAACGCTGCGTGGCCGACAAAGGGGTGGGGCAGGGGTTAATATAAAAAAAATTAAGTGGGTTTTTGCGACGTTCGTGATTGAGATAGTGCACCAAAATTTTGGATAAGTAGACCATGACATAACTAAGTAAAATCCCCAGAGCCGGAAACCAGAGTAGGGACCAAGGGTAGTTATAAGGGGTCAAAGCCGCGGTTTTTATTATCTTTTTTTGACGCTCATGATCGAGACGCACCAAAATTTGGGAGTAAGTAGATCATGACGTAAATAAGCAAAATCTCCAGGGGCGGAAACCAGAGTTGTGGATGAGGGTAGTTTTAATGGGCCAAAGTAGCTGTTTGTATTATTTTTTTTGCGACTCAGCACAACATTTGCCCTCCACGCAGCGTTCCGCCCCTGGAGATTTTACTTAGTAATATCATGATCTACTTATTCCCAAATTTTGGTGCACTATCTCGATCACGAACGGCACAAAAACCCTTTATATTTTTATACTCGCCCCTGCCTACCACCCCTTTGTACCCCAAGCAGCGTTCCGAGTATGGAGATTTTACTTAGTTACGTAATGACCTACCTACTCCAAAATGTTGGTGCACTATCTCCATCATGAGCGTCACAAAAAAAAATAATAAAAACCGCGACTTTTACCCCTTATAATTACCTTCGTCCCCCACTCTGGTTTTCGCCTCTGGGGATTTTACTTAGTTATGTCATGGTCTACTAATTCCCAAATTTTGGTGCACTATCTCAATCACGAACGTCGCAAAAAACCCCTTATATTTTTTATGTTCACTCCTGCCCCACCCCTTTGTCGACCACGCAGCGTTCCACCCCTGGAGATTTTACTTAGTTACGTCATGACCTACTTATTCTCAAATTTTGGTGCAATATCTCGATCATGAGCTCCACAAAAAAATAATAAAAACCGCGACTTTTACCCCTTATAACTACCTTCGTCCCCCATTCTGGTTTTCGCCTCTGGGGATTTTACTTAGTTATGTCATGGTCTACTAATTCCCAAATTTTGGTGCACTATCACAATCACTAACGTCGCAAAAAACCCCTTATATTTTTTATATTCACCCCTGCCCCACCCCTTTGTCGACCACGCAGCGTTCCACCCCTGGAGATTTTACTTAGTTACGTCATGACCTACTTATTCTCAAATTTTGGTGCACTATCTCGATCATGAGCGTCACAAAAAAAATAATAAAAACCGCGACTTTGACCCCTTATAACTACCCTCGTCCCCCACTATGGTTTCCGGCCGTTGGTGAAAGTCATGTACACAACTAATTCAACATATCCCCGTATAGTTTTTCCATATTACTTATCACGCACAAAATCGGCTCCCAGCTCTTAGACTATAATATCGTTAATAGATAAATATACAAGGTATATTTGCCTAGTATAATTTAATAATTAGTTATTAATATTAATTAAAAGTAAATAATATACTTTGTATATTTATCTATTAAGTGAGGTTATAAATTGTCAGCGACAATTTGTCAACTGTATCCGCGAACGCACCTAATATGGTACGAGCGGAGCGAGGGTCTGCGCCTCGTTGTGAGCGCTCACTAAGACGCTAAAGACATCGTAAATATACTGATGGCAAAAAAAATGCAACACCTAAAGGACAAATATTTTTTTACATATTTATTTATGGAAGTATATACATTATAATATTTAACATAATTAAATATAAAATTAAAATAAATTAAATTTGATTGGCTATTTTATTGTTATTCTTCCTGTAACTGAATTATATTCCATTTACAATATATTTTAGGAGTTCTCTATCACCGATGGGGAAAAAAGGAGAAAGCACGTCAGATGTATCAAAAAGCCCTTCAAATAAACCCGACCCTAAAATCGGCCGAACTGAACCTCAAAAGACTAACCACTGATGCTCAACAAGACAAACATTAAGACATTGTGTTACTCTACAAAAAAATTCACCTGAAACACTCATGTTTTGATCTTTTATGAATATGTAATTTTATTTTCTGTGATTTTATATTTATAAATATATTATTTATTATTTTTTGTCGTTTTTATAATATCGATACTCCTGTAGTACAAAACTATAAATCTCACAAGCACTATGATTATGAAAATAGTTTTGAAAATCAACTAAAATAGAATATACAGCAAATGCAAAGGTCGGCTTTCTCGAACACAGGATCTGCGACGACTTAGTGACGCATTTTTTGCAATTCAGGTCTCTATTTCGAAGATATAGATCTATAACCTATCATCGATAGACAAAGATCAAATATTTAAATAGAAAAAAAATACTTAACAATATTATTCAGAGCCAAGATAGCACAAGTCCTAACTGAGCACGGATCCTCGGAAGTCTGAGTGCCACTGTCACCCCTTCTGTATACCATATACACAGCTGATGTTCCAAGAACACCCGGAACATTACTAAGCCTTCATGCAGATGACACAGCAATAGCGGCTAAACACAGAAACCTGGATATAACTAAGAAATCTACAGACGGCACTAGATACAATAGAAGAATGAAAAATGAACGAGATCGGCTCAGTTAAACATTTATCACCGTGTAGGTAGTGAAACACCAGATTTAAAATTATAGTAATTTATTTAAATCGACACTTTTGACCTGGGAAACTTACAAAGGTTAAATTTGACAATAACAAGATCTAACTGTTAATAATAATAAATGATAAAATGATCGAGACTACATCTTGTCTCTATGAAGTGATTCGATAATGAATGAATATTAATGTACGCTTTTCTTAGTGGCAATATTTTTCTGGGTCAACCCCACGCGCCGAATATAATTAGGTACAAAATATTAAAGAACAAAGAAACTATATTAAATCATCAAAATTTATGTGCAATTGTCCAAACTTATTGTTTATGATTTGTAGTAGTTAACTAAATTAGCAGGTCGCACCTGTTATATGCAATAAAAAAATGAAGTCAATTTGATATACGGACTGTTAAAAATATTGTTAAATTCTCGGATATGAATTATGAATATTTGAGATTAAACAAAGTATCTAATGGAAAACAGCATTAGACTGATCGAAAGGCAGTACGAAGTTTATTAAAACGACATAAAGTCAATATACGCAATAAATTTTCTCAACATAAATATTGAATAAAATTGTAGATAGTACACATTCCTGTCGGACTCCCCTTAAAAGATAGGCATTCATGCGGATGTCTCACTCTATTGTGATTGTGTCCACTCAATATTAATGTACGCTTTTCTTAGTGGCAGTATTTTTCTGGGTCAACCCCACGCGCCGAATATAATTAGGTACAAGATATTAAAGAACAAAGAAATTATATTAAATCATCAAAATTTATGTGCAATTGTCCAAACTTATTGTTTATGATTTGTAGTAGTTAACTAAATTAGCAGGTCGCACCTGTTAAATGTAATAAAAAAATGAAGTCAATTTGATATACGGACTGTTAAAAATATTGTTGAATTCTCGGATATGAATTATGAATATTTGAGATTAAACAAAGTATCTAATGGAAAACAGCCATTAGACTGATCGAAAGGCAGTACGAAGTTTATTAAAACGCCATAAATTTTCTCAACATAAATATTAGGTTTGTTCTAGAATCAGTTTCAAACTATCAGAAGCATGCGTATTTGTTTAACGGCGTTCAAGCACACACATTACTAGCTTGAAACTACTAGTCGAGCGTTCTAACGAAAGTAAATTTTGATTTGGAAACTGGCTTAAAACGGTCAAAAGAGTTTGCGGATTTTGTTCGGATTTTCAGCTTGTGACTTGCGCAGTGGAATTATTTGTTTGGCATTTACAAATTTTACATGACAGTAATATGTTTTGACTATGTTACTTACCATTATTTACGTTTATAACAATAATTTTCAATATTTAGCATAAATCTTGAAAATTTGGATACTTGTAAGAAAAATGTATTTCTAATCTAACCTCAGAATTATAAATAAAAACAAACAATTCGACATTGGTATTTACTCCGATAAAAAAGCGTTCTAGCAAAAAACAATTTGTTAACTTACCAGTTTGTGGATTGAACATGCGCGGTAAAGCAGTACAATAATCTGGTGTGGAACCATACAAAACTATATGCTAGAACAAACCTTTTGAATAAAATTGTAGATAGTATACATTCCTGTCGGACTCCCCTTAAAAGATAGGTATTCATGCGGATTTCTCACTCTGCTATTGGCTCCAACACACCTCTTATTATTTTTATCGTCAATACCAATTTCGTGTAATCGCTCCTAAAAGTGGCTCCTGCCTAACATTATCAACAGCTTTTAGATAGTTAATTAAGCATACACAAATATCAAGCCTTAAGTCATAGCAATTTTGTACAAGCAAGAAAATAATGCTCCTCTACTGCCAAGCTCTTTGATAAGTTCGAATTGCGTATCCCTACTTATATCCTCGCAGTTTTTGTATTTCCTCGGATGAATTACCCTCAGAAATGCCTCGACAGTGTGACTCATCCAATTGACTAGTTTGTAGTCTTAAAAAACTCTTGAGTTCTTTGGTATGGTGACAATATTTTAATGAACATTGTGTGTGTTTGTGTTTTATTGGCATTGGTGTTAAAAACCAACTGACCAGTCAATTTGAAGAGCATTCAAGCGAAAGTTGATAAGTCCAATTACACCAATTTTGAGAAACTTGTTCTTTTGCTATTGCTCTTTAAAGCAACTGAATTTTTTATTTGGATAAACACCTTTAAAATGTTTATTACTTTGTATTGATCAACTTTAGTACGAGTTTTGACGAAAATATTGATAGATATTTGCTTTTAGATGCCGAATCCATGCCTAACTAAAAAATTTCAACTGTAGAGTTATTAATTTTTGCGTGATCACTATCTTTACTCTATTTACTGCTGTTCTGAAGAGTTCTACAGAACTGCTTTTAAACCAGTCCCTTAAATCCTTCCCTTCTCCCCTTCTTCCTATACTCCTTCATCCTCTTATCTTTCCCTGTATTATGTCTTAGCATTTCATATCGCTGTCCCCTCATTACGTGTGCCAGATATTGTAACTTTCTTAATTTTCAGTGTGTTTATTATTTCGTATTCTTTGCTATTTCTCGCAATACTTCCGTGTTTGTTTTCTTCTGCATGCTATTCTAAGCATCCTTCGGTAACACCACATTTCAAATGACTGTAGCTTATTTGTGTCCTTGTTTCAATGCACATCAAAATATCTAAAGGGATGGTTTGGTTTTTAAGGAATTAGAACAAAAACAAAACACAAATTGCGCTAAACGTGAAATTTAATAAATAATTTAAATAATATCACAATTATCGTTGATACAACTGTGAGAATCAGGCCGTTCTACAATAAAAAAAACAAATAAATAGACAACAAATCTAAAACTAATCAAACAACACTGATTGTAGGTGATAGGTAAAGAAACCTTGTTTGGTTTTCGAAATTTTTAATCTTTACCTACCACCGTACAATCAAAAATGTCTTTACTACAAGCAATTCCTCCATGACCCAAATTTAAAGCTATTTTAAAAACATGCGTAAATTGTAATCATTTTGTATATACAGTGAGTTAAATTAAATATTTTAAATATAACTACAAAAGCAAATACCAAATAAGTGATTGATGTGATCGTTCATGGATAATCTTTCATTTTTCCGACTGTATATACCTATTAGTTGATTTACAGATTCGAAGCAAAAGCCTGCACTAGTGATCATAACATCTGTGATGCACAGAAGGAAAAATATTTAGTGAAAACCGTGGGTTTGTTACACATATTGTTACGGTTTCATATTTGTATGTAGAGATATATTTTAAGAAAAGATTTTGATTCTTGCACACATTCACATGCATTCATATATTTTGATAATCGGTTGGGCAGATGTGAGCTGCTGAATAAACCAGCCAACCGTTGCCACCTTGTAACGCTTTTTGTAGTCTTCAAATTAAACATATTGTGAACATATAATATTGTCTTTTTATTCGGGTTGTTATTTCGATAATTCACCACTATAAACCTATAATTTATTAATATGGTAGCTAAATTGGGCAGTGTAATTTATAAAATATTTAAACATAAAGCGAATAACAAAGCAAGAGAAATATTTATAATCAAAAGTTTAAGAATAACAAAAAATGTTGTGAATTTGATGGGGGGTAAATTAAAAATTTTAAATATGAACCCCGGGATATTTTGCGAAATGAACATCAGATCGAAAAACTGCAAAATACAAGTAGTCAATATTTTTGAAAAAGCTATTGAATGGTACCAAAAACGAGGGTCTAGGACATTTCGGCGTCGCCGTTTCGGCGTGGCCATTTCGGCGTGGCCGTTTGGGCGTAGAGCCGTTTCGGCGTAGGCCGTTTCGGCGTCGGCCATTTCGGCGTCAGAGATTTTATTTTAGTTGACTAAATACCTACATTGGAGTCTATTAGTAAGACATTAGATTATACCTACGTTACTTTTTTAGAAATTTAAGAGGCTCTTGATTTATATCTATACCACACTAAAAAAATATATTAAATGTTATTTTTTCCAACTTTTGTAAATGTAAGCTATTTAATTGCACATAATTAATTAAAAAATTAATATATTATATATATTATATATTATACAGTACAATTTTCAAAGGAGGAAGACCTAACCCTTCGGTCCAAACCTAACTTTCGGGTATTATTTTACATCTTCTAAAATTAAAATGTCGAAAATTGTTCTCCTGACTCTACATTTTTTGTTAAAGAAAATTTCAGACTATCATACATTAACAACTATTTTTTTTCTCTCTCACTTTGCCAAAGTATCTGTCGCCGAATCAGCCGGCGCCGAATCGGCGGGCGCCGAATCGGCGGGCGCCAAATCGGCGGGCGCCGAATCGGCGGGCGCCGAATCGGCGGGCGCCGAATCGGCGGGCGCCGAACCGGCAGGCGCCGAAACGCCGACGCCGAATCGCTGGCGCCGAATCGCCGGCGCCGAAACGGGCCATCCCCATGTAGGGTTATAAAAATATACATTCTGCAAATATTTTTGCTTAAAAAAGATATTTTAACAATATTAAAATTCTCCGTCTATATACCATATAATGTATGTCTAATTAAAGTTGAAAAATGTCAGTTATCATCTAATTAGCTCTGGGACAATTAAGAGAACAGCAATTATTATTAATATGCATTAATAAAAAATCCAATATAGGTATTTGCAGAATAAAATATAACAAAATGTTTATAAAAGAAATATATTTAGTTTATTTTTCTACTTGACCATTAATGTTAAAATTGTGTGACCAATGAACTCCAATGTATTTAAATAACTATATTAAAAGATTTTTTTCCAAAAAATTGCCTGACCAATAAACCTCAATGTAGGTATTTAGTCAACTAAAATAAAATTTCTGACGCCGAAATGGCCGACGCCGAAACGGCCTACGCCGAAACGGCCTACGCCGAAACGGCTCTACGCCCAAACGGCCACGCCGAAACGGCGACGCCGAAACGTCCCATTCCGCCAAAAACGACCCCCACGGAGGTGGGGTGGGGGTTACTTGAAAATCTTAATTAGGAGCCCCCAATTTTTATTGCAGATTTGGATTCTTTACGTAAAAATAAGCAACTTTTATTCGAGACATTTTTTCGAATTATGGATAGATGGCGCTATAATCGGAAAAAACGATTGTTGGAAATGGAAAATTAAATTAAAAAATGGAAAGTCCCCCACTTTATGGAAAACTTAACTTTTTTTGGTTTTAGGACCTATTCTTCACAGCCCAATATGTGCCCATAACGCTCGAGTAACTGTAAATTTAGCATACTTTCCTCCCCTACTATAACGTCAGTTTAGATTCATATTATGGATGAAGCAATTCCAGGGCCATCTTGACCAAAACACTACAATATAAATTCAGCGAGAAATCGAGTTAGCACCTATATCGCGGTCGCGTTAGGAATATTTCGTCAGCAATGAAAGGGTTAAATGAATGTAATATTTTCATCAATTGTAGTACATTTACTCAAATATACCTTGTAATAGTCAGGCTCATTCACCTGCGATTAAATTGCGTAACCGAGGTTCGTTGTATAATGGTGTTGGTTCACGTGTGATCCTATAAACATGCATTGGGAATGGGTGAACCGTTTGCAAAGCAATTTTTTGTATAGCTCAAATTTGCGAAATTTGACGCAGGTGTATAAGGCCTACTGGTACAGTAATGATTACAAATCTGATTAGGTATTATATACACCGGTATATTAGGCGTCAACGCCCTTCTGGTAGAGATCTATGGACGAGTATCACTGAGCCGCAAGCCCTTATCCCTTGCGGTACTGCTCCCTCATAGGCCAATCAGACACCAGCGTATTCCAGTCTAAGCCGCAGATTCATCTTAGAATTTTACACTGCTGCGTTAGCCTTTTTTTCCGTTCACCGGGCCAGGACCTCGATTTTTGACCCTTCGCTTCGTTATCGAACGTATTCGCTTCGAATCTGTACAGTGTACAGATAGCGAATGATCGATAACGAAGCGAAGGGTCAAAAATCGAGGTCCTGGCATTCGGATAACTCATATCCACTAGAGCACCTCACATCGCAGTGAGGTCGACTGCCTGCCCCGCTTGGCTATCCGACCGACAAGATTATAAATATACAAATTAATAAATATTAGTACCTTATGAAACGTTAGCATAGCCAATACATATTTAAATTTTTTTTAGGTCTTTGGTTTTATCACAATTAAGTTAATTTTTTAAAGCTGTAGTGCTAAATTTAAGAATATAGGTTCACTAGACGGCGGTAACTAAAAATATAAAATGGACTGCCTCATAAAATGTAAAATGACTTCATCGAGTTCTTCTTGGTCAATTTATTGAGTTCCTTTTTCAACTGATAGATGTTCTTTTTTGATTTCAGAAATTTTCTTACATGATTCTCTCATCTCTTCTCTATATTCTCTTTGTTCCTCTTTAATCTCGTTTACTTCCGTTGTTAATTTTTGTGGAAATGTTTTTCCTCGTGGATTTTTGTGTTTCGTTTGCAAGCTTCTGCATTGGGTTCAATAATTTATTGAGTTTACTCACTTGTTTGTTATTCTTCTTTTTTAAGTACCTTGCCCAAATTTTAGGCGTGGGTAGCTTCCATGACAATTTGCCGATATCGTTCTCAATCTTGCGCGGCATGTAATAATTGATCTGCTGATAAGCCAGTTCATTGACGAAGGTTTCGGAGCTACGAAAATTTCTTCCTACCAATTCCTCTTTCTTCGTCGATCTTTCCAATGAGAATTAACTGCAGCATCCTGTATTTGCTACCTCTCATTATATGCCCGAGATATTCAAGTTTTCTCTTTTTTATCATCTTGATTAAGTCACCTTCGCCTTGACCTACTCTGTTTAAGAGGAAACAGTAGCGATCAACAGGTAGCAAAAACGCGTTCCAAGATTGCGGCTGTAATTTTGAATATTTTTTCGAAATATTTGGCACACGTATTCGTAATATAATAAAGAATGGCGGTACAGAGTCCAATTTAAAAAATATATTAATATGTGGAAATTACTCTGTAATTAAATAATATATTAAACAAACGAGCCTGTACCGCCATTAAGAAGAACAAAAAATACACTTTCTTCAAATAAACTTTTTTATCCGATGGCTAGATTTTGTGTCATTTTGGAACTACTAAAATTTTTTATTTCATTAGTAGTTCCAAAATGACACAAAATCTAGGCATCGGATAAAAAAGTTTATTTGAAGAAAGTGTATTTTTTTGTTCTTCTTAATGGCGGTACAGGCTCGTTTTTTTAATATTATATTTAATTACAGGGTAATTTCCACATATTAATATATTTTTCAAATTGGGCTCTGTACCGCCATTCTTTATTATATTACGAATGCGTGTGCCAAATATCTCGAAAAAATATTCAAAATTACAGCCGCAATCTTGGAACGCGTTTTCGCTACCTGTTGATCGCTACTGTTTCCTCTTAAGACTTCTCTGTTTGAAATGCGTTGAACCCAAAATATTCTGAGCATTCTACGATATGACCACATCTCGAAGGGTTCTAATTTGTTGTCTGTTTGTTGTTGCAGGGAGTTTTTGGTGTCTTTTGCTTTTATGAAAGGAAAAGTCTTTATCTTCTGCTCCTTTTTTGAATTCTTCATATGTGTACTTATCGAAGTCCATCTTGTCTGTATCTTGTCTGTTCCTTCTGTGTTTTTAATCGACTACTGTTTCTTGAGAGGCCGATCTCAGGTATACTTCCAGCATCTCGTACACGGTTGCGCACGGGACCTATAGCACCTACTAGAATTCAACTCGAAACCGGTTGTCCAGACTGATCTTCTACCTACTCGTAAGCTTCCTCGTATATCATTTTTTTAGTTATCCCTTGTAAACTATTTTTTGCTTATCTTGACTTTAACAGCGTGAGACATTAAAGAACTAAACCAGTTGACGGTATTTTGCCAATTTTCATAACCTATTCGTAGAGTTAGTTGGTTTTGCGATAAATTTCATGAAGGTCGACGGATATGGATAATACAAGTAGTTGACAACATTCCTGAATATTACTATTGAAGAAAAATTTCAAACTTTGCTGTTATAACCAAAATATCGACTTCGTGATGGTCGTCTATTGTTTTCTAGTGTTAAGAGGTCGTCTCTTGCTTCCTACACGCCATCCTGCAAGGAAAAATATTTGGAAAGAGAGGTCCCGGAAAATGAAGAACATCCTGGTTAAAAAACCTCAGAACCTGGTTCAATATAACATCTGTGCAACTTTTCTGTGGTGCTGCAGATAAAATAAAGATTGTCATGATGATCACTAACATTTGTCACGGATAGACACATCAAGAAGAAGTGTTAAGAGAATTGAGAAACCTAATTGTCAAACATGGATGATTCAACCATGGATGATTTTCAACTAAGAAAATGAGATCTCCCACAAGTCAACTAAAACACTATTGAGCAGGATATCAATATCTTAATGGATCATCCATCTTTAAGTTCTGATTTGGCACCAAATGAGGCCTTGTTATGCCAATCTATCAAAAGTAATAGTGGTATCAACACTTCTAGACACTCTAAAAAATTGTTGATAATAACAAATTGTAAACTAAATCCCTTTACGATGATAAATACTTCTTTACGTATTTCTGTAATACAACTTAACACTTTCAAGTCCGCCGACACGGCGCCCGTGTTCACACTGTTATCAATTAGGTGCTATCGACACGGCTACCGTGTTTACATTTCAACAATTTTCCAATGACTTTATAAATGGGCACATGAGACAAATATCTGATATTGGCCCGTAGCTGAAAGTGTTAAGCAACAAGCATAACGAAAACTGGCAGCCTATTCAAACCGCATGCAAGATACGATTATTTATTCGAAACGAAATATTATCGAACCAAACAATTTTAGCCCACATCCCTTAGTTAGTTTTGTGGCAATGGTGAATAACATTATGTCAATACGTTTGATACAATCTAATGGTATATAAAATGTCGGAAACGACGGAACAGAAGGTATTGTGAAAACCTTGGAAAATATACTGCTATATAAAATTCGACTAGCTGGAGAAAATTCGAATCGTGTAAAGGAGCTTATCTAGATACAAGCCGCACTGATGTAAGATTCGATTTTTTAATCGTGTCATGGCATCCGGTTTGTAGTGAAAAATTCCAATGTAAATTTGGACGTATCCGATAAAATTTCCGAGAGCGATATACGATCAAATTATTTGAACACACCCATTTACATTGACTGAGCAATTCGACGTTTTTATCGACTCAAACAAAAATTCGAGTCAGTACCGTCTTAACGGGCTCTTACAGTTAGAAAATAACCAATTTTGTTACTGATATTGTTATTATTCTAGTCACGAATCTACTAAATACGCTGTTTTCTAGTTTATTTACTCTACTGGTATATGTATTACCTTTAATCTACTTGCACCCACTAAAGTATGTAGATCCTAACTTTACGCAATACATGAACAAATTTCTTGTTTAAATTAACAAAAATTGCTTGTAGTAAAATAATCCGAAACAAATTTCCGAAATAATAAATAGTGAACAATTATTACAAATAACCAGGTCTAAAAAGGAATGGATATGGTACAGTGAGAGCGAGGGATGAGTACGAAGGTATTAAATACTTTTTCATAATACCATCGATGATAAGTTGTTACTCTACTCTAAATAGTTTCTAAAAAACTAAAATGCTGCCTATACGTTTATAATTAAGGAGATAATGACTCATGTTATCACTGGGCTCAATAATTTAATTGCATCTTTGTTAATTGTTACTATGATATATAGAACGAGGGTATTTTGGCTAATTGATATACATATTATAATGTAGTTGTTAACCTTTAACTACACACGCTGGCGTATTTTGTACGCCAGATATAAGAATTCCACTGCAAATATATTCAAAAATTTAATTTTCGACTTTGTTTATCTATCTAACCTGTCACTGGAATGTGCTTTACATTTGGTTTTAGTTTCGTTATAATCAGCGTTCTGGGAAGATCGTAATTTACAGTTTATTATTTGTTTCCGGTGGTGGACAATATACGCCACGATTATAGTAATATATATAGTAATATAGTAGTATAAGTACATCTTTCAATTCTTTTTTAGTCATTATGGCACAAAATATATTTTTCTTTATAAACAATACTTTTTCTCGTGTAAAAAATCACATTTCAAAAAATTTTTTATTAGTAGTTTTATTTATCATGGAATCAGATTCCAG
This sequence comes from Diabrotica virgifera virgifera, assembly GCF_917563875.1. Lineage (NCBI taxonomy): Eukaryota > Metazoa > Arthropoda > Insecta > Coleoptera > Chrysomelidae > Diabrotica > Diabrotica virgifera. The sequence goes on along the minus strand of NC_065450.1, from coordinate 176,040,539 downwards.
TTATAAATCTCACTTGGCTTACTGAGAAGGAACTTAAAAAAAATAAACAAATCCGCTGTTTTTAAGTGTATTTTCTTGTGGCGTATAAAGTACGCCACGCGTGTAGTTATGTTATAACTTGATGCGCGGGTAGTTAAAGGTTAATATCTAATGATCCGCTATATATTTACTAATTCACGATATTGCTGCCTATGTGAAGCATCTTACACAGTAAATACATAAGTAAGTGAACGTGTTGTTGATTTTCAAAATCCTCAATAATAGCTTAATAGCTTCATGTACATTGAACAATAAAATTATTAGTTACCTGGTTAAGTTGAAGTTTGCAATAGTAATAAATAGACTGGTAGAAATCAAGTTAAGATATAATGTCTGTAATAGTTTTGATCTTAAAATCATCTAATAAATATAATTCATCTTGTGGCATTAGTGGTCACTGTGTCACTAGTGGTCATTGTGGCATTAGTGGTCATTGCGGCATTAGTGGTCATCAGAATGACCACTAATTGGATTCTAAGCGCACAGGACAGAAGGCAGTAGAAGGAAAAAAGGGAGGCCTATATCCAGCAGTGGATGCAAAGGGCTGATTTATGATGATGATAATGTGGCATTAGCCAAAACGTGCTGAGACCCTTGTCCTAGCACTACAACTCGGGGTGAGTCTTCTCTAATTTAATCTGCCTCCACTTGCAACAGTCGAGCCTTAGGTCATCTGCTTGCTCAATGTTTAGAGCGCGTTAACCTTCTGCAGTATTACAGCTCCCGGAACGAACCATGGCTGATGATAAACACTGTCGTCAGTCGTACACCCACCTAAATTTTACGCGGAGAGGATTTCTCTCACCGGTCATGGTTCGGTCCGGGAGCTGTATCTCTCCACCGCATCCTTTTCCTACTGCAGCGATTGCTCTGTGTCCACTTTACAAAGAGAGAGACATGATGGTGTGTGATAATTATAGAAGCATCACGCTACTCAATGTCCAAGTAAAGTACTAAAGATAAAGTACCGTCCAACATATTGTACAAAAGAATGCTTCTCTACTCCAAATGAATAGTGGGAGGATATCAGTACAGCTTCCGACATAATACATTGACAATGGACCAAATCTTTACAGTGAGACAGATTCTTGAAAAAATCCTGGAGTTCGGTGTCGACACCTGGCGCATATTCGTGGATTCCAAAGCCGCATGCGACTCAGAGATAGATCAACAGATATTGCCTTCTCCTGGCTATGGTAGAATTCCAAATACTGATTCATCTTATTCAGCTAACTAAACTTGCAACTCACAGGAGCAGCGAGTATTATTCCATCACAAAAATGGATTAAGACGATTGTCTATCGTGTATTTTATTTAACCTTGCTCTAGAAAAGGTAATTCGAGAGTCCCAGATTAATACAAATGGCACTATCTTTAACAAATATGTGCAATTTGTCTGATATTCAGATGGCATTGACTTCATAGGTCTACAGAGTCTCTGACCGATGCAATCTGGTCATTAAGGGCATCTAATCATAATGGGATCAAATATAAATGCCCAAAAGACCAATATGTGTTGTACTAGGTCAAGCAACCCGACACCTACAAGAATAATAATTTACGATTTAGACACCTTTTTAGGTGTGGACACCTTTGTACATCTAGGCTCGCTGTTGACTAAAGATAAAAACGTCAGCGAAGAAATTAAAAACAGAATAGTGCTTGCTAATAAGAATTACTATGGCTTGAGAAGACAGATAGCCTCAAAACTACCCAGAAAAATTAAATCGCTGAATCTGTGGAGACTAAAATTATTCCAGAACAAGCAGGATTCAGACCCGGTAAGTGCTGCTGCAGTCAAATTCTTATCTCACCCAACATATAGAAGATGGTTTTGAACGGAAAGAAATAACAGGAGTAGCGTTCATAGACCTAACTGCCGCCTATGACACAGTTAACCATCAACGGCTCCTCGCAAAACTCTACGAAACTACAAAGGATTTTCGACTAACAAGGTTAGTGAAATGTCTCCTCCAGAATAGACGCTTCTACGTAACGCTCCAGTCCAAGAACAGTCGGTGGAGGGACCAAAAAAATGGGCTCCCACAGGGAAGTGTCCTCGCGCCGATTCTATACAATATATACACCAACGACCAACCCAAACACCAACAAACAAGGTAATTTATTTACGCTGATGATACAACTGTGGCAGCTCAGGGAAGAACCTTCAATGAAGTCGAAGTGAAACTGACAGATGCCCTGGGAGACTTAGCTCTATACTACGATGAAAACCATCTGAAAACCAATCCCACAAAAACCCAGGTATGTGCTTTACACCTTAGAAACAAGCTTGCCCGAAGGCCGCTGGAGGTGGAATGGCGTGGTCAGATGCTGGAACACAACGAGACGCCAAAATACCTCGGCGTACGTCTGGATAGAACTCTGTCTTACCGATACCACTGTCAAGATGTCAAGAAGAAAGTAAGTGCCAGAAATAATATCATCCGCAAGCTAACTAATACAAAATGGGGAGCACAACCACACACTCTCCGCACTTCTGCCTTAGCATTATGTTTTTCGGCCGCGGAGTTTGGAGCACCAGTATGGGCAAACTCTGCTCACGCAAAGAACGTTGACGTGGCTCTAAATGAAACGGTTCGTATAATATCGGGTTGCCTGAAACCGACACCTATTGAAGAGGTATACCCCATAGCTGGGATTGCTCCACCATCTATCAGGAGGAAAGTCACGTCAGAGGTAGAACGAAAAAAGCAGGAGACGGACCGAAGACACCCCTTATATGACCACCAAACTCAGCCAAGTAGATTAAGATCTCGGAAAAGCTTTCTGAAAACATCAAGATCCACCCCCGAAGCGCCAGAAATGCACCGAATAGACCTGTGGCAAGCGTCAGGTACCGCAACACATTTTCCTCCCTCAGAGGAAATGGCTGCTGGACACAATTTACCGTATCTGACTTGGAAAGTGCTAAATAGACTAAGAACCGGCGTTTCACGTTGTGCTAGTAACCTGAAAAAATGGGGATACCAGTAGGACGATATCTGCAACTGTGGCGCGGTTCAGACCAGCCGGTATTTACTGTCATGCACAGAGATGAGAGAGACCTGCACAGAAGAAGACTTAATTTTAGCAAATGACAGGGCCATCTACGTGGCCAACCATTGGAAATATAGAATTTAAAGTTGTTGGTGTTTCGGACACGGAAAGTAAGTAAGTACCGGCAAAATAGCACAAAAGATGGAAAACATAATACATTGTGAAGTGAAAAGAGATGAAACTAGTAGAGGTAGAAATTATCGATATAAACGTTTAGATTAACATTACATAACATAGTTTCCCACCTTTAGACGTTTTGGAGGAGAATGACAACTGTCACTGTGACAGTAGAATTTTATAAAATACTCCTGTCACAGACGTCTAAAGGTGGGAAACTATGTCATGTAATGTTAATTTAAACGTTTATATCGATAATTTCCACTTCTACTAGTTTCATCTCTTTTCTAGGTTTTCCATCTTTTGCGTGATTTTGCCGGTTATTAGCGCGCTCATCACTGTATATTATTTACCTAGTATTTTGATTGTTCATTGTACACTGATAACTACTGGAGAGCTACACCTCCATGATAGTTATGAGAGCTATGATAACTTATGAGAGCTATATTCACATCCAAGAAAAAGCGCAACTAAACGATTCACACTTGAACAAATCCTGATTTTGAACGATACAATCGAGGAAACACAAACCTGTTACACCCATGTGACCAAGATGGTCAAACGTATTTGTTCTTGTTACATGTATTTCGTACGCTTTTTCTTGACTTGAATGAACTGTAGCTACAAGTTACTGTGTTAAATGCTTATACAAATGGTTCACACTGTATTAGAGCGCTAAAACATTTTTTAATAAATAAGAATAGTTACGCAATGCAGTTAGTGTCAATTATTTAAAACTAAAGAACATTCGACCAGCAAATTTAACTTTTTTTCCGTGCATCGAAGAACTAGCTGCAGTATGTAGCTGTTGCACTTTGAATTATTATTAAAAAGTGTTTTTCAGTTTTCTTATATAAATACATTGGCATTTTAGAGTACAAGTTATTTAGTTCAATTGACAAGGTTTGTTAAAAAGGCAAACTTAAATATAGAAATTGAGAAAATATGAAAATAAATAATTATTTGATTAATATAAAAATATAATGGATGTAATATTTTCCAGTATTCACGTTCAAAACATGATGACATTTGTCATTAAAGAGGTAAAATGATGATATTTATCGAGATCCTAGATTCGCTAAAGTTAAGTATATAGATACGCATACGTTGAAGCATCGTTATCAGTGAAAGAATCCAGGCAGTAAACCGAGCCTACTGGAAATACAATAACTTCCTCAAAGATAAGAAGCTTACTCAGAATACTAAACTGAAAATTTACAAAGCAGCAACTAGACCAGTAATAACATATGGTGCTGAAGTAATGTGTCCGACCCAGAAAGAGGAAGAAAGATTGAGGATCCTAGAGAGGAAAATAATTCGGAGGATAGCAGGCCCACTAAACTTAGGTAATAATGAATTTAGAAAACTCATGAACCACGAAGTAAAAGGACTTCTGAAAGGAGAAGACATCATCAGATTTATCAAGGCACAGAGACTAAGATGGATGGGACATATAGAACGGAAAAATCCAGAAGCCGTCATCAAGAAAATTTCCAAATGGAGACCTGTATCAGGCAGACCACGAGGAAGACCCAAAACTAGATGGGAGAACCAGATAGTCGAGGACCTTAAGAAGGTGGGAGTCAGAGATTGGGTAACCATAAGCAAAAACAGGAAAAAATGGAGAAAAATTGTAGCAGATGCCACGTCACACAACCAATTGTAAAACCAAAATGTTAATGCGGATTGATTCACCGCGAGGGGGTTAAGGAGTAGAATGCGAATATATGGAGTTGATTCCAGTTTACTCCACTTAGCCTCTTCTACTCAAATCCGACTCTCACCTTCACGCTGGTACCTCCTGTTAAACCGAACAACCCCGTCGGAGATCCGGTATCAAACCCGGGTGGAAAGTGGGGTCGGGAACGGACGAGAGCGGGTGAAATGGTCCTCCGAAAAGGGGGTTGTGCTATGGGCCGGCGTCCCGTACATATGAAAATTTTGAAGCCACGAAACAGAAACTATTGCCTCGGAACAAGACGGATACTCGATATAAACGACACATGCAACGGAATAAGGATATTTGCATAGGTACGTGGAATGTGTTAAGTTGGTACAGACCTGGAATAGCCACAAGAGCCATTAGACAACTGCAAGAATATAACATGGATATAACAGCAATACAGGAAATAAGATGGACAGCAACGGGAAATTTAGAAATGGAAGATGTTATAGTCTTTTGGTCGGGTAGTGAGAACAGACATGAATACGGATGTGGATTCGTAATTGCAAAAAGATTAAAAACGGCAGTGATAGATTTCAAGCCAATAAACGAACGTATCTGCTATATTAGACTCAAAGGTAAGTGGTTCAATCTCACTATATTCTCAATTTATGCCCCAACAGAAGATGCCGAAGAAGATAGGAAGGACGAATTTTACGAATTACTAGACCAACAGTATAAAGCAGCGCCAAAACATGACATCAAAATAGTAATGGGGGACTGTAATGCTAAACTAGGTAAGGAAGACTATTTAAGAGAAGTAATTGGTAAACATAGCCTACACGATACAACAAATGATAATGGATACCGGCTAACACAATTCGCAATATCTAATAACATGATTATTAAATCCACCCAATTTGAAAGAAAGGACATTTACAAGGTCACATGGGTGTCAAATGATGGAAGAACACGTAACCAAATAGATCATGTCCTCATTGATGCAAGACACTCTAGTAGCATTATTAATACACGAAGTATGAGAGGAGCTGACAGCGATAGTGATCATTTTCTTGTAAAATCAAAGTTGAGAACACGAATATCAGTACAGAAGATGGAGCAACAAGAACAAAGAGAAAGATGGGACATAGAAGCTCTTCAAACACCAAATAAAGAACTGGAGTACCAAGTAGCCATAAGCAACAGATTTCAATTGCTGGGAGAGGAAGACCAAAATGTAGACCTAGGAGATGCATGGCAGCGAGTGGCATTAGTGATAGAACAAGCAGCGAAAGAAACCATTGGGAAAAAGAGGACTCGCCCAAAACAGCAATGGTTTGACAAACAATGCGAAGAAATGCTGGAAACAAAAACTCACAAAAGAATGAAAATGCTACAAAAACCTACAGATGAGAACAAAGCAGATTTTCGCAGCACGAGGGCACAGACAAGGCAACTACTCAGAACTAAAAAGAGAAGCTACATAGAACAGCAAATACGAGTAATGGATATAAGTGGCGAGAGGAATCAAATAAGAAAATTCTTTAGGGAAGTGAAGACAGTCAGACAAGGTGGAAATGTTGGGGTAACACAAGCTATGAGAAATGAAGTAGGTGAACTGATAATGATGGAAACAGAAATCGTAGAGCGATGGAAGGAATACTTTCGGAATTTACTAAATATTGAAAGTGAGATGGAGGAATCAGAGACTACATTTCATTCTGCAGATGTGGAAATACCACCACCAACACTCCAAGAAGTAAAGAATGCAATAGCATCTCTTAAAAATCACAAAGCACCAGGAAATGATGATATAAATGGAGAATTGATAAAAAAAGGAGGAAACGTTTTACATCAAAAATTGTATGACATTATTCTCAGAGTATGGTAACAGCAGAAAATGCCTAGAAAATGGAATGGAAGCAAGACTCACTCCGTATTCGGAAGATATTCTAGGCGACTACCAATGCGGCTTTCGAAGTGGAAGGTCAACAATAGATCAAATATTTACCATCCGACAAATATTAGAAAAAAACTGGGAATTCAACCGAGATGTACACCAAATCTTCGTAGATTTCCAGCAAGCATATGACTCGATAAAAAGAAGCAGACTATGGCTAGCAATGCTAGAAATGGGAATACCAAGAAAATTAGTGCAGCTCACTCAAATGTGCGTGGCAGACTCATATGCACAGGTAAAGATAGGAAACAGAACATCGATGCCATTTAGTATAACATCAGGGCTTAGACAAGGAGACCCTTTATCACCATTGCTATTCAATTTGGCTTTAGAATACGCAATAAGTAAAATATCGTCTGAACTAACAGGGGGATTCACAAATCCAGGATCAAAACTATTGTTGGCCTTTGCCGATGATCTAGATGCAGTCGCTCATTCTACAAGAGACGTAAGAGAGGTGTTTTCACAGCTCGAGGAGGAAACAGGTAACTTGGGCCTTCGAATAAATGAAGAGAAGACGAAATATATGCTGGTGACCAAAAATCCAAGACCAAGAGTTAGGCAGAACGTAACTATTAATGACCACAACTTTGAAGTAGTAAAAGAGTTTAAATATCTGGGAGCAGTAATCACAGAGGACAATCACATAGAAAAAGAGGTCTCAGCAAGAATAGCTGCGGGAAATAGAGCATTATACTCCCTATCATCATTATTAAGATCTAAGCTGCTGAAAAGACAATCTAAATTAAGACTGTACATGTCAATTATTCGCCCAGTTGTTACATATGGGAGTGAAACATGGACTCTACATCAGCGAGAAATAAATAAATTGCTGATATTTGAAAGAAAAGTCCTCAGAATGATATTTGGTCCTCAAAGAGATGAATTGACACGAGAGTGGAGAAGGCGTCGCAATGCTGAATTGGTGACTCTATATGGTACTGAAAACATCGTCAGACATATAAAAGCTAATCGGATAAGATGGGCAGGTCATGTAGTAAGATCAGAGGAAGACAGAGTGCTAAAGACAGTGTTCTTCGAGAGACCAGACGGTAGAAGATCAGTAGGCCGCCCCAGAAAAAGATGGAAGGATGATGTTGAAACCGATCTATCTAGGATTGGGGTACAACAATGGCAAATCGAAGCGCAAGATCGCAGACGATGGAGGGCCATAGTGGATGCGGCGAAGACTCACCCCGAGTTGTAAAGCCAGTCAAGAAGAAGAAGAAGAAGAAGAAGAAGAAGAAGAAGAAGAAGACAAACGAATCGGAAGAGCCCAAAGAGGGCCGCAATCACTCCGCTAGGAGTGTGGATGCCATGATGATGATGATACGTTGAAGCAGAAATACGTATGTTCTATTTGGAACGGATCTGTCCACACCAGTGGAAGATCTACAGATAAGTGGATATGGCGCTGACTAATACATGAAGAGTGAAAACAGGATGCAAGAGATTTAAATAAGCATCCAGAAAATAAGAGTATTTAACCTTTAACTACACGCGCTGGCGTATTTTGTACGCCAGATATAAGAATTCTACTGCAAATATATTTAAAAATTTAATTTTTGACCTTGTTTATCTATCTAACCTATCACTGGAATGTGCTGTACACTTGAGTTTCGTTATAATCGGCGTTCTGGGAAGATCGTAATTTACAGTTTATTATTTGTTGTTTCTGGTGGTGGACAATATACGCCACGATTATAGTAATATAAGTACATCTTTCAACTGTTTTTTAGTCATCATGGCACAAAATATATTTTTCTTTATAAACAATACTTTTTCTCATGTAAAAATCACATTTCAAAAAATTTTTTACTAGCAATTTTATTTATCATGGGATCAGATTCCATTTATAAATCCCAATTGGCTTACTGAGAAGGAACTCCTAGTATGTATTCGCTGATGCCGAATAAGGTTTATAACAAAGAACTAAGTGTATTTAAAAAAAAACCAAATAAATCCGCTGTTTTCAAGTGTATTTTCTTGTGGCGCATAAAGTACGCCACGCGTGTAGTTATGTTATAACTTGATGCGCGGGTAGTTAAAGGTTAATCCATTAGTAAATAATATATCGGTTTAATTTTTAAATTCTTAAAGTAAATATTACAATAACAATATACTAGTCAATGTTTTGATTATACTAAGTAGGTGGCATTGAATATTTATATAAGTAGGGCACGCACAGAACTGCAAGCTGTTGTTAATAATTCACGGTCGTATTAGGTAAATAAGAAATCATAACAAACAAATACACATTAGTTATACTTAGGAAAAGCATGAGAGAGATTATTCAGAAACAGACTTCGGTAACGTTCAGACGAGGTAACTAACATCGGAAACCAACTGAGTACTAATTACTGTTGTTACGTAGTGAATAAATAAATATATAAGAGTACTTAGTTTCTTCCAATATATCAACCCCCTTGTAGGGGTTGCAACCCTGCAACTAGAATGAGGATGCAAGAATCCGATGATATTTATATAAATCAGCGGGATTTGTAGATTCCACAACAGGCAAAAATGCTGCAAAACATGTACAGAAAATTAAACAAATCGCAGATAAGCCATAACTAAATAGGACAGAATAACTTCATTGGTGGTGGGCTCTTAATGTTTTTACGAGAAAACGTCAAAAATTGCTAAGGTCAATTTACTTTTTAAACCTTAGACATTTTTGAGGTTTTCCCATAAGAAATAACACACCAATGGGGCATCTTCATCAATGAGGCCGTGCTGTGGTAGCCTATTTATTGTGACAGGTCCTATTTAAATCTCAAACACTGCGAAAACGACTGAAATAAAGGAAAGGCTTTCTTGAAAGAGTGTAGGTTAGGCCATCCGAAAATTTCACTCTTCCTCAGGTTCAATAAATCGGCTAGTCTCTAAAACGTAGAAAATCATAGATTAAGAATGATAAAAACTACTAGAGAAGATCTAATAGGATGCATCCAGAGTTTATACGAAAAAACGAAAAGCTATGTAAGGACAAGAAATGAAAAATCAAAAGTATTCGACAGCAACATTGGATTAAAACAGGGTTGTGTCCTGAGCCCACTACTCTTTAACCTAGTACTAGATGAAGTAATAAAAAAAAATGCAAACACAAATGGAGAAAATATAATGTAGGATAATGGAAGTTGAGAATGATACAAATAACAGAACTATGCTACGCAGACGACCTCGTGATCATTGGGGAGTGAGAAAAAAATTACAAGAAAATATAAACATATTGTATGAAGAGCTAAAAATCAGAAACATGAAAATAAACAAAGAAAAATCAAAAACAATAATAATTGGAAGACAAAAAGGAAAACATAAAATAGAAGTAGATGGCAAGAAACTTGAACAGTTAGAAAGATATAAGTATTTGGGGGTAATCATAAGCCGGGATGGAAAATTAGAAGATGAGATAAATGAAAGAATTGCAAAGACTGGTAAGCTGTACAATATTATTAAGAGTAACTTTTTAAAAAAGAAAGAAATACCTAAGAATATAAAAACGGAAATAGTAAAAAAGATTGTGAAGCCCACCGTAACCTATGCCTGTGAATGTTGGGCATTAACAAAAAGGCAAAAGAATAGACTAATAAGCACAGAAATGAGATTTTTGAGAACAATAGAGGGAAAAACAAGGAAAGACAAAATTAGAAATCAAATCTTTAGAGAAAATTTGAAAATACACCCAATTACAACAACAATCGAACAAGGACAACTTAGATGGCTCGGACATATACTGAGAAGAGGAGAAGAAAAATAGTAAGATAGATATATGAAGCGAGAAATATGGGAAGAAAGAAGAGAGGAAGACCAAGAAACACGTGGACAGAAGAAGTGAGGGAAGCGGCCGACAAAAGAGGAATAAAATGGGAGGAAACAAAAGCATTGGCCATGGATAGAAGGAAATGTGGAAGAAAACGACGGAGAACCTAACTCCGTAATAACTCACACCGAAATGTAGACGAGTTCTGGATTAAGTAAGTAAGTAAGAATGAGGGGTTTTTTGGGAAATACCAAATATGGAACATATCACATGCAAAAACATTTCCTCACCAAGTGTACATTTCAAGATTTGGAGCACTCATGTGTGACATAACCGGATATTCAGCTGAAATCCTATAAATCAGATGTAAGGACAAGTAAAGTAACCGTTTTTAAAAGAAGCTGAAATTCTGGGACTACTACATCCAGTATATTAATTATATCTCTAAACAATACACAAATCAATCATGTTTTAACGTAGAATTTTACGATAAAGTTAATAAAAACAGGTTATCTTATTTATTAGAGAAGAGGGCACACGTTTTAAGCGCATAAAAGGACATTTCAAGTGTTATTGACTTTCAGGAATAAAAACTCTTAATATATTATTAATGCACAACCCAACTACGTATGCATTCTCCTCTATATTACGCCCCTATATTAAGTAAGATATCATATTGTCCTCCTATATTCTGTTACTCAGATTACAAGAGAGTGTAGTCTGTATAACTACAGACCCTCTCAAGGTTATCGCAATACATTATCTTTTAGTGCCTTCAGATATGTAAATATATAATATTAACACAACCCTTATTAACAATGGAAATACCAAGCCATCGAAAACAATCCTAATTAATAGAGATTGTGGAATTTACATATAACAATTTTATGGACTTTAAAAATGTCATTTCCATAAACTTTAATTACAATCTACGCCGTTATTATTCAAAATTCAGAGTTGGCGCAATAATATGAAATTATTGTAATTTAGAGACGAATCTATTCATGTAGATTTTATTGAATTTGAGTGACATTATAATTTTTCATAAGATGAGTGCGGTGTCCTGTTTTATAAATACAGTAAATAGCAAGTTAGGTCATGAAAGTGCTATGAAAGAGTTAGGCTCTTCGAAAATGGCCACAATCTAAAACCACTTAATTTTTATTGCAAAAATCAGTTTAATTAGATTTTTTTTCAACGGCTCTATATATCTATATATTGTTACGATATTTGTTGTTTTACGCCACCAAAGTAAAATTATTATAAAATTGTCAAATGAACTTTAAAAATAAAATATTGTAAATATCGTAACAATATAATAACCCCAAATTTCATGTTCAATTTGAGCCATTAATAGCGATTATTAAACAAGATACTTCAATATAATATACTTCTAGAACACATTTTTTAATTAGAAAATCGAACTTCTAATTTTACATCACCAAGAAGTAAGCACATATACATAGTCTGATCATAAAAATCAAAATTTATCAAATTCCACACAAGCTGATACAACTCTTTACAAAACGGTTCACGTATCCAATGTATACGCGATAAAATGTTTCAAATAATATGCAAGAGCTGGTGTACCACAAGGCAGTGTTATAGGCCCACTAATAAATCTAATATATTATAGTTATGATCATAAGAGTTTTGTTTAAAACTTTTTGGGGTCACAATGTATGATGAGAATATGTATATACTACTATAATATGTTATTCTTTTTTGTTTACGCCATTTTTATTTAATTTAGCAGAAAATACTAATTGCTTTACATAATTCACAAAGTTAAATAACCATTAACAATCGACCTGCAATTTTTACAGTTGGTTAACTTGTCTTAACCAATTAAATGCAATTTGAAAAATAAAATCTGCGCTATTTCTGTTTTATTATCATTGTTTGCTACTTATCTACCAGATAAATACTGCAATAAGTACAGTAAGCGCCACCCTACTAGATATATATATATATATAGGAACATTGAGCTATTACAGTCCTGGACCCTTCACTTGTTCCAATGTTTATTTTTATGTCTAGTGACGTTAAGAACGTCAGAAAATGTATAGAAACTGAATATTAACATAGAAAGTTGACAAACAATAGATCCTAATTTTGACGTTTATAGTTGTCATTTTGTTAAAGTTTTAAAAGTCAAAGTATTGTAATATTCTTGGTGTTTGAATAAAGTTATTTTAAAGCAGAGTAATAATACTATTAATTAATGTATTTTTTGTACGGGAAAACAATTATTTTGAATAGTTTCTTGACAGTAACATGACAGGGATGTAAGTCACATCTAAGAACTGACCGGGTTAGCCCATAAGCATAGCAATTAGGTACCTACCCATGTATCTAGTAGGGTGGCGCTATCTGTATATCCAATTATTATTATTGTATCTAAAATGTAATATACTGATACAAATTTGTTACAACGGGCTACATTTTTATGGGTTCTAATAAATTTTTGTTCTAGTAAATCCAATACGGAACTTGCATAAAATTTTAAATTCGAAAAAAATGTTATAAATCACAACAGAACATAATTTAAAACATGTATCAAGTATTAAAAAGTTTTGTTTGGCTTTCATTTGGCCCCTAAAGATGATTAAAAATTCAAATTAAAACAGGTGGCCCAAATGCGTCGTGACGTCATTCGTTTAAATTATGTTTACATTCTTCCAAAAAAGTAAACAAAATTTAAAATTAGACATTATAAACGTCAGTAGAAAATACATTTATGTAACCTCACAAGTGTTTTTGATCGTTTGAACTATTTTAAATGTCATGTAATAGTGTCAGTGTCAAAACGAATGCCAAACCTAATAGGGAACTTGCACATTTTTTATTGCATAATAATATTCAGTTTCCTTTATAAATAAGATTTCCAAAATTTCACGCCTTAAAACCTCATAATAACAAGTACAAATTTAAAATATATATATATTTTTTTGTTTTCTGGCCTTGGTTTAGAGAACCTTTAGTCAATTTAAAATAGTTCAAACGATCAAAAACACTTGTGAGGTTACATAACTGTATTTTCTACTGACGTTTATAATGTCTAATTTTAAATTCTGTTTACTTTTTTGGAAGAATGTAAACATAATTTAAACGAATGACGTCACGACGCGTTTTGAGCCACCTGTTTTAATTTGAATTTTTAATCATCTTTAGGGACCAAACGAAAGCCAAACAAAACTTTTTAATCTTTGATACATGTTTTAAATTATGTTCTGTTGTGATTTATAAAATTTTTTTCGAATTTAAAATTTTATGCAAGTTCCTTATTACCAGTTATTAACATTGTTTGATTTTGTGATCTTGTGCGTGGTGTATTGGTTGTTCTTAATGGTATTTGGCCAGTAAACTATCTTTACTATCTACTGCAATAATATATTTAGAAAAAAACATCATATCAAAAGGAAATCGATTGGAAATTAAAAAACAATAGTTGGGAGCACAAAGGCAAAGCAAATACATACTCTTAAAAATATAAACCCATTTTTTAGATTTGAAACTTATGGTCCCTAGGAGCTAAGTCTGGCAATTGTGATGGATGAAAAAACAATTAGAACTACAATTTATGTATTACAGAATAATGACATTTTCATATCTTGAAACCAATTTTCGGATTTTTTGTATCAGTAATAATAAAGATTTTTTGATAATATTTTTTTAAAATCAAATATATTTAGATTTAGATCTATGTTGTATTATAATGTGAACACATCGTATTTTCCATAGTTTAGCTTTTTTGCAGCTAGCAACTCTGCCAGTGAGCAGGTGGTACTGACAGTTAATGAGTAATGCAGATCTAGAGAAATGTTGAATTTGTGTTGGTTTTTAGAATTATTGAGATTTTGCTGATATCAATGACAAAAGAGATGTTGCCAAGGTGGTTGGTGTCAGTTTAAAAACTGCAAACAAGGAAACGGAAATATGAAAGAAAGAGAAAGACAAGAGTAAGGAATGAAGCTGTTGTCATAAGAGAAAAGATGTAGTCAGGGAAACTTAGCACAATATGGAATTATTTTTCATGATTCTATCGCACAAAAACGACTTTAGAAAATGAAAAACAAAGAAACAAAAAAAAAACAATCATATGATGAAGAAACGATGTAAATGAGCTAAAAATTCGTCGAAAGCCTATTGAAAAATAGTACAAAAACGGAGATCTCGTTTTGTTGTTGTTTATTCTCATTGTCACTCCTCAAAGAGCAGCTTCTTTTGGAGGTGCTTTTCGTATAAAGGTACCTGGTCCCTTCCTCCGATAGAAAGTATCATGAACATGAAGGCATGATTCGGCTCTATGTAACATGAGAGTGACTTCTCTTACAGCCGACTGTAACTAAAAACTGCTTTTGCTCGAGTTTATGTAAAGGGAATGAGAATTGAAAAGTTGGTTGAAAGATAAATTCCAAACAGAAGTATGTATATTTAGCTAATTTAACAAAACTGGCCCCACGTTGAGCGCCGATGTAACAAAATACTACTTTTGCTGTAGGTTTTGTGAAGGGAAATGAAAAGATGAAGAGATATAGTTGTAAGATGAACTACAAATAGAAGTAGGAATAGAGGGATGGAACTGAATACAGTTAGACTAGCAGGATATGCAAGATAATGACTACTTGACACTCAAGGATGGATACTGTCAAAGACAGTAGATCAAAGTAGGTAGTGATGATGACTAGGAAATAAAATATTAAAATAAGAATAGATGTACTGAAATGGATAAAGAAGAACAAATAATGGGCGCCAAGAGAGGGTTATCGATCACTCTCCCAGGTATACCACACTGCTGTAAAATATATTAAATCTGTAAATGCAAATATGAGGGAATAATAGTAAATGATATACAAAACAAATTACAGATTTATTAAATGGAACTACTTAGTTTTTAAACAATATCTGCGTTAACGAAATAAATATTGAGTGACTATAATATGACAAAAGTATGAAAAATCTCTTGGGTTTTGGAATATTACTACAAATTAAAAAAGTAATTAAGAAAACTACCAAAAAAACTGGTTAAATTGAAAAAACAGAAAACATACCATGTGGGGATTAATATATCAAGGTTTATAACATAAAAATAAGCCAAAAAACTATGTAAAAAGTTCCAAAATGTTAAATAAATCAAATATACCAATTTTTGCAACTATGAATGTAATGTTAATGGACTATTTCAAGGACGAAAACATAATATTATCCCTTTTGAATGGCTAGCAAACTCATCGGATCTTAATCTAAGTGACACTGTAAAAACTACACTTGGTAAAATAAATTCCACAATAAAATTTGTGCCAAAATGCATTCAAAAGTAACAAAAGCCAACAGACTGCATAATTTGAATTAAAACAATTTAAATTGTATTCTTTTCTCTTTTTGTTTGTGTTCACGTTTAATTGCAGAATAATGCCAATAAGGTTAGAAATCTAAAAAGTTTAAACTACTTTGCTTCCGCCTCTAAAGGAGTCAATCTCAGGATTTCCTTCTACATGGTGTTTATTAAAATTTTCTGAGCATAGAAACCAATTTAACAAGCAAAACTATAAACTATTTAGCTCACCAAATACCATTAAAGCCTGCGTTCAACATACCTGTCATTAAATGTAGTGATACGTACAAAATGGTTAAATACTTGTCAAAATTTGAGCATAGCCCGGCATTGGCAGCTTTACACAGCACAAAAATATCTAATAAGAAGTGAACTTTCAGATAAATATAGGTATGTAGAATATCTGGATTTTCGTAAAACACCTTTTTACGGTCTAAAAAAGAAGTGAGATTTACATTAAAGCTATCGTACATAGTATGCATAGCATATGCATACCGTTGCAATGTTAAAAAACTAGTTATATACGTTTTGTACATTAGCCACATTACACTTAAAAATCTAAGCCAATTCCAAAATTCTTTTTACAGATCTGCAATTCTATACCGCGTAAAAAGTTTCCTGTACAATGTAAAAACATCTTTAAAAAATAACGGTCTTTCTAATACGCAAAGGTTTTCTCCTGAGTATTTTTTATCTGTACATAGGAAACATTTTACAAAACTACCATCTTTACGTCGACTTTCTTAAAAGAAATACAAAATACAAGTGAAATTTTGACTAATTTTTTTACCAGTTGCTCGTTCAATATTTCTAATTAATTTTTTCAGCTTTTACTACAACCTGGCTGGTCTCTTTTGTCAATTGATCCACCATCATTTGTCGTTAAGCCTTGGAGTTTTGTCGATAAATCTCCACTAGATACTACAGCATGTTGACCTGAAAGAAAAAACAAAAAATTTAGAATATTGGATCGAAATAATATGAAAATAAAATTTCGATCTTATAGATTATATTTGTCTGTCCAGTCTTAGATTGGCAAAAATGTAATAGATAGAGAAAAATTGCTACTACTAAAAATTCCCACTACTTCAGCTAAAGGTAAAGGCAAGGAAAATACAAGTCGATCCAGGAAACGGAGAAAACTAGATAAAGTATTAAGGAATACAGGAAAGTCATACATGACATAACAAAAAACGTAAAACAATAACAGCAAGAACCATGAACCACATGTCGCCTTTTAGTCTAGGCGCCAACTAGAGGTCACCGTGTCCTTTTCAATTCTGATGGACAAACTCAACGGTTTCTTATGGATTTTTGGCTGCTGATTACGAATTTCGAGGGTAGATTTCGATCCGAGTGGTCAAAAAATTGTTATAAACAATTTAATTGTTTATAAGGCTCTGGCCCATAAACTAAATAGATAAAAAAAATTTAGGGGACTTGTGGGAGTGCCGAAAGAAGTGAAAACTTCTTATAGTATATCAATTACGAGCTCAATGCTTTTTCCCCATCCAAAAAGAAGTGATATACCTATACATATTATATACACGTTGCGTACGTCCTATGCTATTTATGTATACATACACATAATATAAATATATACGTACAAAATTTACTTCGGCGAGATGATGAAGGTCGCAATTCAATACTTATTTCGTCGAAGCGATAACGGTCGCTAATTTAATATTCCCCCCCCCCCCCCCCATCCAAAAAGTGCACAACGTCCCTAAAGAAGTTTTCACTTCAAAAATTTATTTCGTCGATGCGATGACGGTCGCTGATTTAATAATTTTCCCCATCCAAAAAGTGCACAACGTCCCTAAAGAAGTTTTCACTTCAAAAATTTATTTCGTCGAAGCGATGACATTCGCTAATTTAATACTTTTCCCCATCGAAAAAGTGCTCAACGTCCCCAAAGAAGTTTTCACTTCAAAACTTTATTTCGCTGAAGCGATGACGGTCGCAAACTCAATACTTTTTCCCCATCTAAAAAGTGCACAACGTCCCTAAAGCAGTTTTCACTTCAAAAATGTATTTCGCCGAAGCAATGACGGTCGCTAATTTAATACTTTTCCCCATCTAAAAAGTGCACAACGTCTCTAAAAAAGTTTTCACTTCAAAAATTTATTTCGTCGAAGCAATGACGGTCGCTAATTCAATACTTCTTCCCCATCCAAAAAGTGCACAACGTCCCTAAAGAAGTTTTAATTTCAAAAATTTATTTCACCGAAGTGATGACGATAGCTAATTCAACACTTTTTCCCCATCTAAAAAGTGTACAACGTTCATAAAAAAGTTTTCGCTTCAAAAATTTATTTCGTCGAAGCAATGACGGTCGCTAATTTAATACTTTTTCCCCATCTAAAAAGTGCACAACGACTCTAAAGAAGTTTTCACTTCAAAATTTATTTCGCTGAAGCGATGACGGTCGCAAACTCAATACTTTTTCCCCATCTAAAAAGTGCACAACGTCCCTAAAGAAGTTTTCACTTCAAAAATTTATTTCGTCGAAGCAATGACGGTCGCTAATTTAATACTTTTTCCCCATCTAAAACTTGCACAACGTCTCTAAAAAAGTTTTCACTTCAAAAATTTATTTCATCAAAGCAATGACGGTCGCTAATTCAATACTTCTTCCCCATCCAAAAAGTGCACAACGTCCCTAAAGAAGTTTTAATTTCAAAAATTTATTTCACCGAAGTGATGACGGTAGCTAATTCAACATTTTTTCCCCATCTAAAAAGTGTAAAACGTTCATAAAAAAGTTTTCGCTTCAAAAATTTATTTCGTCGAAGCAATGACGGTCGCGATGAGGGTTGATAATTCAATACTTTTTCTCCTTCTAAAAAGGCACAACGTCCCTAAAGAAGTTTTCACTTCAACAATTTATTTCGTCGAAGCATTGACCGTCGCTAATTCAATAATATTTCCCCATCTAAAAAGGGCACAACGTTTCTACAGACGTTTTCACTTCAAAAATTTATTTCGCCGAAGCGATGACAGTTGCTAATTCAACAGTTTTTCCCCATCTAAAAAGTGCACAACGTCCCTAAAGAAGTTTTCACTGCAAAAATTTATTTCGCCGAAGCCATGACGGTCGCTAATTTAATACTTTTTCCCCATCCAAAAAGTGCACAACGTGCCTGATGAGGTTTTCACTTCAAAAATTTATTTCGTCGATTCGATGACGGTCGCTGATTTAATAATTTTTCCCCATCCAAAAAGTGCACAACGTCCCTAAAGAAGTTTTCATTTCAAAAATTTATTTCGTCAAAGCGATGACATTCGCTAATTTAATACAATTCTTTTGCAAATACTCAATCACAAATTGTAAAAAAACTTTTTATGTTACGCCACGTTACGCATTCAAATATTACGTCAACAACTAGGTATGTATGTGACATTTGTTTACCTGGAATAGCATTTGCGTCACTGACACTCTATTTACGTATTATAATATTTTAGTTATATCTGTTTGACTCACGCAGCACCTAGAAAAATTGTTTAACGATATAAAGGGTTATTTTTAATTTTAATTAAGTAACGTTAACGAGGAAACGAGGAGTATTAAAATACGTAAACATTTAAATATAAAAACTAGGACATTGAAAGGTATAAAAACTGTAGTGATGTTTTTAAGGAAAAATGATAAAACTATTTTTTTTTTCTGTTAAAAATGTTGAAGGTAGAAGGGTTATTATGTTGTTCTCATAAAATGGTATCTGATAATATTCTACCGTTTCTACAGTGTTCTATATCTGTTTTAATCCGTGGATTAAGCAGACCAGAAAAATTAGCAAATACAAAGCCTCTTTCGTGACACTCTTTGAAACAGGTTTCTAACAACTGCTTTTGATACATTTGGTGTGTAACAAACAAAAGGACCCCGCAACGCTCCTTATGGAAAAGTGGCCCGGTCAAATTTAATGAAAGTTCGGCCAATGATAGTTCTCAGTGTGTAGATTAAAAAAGTCCATGGGACCTAGATCTGAAAAATTATTATTCTGAAGCTACAGCCTTCTGAAGTTTTTTCTGATTCAGGTGCTGGGTTTACGTAAAAGTGCGTATACGTATAGATACGTGCGCCGCGAACTCCGCGCCGTGTGGTTAATGCTCGTTAAAATTTTTCATTTTGACGAACCTTCCGCGATCCAGAGGAAACTTACGAACATTTAGTAATTGTAGATAATCATGTCTCTGTCCTGTCATTCTACTACATCTTATTTTGGTATTGTTCTGAAACTACACTCGCGATCATAAGAAGCGGGTCACTCGATGAGTTATTCAAGTTAGATGTCTCGAATTTTCTAAACCTGTTGTCCGATTTGAGTGATTTTTTTAGTATGTTATAGCCTTCTTCTTTAGCAATATCGCTATAATAATATTGTTGTTAGACCGGTAAATTGTCATTGTATACCGGGTGTAACAATCATACTGTGTTTATTCCTAAAAGTTCGGAACACCCTGGGAAATGTTTTAGCATAGACAAAATATTGAAATTAAAACTCAATTGTAGCCTTGGGCTCTCTTAACATTTTCTTTTATGATTTATTTTTTTTATGTTGGATAATAAAAAAGTTAAGCACGTTAATACCTAGCCATGTTCTTCATCAATACAGGGTGTTTCTAAATAAGTGCGACAAACTTTAGGGGTAATTCTGTATGAAAAAATAATGACAGTTTGCTTTATAAACATATGTCCGCAAATGCTTCGTTTCCGAGATACGGGATGTTGAAATTTTTCTTACAAACTGACGATTTATTTATTGCTCTAAAACCAATAGAGATATGCAAATGAAATTTGGTAGGTTTTAAGAGGCAGTTATTACAATTAATAATTCTATATTCACCATTAGCGTGCATACGTGTATAAACATTTTAGATACATCCCGTATGCACGCCAATGGTGAATATAAAATTCTTAATTGTATGTCAAAAAACGCGCCATAACTACCTCTTAACATCTACCAAATTTCCTTTGCATATCTCAACCGGTTTTAGAGCAATAAATAAATCGTCAGTTTGTAAGAAAAAATTCAGCATCCCGTATCTCGAAACCGAAGAATTTGCGGTCATACATTTATAAAGCAAACGGTCATTATTTTTTCATGCAGAATTGCCCCTTAAAGTTTGTCGCCCTTATTTAGAAACACCCTGTATTGATGAAGAACATGGTTAGTTGTTAAGGTGCCTAACTTTTTTATTATCCAACATAAGCAAATAAATCAAAAAAGAAAATGTTAAGAAAGCCTAAGGCTACAATCGAGTTTTAATTTCAATATTTTATCTATGCTAAAACATTCCACGGGGTGTTTCGAACTCTGAGGACTAAACACAGTATGATTGTTACAACCGGTATACAATGACTATTTACCTGTCTGGCAACAATATTATTATGACGATATTGTTAAAGAATAAGGTTATAACATACTAAAAAATCACTCAAATCGGACAAGAGGTTTAGAAAATTCGAGACATCTAACTTGAATAATTCATCGAGTCACCCGCTTTTTATGATCGCCAAGTGTATGTTCTTGTGGCTTCTTATGCAATTTACTATTTTATGTGGAATAAGCCACAATTTGGGTTTGAATCAAGTTTATTTGACGTTCCAAATAAACACTAAAAATATTTCTAATAAAATATTTCAAACGTTTCGTGTTGATTTTGAGAGTAAACTAAATGCTTACCTTGTCGGGAAAGTATCATGAGGTTTTTTTTTCTGTTTTTTCCTCGTTATTTACTATGGGATCACTAACAGAAGAATTTCACTGTAATCATTTATGATTTTTGCGATATTCTCTGATTTTCTTTCTTTTGATTTTCGGATATTCTTAAGTTAAAGTTGATTTCATGTAATCGAATAAACTATCTTCCAATAAAGTCAACCCTTTTGCGTTTCTACTCTCCTGATATAAAATCGTGAAAAATCTCGAAATTTAAGCGATTATTTCAGTTCTGAACATTTCAGGGACTACCTTTTTTGCTTTACAGTAACGCAATTACTTGTTCCAGCTGCGTTGCTTTACCAGAAAGGAAGTTAGAAAACTATAGGTTCTTCCAAGTTATGCGTTACCTTTTTCGCTTTCCGGTGACCCAATTATGCATATCTATCGTGCTATGTATTAAGAGTATAAGTCAAAAATGAAAATTTTTCATTAGGACTTTTCAGTATTTTTTACCACTGAAGAAATAACTATTAAGTACAACTAAATATCAAAATGGTAATGAAATATGATTCATAAATGTAATAATTAACTATTTTACTTTCTACTTTGGTAATACCTTATTAATTATATAATTCAAAATATAGAAGAATCCCGAAAAATCTTTTTTAGGACTTATACTCTTAGTACACAGCACGTTAGATATATACTTGTTCCATCTGCGTTGCTTCACCAGAAATGAAGTTAGAAAGCTATAGGTTCTTCCCTTAGGATATAAAATAAACTATAGGTTATTTTATATTCTAAGGTTCTTCCAAGTTGTGCGTTACCTTTTTCGCTTTCCGGTGACACAATTATAATAATAAATATATCTGCTTGTTCCAACTGCGTCGCTTCACCAGAAACAAAGTTAGAGAACTATAGGTTCTTCCAAGTTGTGCGTTACCTTTTTTGCTTTCCGGTGACACAATTATAATATATCTGCTTTCATTTTTTGGTTATTTCACGTTGAAATATTCGATTTGGAATTTGACGAATAAGAGCCTACTTTTCATGAGCTACAACTATGCTTCTACTGGGTCTACTTACTTCATACATACACTATTTTTTCGTTTTCTTGTAAGCAACATTTTTGCCAAGAATATTTTTTTCGATAAAATACTTACTTTTTGAGTTATTTGCGGAAAACCGTCTAAAAACTTGTTTTTTGTAGAAAAATTAACATTTCCACTCGCAACTAACTCAAAAAGTATTCATTTAGTGAAAAAGCTCTATAGAACAAAAGGTACTTAGAATTAAAAATTTATCCAGAGCATTCCTGGGCATAAGTCCAACTTTGAAGTGGAGGGTAAGTAGAATCTAAATCCAAATTTTCATGCAATTCGGTGGCGACATTGAAAATTACACGGTATCGCCGTATTTTACGTTCATTTACTGACATAATATTAACAAAATATTCATAGAGTTTACGTACAACTAATATAAGTAATCTCTGGCACACTCTTCCCATTAAAACTTTACGACAGCATTAAACATTATGCTCAATCTAAGTAACATTTAATGAGCAAAAACATTGGTTTAATAAACTTTTTTTGGAGCGTGAATAACGACGCTAAATTTTAAAGTTATAAAGATAGCGTACCAAGATACGGTTAAATAACCGTACAAACTGGGAAAAATAAATGGACGGACTGGAGTATAAAAACCAAATTGCCGTATAGTATAACGATAGTATTATGTATACACACACCCAAACTTATATGGAATCATCTGATATTTCTTATTATTTCGGGCGAATTTTAAAAAACGAACACACGAAGTCAAACAACATTTAATTTAAAGCAATTTAATAACAAATACATATTAATTAAATAAAACAATAAAGTATTTAACAAACAAATTGAATCTAGTTGTTTTACAGTCAATAGAATAAAAAATTTCAATGTAAAACGAATAATGTTTAAATCGTTTTTATTTATTTTTTTGTTTTTCTTGGTAGTCAGTGTTATCACCTCTAGTCTTTTAAGCTCTAAATTTTCTTTTAGGCATATCTAACAAATACTCTATAGGGTTAAGCTCGGGTGAGCAAGCAGGCCACTCCAAACAAGGGATACCTTCTGCTTCAATGATGTCTCTCTAGTCAATCTAATGGTACGTGGAGGTCCATTATCATGCAAGAAAATTAAATTTTCTCCCATTGCACCTTTTCAGAGCCTAACTACAGGTTATACCTGTGAGCACTTAAAAGTTGATTGGATGAAAAGTAAAGGAGTTTTTTACGGATCACAATTCCTCTCCAGAACATTACACTCCCCCTTGTATATTTGTGAACAGAACTGATAGTTTTCGTTCTTGCTTGTCTTCCTCGACCTCTAAGTACACGATTTCGTGGGTCAGCTGATTTTACACAAATCCTGACTTTTTCTGAAAATAGCACATTTTGTCAATTCTCAATGTTCCAGTTTTGGTGGTGAAGACACCAATTTAGGTGATCAATCTTATGCTGCCTGGATAACTCGGGAACCCATAATTGTCTCCTGCTGTATACTTATTGGCACGAACTCTTCTTCTTATCGTTTCAACTGAAAGAGTTACACCTGTAGCTTCCAAAAGCTGCCTTTGGAGCTACAGGTGTGAAATGGTCGAGTGTCTTCCAGCTAATTGGAAAAAATGATCGTGGCGAGCCGTTATTACTTTTTGGTGACTTTCCCTTGCTTTATTTTTGAGCTTTCTTAGTCCTGTTGCCTAGCATAGGTTTTGGACAGAACGCCCTCTGTTACGCCTAGCTCTACAACTATGCACTCTGAGAACATTACTTGGTCCACAAGACCAATAATCTTTCCCCGTTGTAAGTTCTATAGCCCCACATGACGCATATTTTCGTTCAATTTGCAACTCAAGCAAATAACTTATACCGTACCGAGCTGTACTATTTGATTGTCTTATAGATTAGTTTATTTTCAATAAAAACCTTTATTCTTCGCAACAATAACAAGTTTTATCAAGTACTTCCTCATCCAGTAATTGAGATGAGAATTTTGTAAGATCGCGATTTACAAGGATGCTGCTCTCTTTATGAATTATTTGAGGAGCTCAGAGCAAAAGTGGCCTAACCCCACAAACGAAGTTTTGAGATAAATGCAATCTTTGCATTCGTATTTCCATTATGCTTATGGGATGGCGCTAAAAATTATGTATGTAGCGCCATTTAGCCAAATATAGAGGTAGTTGTGTAGACCCTTGTTAATCTGAAGATTTGATGTTGCTGCTTTTATTGATATATTAATCTAAAAATGCTCACTTTGTGGCTTAGGCCACTGTTGCTCTGAGCGCCTCATTTGAGAATGCGGGTGTAACGTTACCTGAATAAGCATAAATAATATGATTTTAATGCCAATATAGAATGTTGTAAGGGGAAAATATAGTAGCTGCACACAGTTTGGGTGTATCTGACGATCGTGGAGACTGTCTAATACAAAGGGCCTAGCCGGGTAAGATGATGAAAAATGCCCCCAAATCGATTCGAATTCCATATAGGTCACTATTTGGCACATATAGAGAAACTCACTTTCTGAAATTTTTAGTCCCCTCGGTGGTCACGTGACCCACCTAGAGCCTAATTAGGCCTTTTATGTTTTTATTTTTTATCTCAGCCGCATGGAGAGCTAGCGAAAAATTTTAAATAAAAAAGTTGTAGGTTTCAAAAAATTCTGTCCGAAATTTTTTTTAATTTTTGGAGGGAAATTTTAATTTTAGAACGATTTTAAAATTTTAAATGAGTATAAAAAAATAACTAAGACATTCGTTCTCTGGAAAAAAATGTATAACGTGTACTTTTGCATAATATTTCACCGTGATTTTTTTTTAGATTTTTAAAATTGGTGAAACGTACTTTTAAAAATAAAAAACCGCATTTTTCCACTTTTTTTCGCTTTCTAATACAATTTTATACATGTTGTTTCAAAAAAGGTAACACCGTCTCTAGGATAGATAATAGCTATTTATGATATAAGTGTTAAAAGTACACGTTTAAGGCAAGCATGTGAAAGTTTCACACTCGCTATCGCTCATTCTGCAATTCACATGCGTGCCTTAAAAATGTACTTTTTAACACGCATATCATACAATATTTTTTCTACAAACGTAATTACAGGACAATATCTACAAAAACTTTTACTTGAACGTGACTGACATTCCATTTTTATATTTTTTTGACATTACATCAAAATTGTCTATACGGTCAATACGAACTGCAGTGCCTTAATAGTATATTAAGTATGGAGAACGGTAAGGGTTTTATACCGATCGAAGACAATTGTTTGGAGGAGGAGCGGAAGTGAATTTGAAGAAATTGAACGGGCTTGGGAAGAAGGGTGTTCCGCAATTATTCCCGGAAAATCCAAAATCCGTTATCAAAATACCTACCAAAGTTTTAAAAAATGGTGCGAAGGCAAGAATTTAAAGTATATAAAACTTCGTTCATTACAAGTAAAATCAAATCATTTGTTTTTAAGATACGCCAAAGGAAAATGTTGTGCTCAAGTAATAGGGAAAGGGACAATCGGGGGCTGGCCTTCTCAAATTGCCAAATTCTTAAATTTGCCTAATCCCGAGAACTATACTGGCCATTCGTTCAGGAGGACATCAGCAACGCTTTTGGCTAATAAAGGTGTTGATGTCCTCGGATTAAAGCGTCATGGAGGTTGGCGTTCATCGACAGTGGCAGAAAGCTATGTAGAAGATTCTCTTCAAAATAAAATAGATTTTGCCGAAAAAATATTGTGCAATACTAGTAATACTACTAATGTATGCGATTCTGCAGGAGTTTCTGTTAGAAGTGAAACCACAGCCCAAACAAGTGGGATTTCATTAAATAATTTAACAAATTGTACCATAAGTTTCAATATTAATAAATAATTCGTTAGTTTTCTTTATTCTTTCAAAAAATAAATTAAAATTAAGAGATTTTTTAACTCGACGGTAAGTGAATTACTTACCGTCGAGTTGGAGTACTTACCGTCGAGTTGGATTACTTACCGTCGAGTTGCTGGTAAATGTCACCTACTGACGTAAAATCTGTCACGGTAAACAGTCAAAAATGATCAATCGTGCAAAAAAATTTTAAGACGATTCGTCAATTAGTTTAAATTTTATTCAGTTTGTTTATCGCAAAGAGCTTTTTTTTCGCAATGTTATTGTTCAAAAAATAATAATGACATAGCAATTCTGTGAAAATCACATGCAAGAAGAATAGTTATGTTTTCAAAGTGTTGAAAAAAATCATTAAAAAGTCGTTTTTATCACTACGAAAAAAGTTTAGTAAAATAGAGTCATTTTGGCTTAGAAACAATTTGAATAGCTTTATTAACTATTCGCGGTGTGCAAGTACTTGGAAAGGGAAACGAGAAACGACCGTGCGCGAGTCGCGTAGAAATATTGCAACTATCTTAAATAATTCATATTGTCAATTGAAATTGTCAAATTGACGTATATTTCATACCTTCTGTCATTGACGCAGAAAAATTATATATTGCTCCTCAATATTGATATGATATGTAATTATTATATAAAGGTAAATTTAATTAATTGTATTTTGCTTGCAGTACTGCATTTTAATAACTGATTTTATTTACTACATACAATTGTTTACGTTTGCTAAACATAACCTGCATCTTATTTCTTCTTCTTATTATTTTTTTGGACTATGGTCTTGACAATTATCCAGCAACCAGGACTAATATAATTGGCCAATATAATTAAAAGTGCGAATAAAAGTACAGAGCGTAGAAATAGAGGTCGCTTTGCCGAACTTGCACGGTCCCAATAGAGTAAATATACTTTAGGATTTAAAAAGCTGGTATTTTTACACGAATTTTCAGAAAAAACTTTTTGCCTAGGTTAATTCGGCTCAAAGTTAGCCACTTTTATTATTTAATTCGCAGTTACTTTTATATACATCAAATTCTCCTGTAACAGTGTTAGTTACCATACTACTCCGAAACGGCTTGGCCGACTCGCGCGTTCATACTTTTTTGCACGATTGATCATTTTTGACTGTTTACCGTGACAGATTTTACGTCAGTAGGTGACATTTACTAGCAACTCGACGGTAAGTAATTCAACTCGACGGTAAGTACTCCAACTCGACGGTAAGTAATTCACTTACCGTCGAGTTAAAAAATCTTTTAATTTTAATTTATTTTTTGAAAAAATAAAGAAAACTAACGAATTATTTATTAATATTGAAACTTATGGTACAATTTGTTAAATTATTTAATGAAATCCCACTTGTTTGGGCTGTGGTTTCACTTCTAACAGAAACTCCTGCAGAATCGCATACATTAGTAGTATCCAACATTTTTTCTCTTCAAATACGCGATCAAAGTTGAAAACTTGGAAATATCAATGCCATCATAAAGAAAAACGGTGGATTTAATCATTGAATATTCTGCCCAGAGGCTTCCAGGAGCTTTCAACTGCATATGTCTTTGAACGAAATATGCCAATAGAGTCTTTTCTTCGATTCTTAAATTCTTGCCTTCGCACCATTTTTTTAAAACTTTGGCAGGTATTTTGATAACGGATTTTGGATTTTTCGGGAATAACTGCGGAACAACCTTCTTCCTAAGCCCGTTCAATTTCTTCAAATTCACTTTCACTCATATTTTAATTTATAATAATCAAAATTGTACTTAAAATTATTGACAACTAAATAAAAACTCAATTCTCCATTGTTGTTATGCACCCTAGTTACTACCTAACAACCAAAGTATCTATCTTGATAAAATGAATGAAACTAGTCAATATGACGAAAATGTTTAATTTTATAATTTATAATGGTATCAATCGTGCAAAAAACGTTATAAGCATGTCGAACGTTAAGGGTAACCGATCTCAGACAGTAATAGGAGTCGTCGCTCCTCTCCTCCTCCAAACAATTGTCTTCGATCGGTATAAAACCCTTACCGTTCTCCATACTTAATATACTATAAAGCACTAGTGCCTTAAAGTAGCATTTTTAACGCACGCATGGAGTGCTAAAAATTGCATTTTTAACACGGTTGTAGAAAAAAAAAAAATTGTAATCCATTTTTAAGATACAGAAAGTTGAAGACAACAAAATTTTACACATTTTTTACGATTTTGCAGAAACTACTGGCAAAATTGTAATAAAATTTGGCGGGTCTTAAGAGGTAGTTATTGTGCATTTCTAGACACACAATTATGAATTTTATTTTATCATTGGCGCGCATACGTCTAAAGGTCTGAATTTTTTAAAGAAAAAAACATAGTACGCCAATGACATATATCAAATTAACAATCATTTTTGAATTCCTCGTCCAATTTATGACAAACAATCTATTTTCCCTTTTATTCATACAGCGCGCCGTTTTCATGCAAAAAATAAAATATCTTACCGCTTCCAAAGTACATATTTGATTTAAGTTTTTATATGGATGTACGAGTATAATGTTGTAGATGTATAAAAACTTACATAGAAGTTCGAATATTTTGTAAGGGTTAAGATGTTTTATTTTTTGCATAAAAATGGCGCGTCGTATGAAAAAATGGGAAGGTAGATTTTTTGCCACAAATTGAAAGATGAATTCTAAAATGATTGTTAATTTGAAATATGTCAGTGGCGTACTATCTTTTTTCTTTAATAAGTTTAGACCATTACCCGTATGCGCGCCAATGATAAATATAAAATTCTTAATTGTACGTCAAAAATGCACAATAACCAGCCAACATTTTATTACAATGTTGCCAGTAGTTTCGACAAAATCGTAAAAAATGTGTAAAATTTTGTTTTCTTCAACGCCCTGTATCTTGAAAATGGATAGAATTACAAATTTTTTTAATAAGCAAACTCCAATTATTTTTATGTTTTTTATCTATCCTAATGACGGTGTTACCTTTTTTGAACCACCATGTATAAAATTGTATCAAAAAGCGAAAAAACAAAATGAAAAAATGCGGTTTTTTGTGTTTAAAAGTACGTTTCACCAATTTTAAAATTCTGAAAAAGTTCACGGTGAAATATTATGCAAAAATACACGTTATATATTTTTTTCGCGAGAAAGAATGTCTTAGTTATTTTTTTTATATTTATTTAAAATTTTAAAATCGGTAACTTAAATTTCCCGCCAAAAATTAAAAAAAAATTTGTACAGAACTTTTCGAAACCTACAACTTTTTTATTTAAAGTTTCTCGCTAGCTCTAGATGCCGCAAAGATAAAAAATAAAAACATAAAAAGCCTAATTAGGCTTTATTTGGGTCACGTGACCACCTAGGGGGCTAAAAATTTCAGAAAGTGAGTTTCTCTATATCGCACTCTCAGTGCAAGACTGCAGTAACTCAAAATTTTATGAAAATGAAGTAATCATGGAATTTTATTGTAAACATGCATATCTGTCCCCTGTAAAACTTTAGTAACTTTCAGATGCTTAATGGGCTAAATATTACAACAACAGTTTAACTATTTTGCGTTTTTGAACATAAGTTCCGTGCAAAACTGTTGTAACTCTAATGTAACAGAGTTACAACAGTTTAGCATGGAACATTGCAACGGATTCGATAACAAGCAATGAAAAAAGTAAGATATTTGTTATTTTAATATCTATATTTGTGGTGTTTTATTTTAATATACAGCGCGTCTACGTAATCCATTAACGGCTGAGACAATAAACAAAGATTTTCGAGACCAATCTATTCATGTAAATTTAATGTCCTTTGTGTGATACATATTATATAGAGTGTCCCAAAAGTAGTGGAACGGTCGAATATTTCGCGAACTAAACATCGTATCGAAAAACTGAAAAATACGTGTTCAATCATTTTCAAAAATATCTCCAATGACACTAAACACCAATCCCCACTACACTCCCTAGAGGTGGGGTGGGGGGTAACTTTAAAATATTAAATGGAAACCCCCAGTTTTTCTTGCAAATTTGGATTCGTTATGTAAAAGTAGGCAACTTTTATTCAAAACGTTTTTTCGAACTGTGGATAGATGGCGCTTTAATTGGGAAAAACGATTTATCCTGATACCATAGGTAAATTATAGAAACGGTCTAATATCTCACGAAATATACTTCCAAATGAGAAACCAAAAAACAGATTTTTAATCTTTTTTGAAAACCTATCGAATAATACCAAACATGACCCTCCAACCCACCCCCTGGATGTGGGGTGGGGGTAACTTTAAA
This sequence comes from Diabrotica virgifera virgifera, assembly GCF_917563875.1. NCBI lineage: Eukaryota > Metazoa > Arthropoda > Insecta > Coleoptera > Chrysomelidae > Diabrotica > Diabrotica virgifera. The sequence continues at coordinate 176,009,725 of NC_065450.1, read as the reverse complement.
ATCTTAAATAGCAACCCCCACTTTTTATTGCAGATTCGGATTCGTCATAAAAAATTAAGCAACATTTATTCGAAACATTTTTTAAAATTTCTGATAGATGGCGCTAATAAATCGAATTTTTCCAATTAAGGCGCCATCTATTAACAATTATAAAAAATGTTTCGAATAAATGTTACTTAATTTTTCATGACGGATCCGAATCTGTAATAAAAAGTGGGGATTGCTATTTATGATTTTAAAGTTACCCCCCACCCCACATTCAGGGGGTGGGTTGGAGGGTCATGTTTGGTGTTATTCGATAGGCTTTCGAAAAAGATTAAAAATCTGTTTTTTAGTTTCTCATTTGGAAGTGTATTTCGTGAGATATTAGACCGTTTCTATAATTTACGTATGGTATGAGGATAAATCGTTTTTCCCAATTATAGCGCCATCTATCCACAGTTCGAAAAAATGTCTTGAATAAAAGTTGCTTACTTTTATGTAACAAATTAAAATCTGCAAGAAAAACTGGGATACTGCGATATGTGCTTAACAGTGACCTATATGGAATTCGAATCAAGTTGGGGGCATTTTTCATCATCTTACCCGGCTAGGCCCTTTGTCAACAATATTTTGCTATAATCAATACCGTTTTTAAACGATCACCTAGACGTATCTAAATATGGATTTCTAATGTTAATAGGAATTTAAAAGATCATATTGGTTATTTTATGATCAATAGGCGTTTTCTTAACTGTATTCAAAGTGTAAAAACATCCACTAATTACAAAACATTTTATCTAGTTTAATCACATTAGGATTTAAAAAATGTATTCCGCATAAAACTAAATACAAAGAATATCGATGATATGGTCGCATTTAAAGCATTCCGAGCAAGAATCAGGAAAAAACAAACTAAGAAAAGAATTGCAAGAAAATACGTACATACAGCTGGTTCCTAAAAAAACTGATATGACTGTTAAAGCGTATTTTGTAGAAAATTAAGCAGTGTATTTTAACAGATAAATACTTATTATTTACATGCTGTCACTGTCACTCCCAAATCTTAAAATTTGTCAGATATCTTATTCTGTTCAACCTCAAAAAATGGCTCCACATGCTAGCAAAGAACTGAAAACAAGAATTGTAACGAAATTAGAAGATGGTTGGTCACTATCTGCCGTATCGAACCATTTTAACGTAAGCAGAGCAACAGTTTTTAATATTAACAAAATATGGAGAGAACAAGAAACTCTCGAAAAAAAGTTGGTCACTATCTGCCGTATCGAACCATTTTAACGTAAGCAGAGCAACAGTTTTTAATATTAACAAAATATGGAGAGAACAAGAAACTCTCGAAAAAAAGCAAGGTTCTGGAAGACCAAAAATATCTATCGCTCATGAAGATCGTACGCTTTTGGATAGATTAGAAGAGAATCCTTTTGAAGATGCGAAAACAGCAAGAACTAAACCTCTTTATAAAATGCACGAATTCAAAATAATATCCTTAATAATTATTGCAAATTATGAATAGTTCATTTAATTATTAAATATGTAATCAGTTGTTTGTTTTAATCAAGTATATTCAAATGGGAAATAAGCCACAATTTTACCTAAAAATGATTTTATTAACGTTTCGACGCCCAAGTCGGGTGTCGTTGTCAAAATACAAAATAATACTAAATAAACAAAAATGTTGTTGCTTAGTAAAAAATTCTTCTAATAATTTATTTAATCTGACTCATTTATATCGGCAATTCAGACACGTATTTGGTTGCATTTTAAAGTAGACGACTTTAAAATGATATTGCCAATATTGATGAGTTGCGTTCCTGGGACGACTTTACTAAAAGATAGTTCATTCGATTACATGAAATCAATCCCAACTCAAGAATATCCGCCATAAAAAATCATAGCATGTGATCTGTCTTTAAAAAGACAACCAAATGCAACGGTGGCAATGAAATTCTCGCGTTAGAGATTCCATAGTAAATCACGAGGGAAAACCAGGAAAAATCTCGTGATACTATCCCGACATCGTAAGTATTTGGGTTTACATTTAGTTTACTCTCAAAACCAATACCAAATTCTGACTTGATATTTTAATTTTTAAATAATACTAAATATGTACTAACTCGATATGTTACTGATTTACTAATTGTGGTATTTTCTTTCTATTGACTTCCTCCTTTAATATGGGTAACCACATCCTACTGCATTCTACCGAGGAATTTGCGACACAATTGGTTTCATTTAGCATAATTAGAGCCGCTTCTTTGATTTTTCTCTTTTTACTATCTGCTTCTTTTAGGACTATACTTGAATCTCTCCACTGAACTCTATGTTCATTATCCCATGCGTGTTGACATATTTGAGATCTATCAAATTCTCAATTTTTTATATAAGACTGATGTTCATTTACTCTTACTCTAACGTCTAATGGTCTTGACGTTTCACCTATATAAAACTGTTCGCATTCACAAGGTATTTTATAAATACAATTCTTTGTTCTTTCTTGTTCACTGTTAGGTTTAGTTTTAGATAGAATAGATCTCAATGTGTTTGTTGTTTTGAATTTTGTTGATATGTTGAATTTATTTCCTATTGTTTTAAGTTTCTCGGATAGTCCTTTTACATATGGTATTGATTTACTATGAAATCTCTAACGCGAGAATTTCATTGCCACCGTTGCATTTGGTTGTCTTTTTAAAGACAGATCACATGCTATGATTTTTTATGGCGGATATTCTTGAGTTGGGATTGATTTCATGTAATCGAATGAACTATCTTTTAGTAAAGTCGTCCCAGGAACGCAACTCATCAATATTGGCAATATCATTTTAAAGTCGTCTACTTTAAAATGTATAATACGTGTCTGAATTGCCGATATAAATGAGTCAGATTAAATAAATTATTAGAAGAATTTTTTACTAAGCAACAACATTTTTGTTTATTTAGTATTATTTTGTATTTTGACAACGACACCCGACTTGGGCGTCGAAACGTTAATAAAATCATTTTTAGGTAAAATTGTGGCTTATTTCCCATTTGAATATACTTGATTATAAAAATGCCACAAGAAAATAGCTTCAGAACAACAGTTGTTTGTTTGTTTATTTTATTATTTGTCTGTCATAATAAATATAATATAATGTTAAACCAATCAAATACACTGCTCAAAATGATCAAATCTTACTAAGAGTCGTATCAGTTTTTTTAGGAACCAGCTGTACATAGGTGGGAGAAGAAGCACTGAAGGATGGAAAGTAATAAAGAACATACGGAAAGAAAAAGGGACACATCATATCACCAATAATAACAGAAAAATGGAAAAAACACTTCGAAAATCTACTAACTGAAATCAGAGACATACCTATAAATGCTGAAAACATAAACATAATGCAGAAAACTTAATAACAGTACAGTGGCTGGCCATTTTGTAACGGGTAGCTCTTTCCGGACGACAGACTCAGTAAAACACAGGTTAAAAACAAAGTAAATATATTTAAGATATTTATATACAATTTAAAATGAATAAAATAAAATATACTTCTGCAAAGGAAAAATAACATTATACTTATTACTGTCATCAAAACATAATAGTAATATTATAATGATACAATACACAACACAATATATACAATAGCAATCTCGCTACACGGAATCAACTTATCTACACATTCAGACTCGGACCCATCGCATTTCAATCCAATGCGATAACATTAAACAGTGACACAGTCGCCCGTCCATCGTCACTACCGCTCAGTGCGGTAACGGTTCCGGTGGAAGGCCACGTCAATACTGAGACGCCTACTTCGACAAAGTACCGGCTCAACCCGCCACATCTCTACCATTGAGCCCTTCTTGATCCAATCCGTCAAGAAGGACTGATTTTAAACAACTGGTCAAGAAGGACTTATTCAAGTATTGTAACTTACTTTACTTAATCAGTAGACCCATTTGTACCTTTCGGTGTTGGGCCATTTATAATACAATTCATTAAATTACAATATTTTACAATCTTCTGAATTGTCCTAGCTCTTAACGAACTTTCTCCATTCCTTTCTATTGGATGCTATCTGTGTTACTTCCTGCCAAGTCTTACCCTTACTCTGCAGTATCTGCGAAATGTCACTGTTCCATTCTTTAATGGGTCTTCCTCTTCTATTCTTACCTATTGGTTTGGCGTCCCACGCTCTTTTCACTTGTCTATTATTGTCCATCCGGGTTAGATATCCGAACCATGCCAATTTTTTCTCCTTGATTGAGTCGAGTATCGGTTTGATTTTGAGTCTTTCTCTTATTTCTTCATTTCTGATTCTATCAGTTCTTTTTACTCCGATCGTTCTTCTGAGGTATTTCATCTCTGCTGCCTGTATTCTGCTCTGATGTCTTTTGTTTAATATCCAATTTTCTGCTCCATATGTCACCGTAGGTCTATATATTGTTTTGTATATTGTCATCTTGGTCTTTGTTGATATTTCTTTGTTATTAAGGAATCCTCTATTTAGTGCTTGGAATAGTTTTCCTGTGTTTTCCATTCTGTTGTTAAGATCGTCCTCGATGTCTCCTTTGTTGTTGATTACTGTTCCTAAGTATTTGTATGAACTTGTCTGTATTATTTGATGTTGGTCTATCATTACTTCTATTTGATCTTCCGTCCCTTGTTTCCTTGATATTTTCATTATCTGAGTCTTCTCTTTGTTTACGTTTAAGTTGTATTTGCTTGCTTCTAGGTTCCATTTCTCTAAATTGTATTTCAGTTTTTCTGCTGTTTCCGCAATTAATACTATGTCGTCTGCAAATATACACATCTCAGCGTTTATCATTTGCATTTTGTTCCAACCGATGCAGTATTTCTTGAAAGTTTTCTTACATTCTTTCACTATCTCATCTATTACATTTATGAATAACACTGGGCTGAGACTTCCCCCTTGTCTAACTCCTTGAGTTGTTTCAAATGGTTCTGACTGTATATTTAACATTCTTACTGTATTTGTTGTTTTCATGTATATACTCTTTGTTGCTTCTATCAGTTCTTCACTTACTTCCTTCTTCTAGTATTGTAACAAGTTGAATAAATTGATATTTTAAAGAAGTGTGAAGATTGGTGATAGCGATGAGATAAGGGAGACATTAAGTAATTGTTTATGGTTAATACAAGATCTACTTTTGATACAAGAAAAGGATACGTCCGGACCCCTCACATGATTTTTAAAAATTAAAATGAAAGTGACCCGAAAAAATGACCTGGAACTGCATCCCTTCCTAATCAGGAAACGAATACAGTAGCAGAAGGATTCATAGCACACATCGTATCAAGACATGAAGTTCTTTTAGAGTTGCATTCTGATCAAGGACGAAATTTTGAATCACGATTATGGCAAGAATTAATCAAAATCTTGGGTATTAAGAAAACTCGCACTACACCTCTCCACCCGCAATCGGACGGAATGGTCGAAAGACCCAATAAAACTGTTTGTCAATACCTTTCAATACTGTTCCTGTTAGCCTATAGAAGTTCCGAATATGAAGCAACCGGTTATTCCCAACGGAAGAAAAATTAAGCTTCCTCAAGATCTAATTTTCGGAAGATTGCCTCCCTGCGAATAGAGCTTCACGATATTCGATAAAAATATCGATATTGTATTGATATCGTATCGAAAATCAATACGATACCGATACAATACATACTTTAGCAATATTAATGTCGATACGATACTCATTATCTGAAATCAATTCGCGATGTTAAGTCACAATGACGACCTCTCGTGGATTTTGGCTGAACTAATATTGAGGGTGTTTTTCTTCTTTTTCTTTTTATTGGCCTGCTATAATGGGGGTTTTTAATGCCATAACCATAACGAATACAACACTCAATACTTAAAAAATATCGATATTGTATCGTATCGTGAAGCTCTACCTGCGAAGAAGAATGTAATGACCCGGTATAGTTATATAATCCCACACGTCTGAAAGGACTTTATCCGAAACTTCAACGAAACTGTGAAGGCCCGTACAGTGTTCTGCAGAAAATAAACTATCTAATCTACTGTTACAATATCTGGGACACTTACTGAGGGGACAGCGATAGGAAATGCTAAGATTGATTCTTTTTATTAATTTATTGAGTACAGCAATATGCCCATTGGGCAATAAGCATTTTTGTTTTGTTAAGAAATACAGACAAGTAGAGAGTTACTCCAGTAAGTAACATCTTGGCAATTCTAAAATTAAATTTTTATTAATTGATGGATTCGACCGTTACTTGATGGAAGTTTATTTTATCTAACAATAAAACACTGAAAACGTTTGTTTTCTATATGTGACTACAGCTGTTTCGGCAGAGTGCCTTTCTCAAGTGATCACTTGAGAAAGGCACTCTGCCGAAACAGCTGTAGTCACATAGTTGTAATAAATTTTGTGGAAGTATAGAAAACAAACGTTTTCAGTGTTTTATTGTTAGATACATTTTTATTAGTTTGAATATACTTCACTACGTTTAATTGGTCAAGTCGGACGGCAGTTGCGTTTTAGTCTACGCGCTTCAAAAACGTCATGCGCATTTAATTTTCTGACCAACGCATTAGGATGCACTAGCACTCGTTCACAGTATTTTACACTAAAACATTGTATGGCTTCTTTCACGGATTCTGGGGGATGTCGTGCTGAATCAACTCGTTGGATACATAGTATGGCGCATTGACTATGGTACGCAGCACCTTATTTTGAAATTTCTGTAAGATGTTTGTATTGGAGTCACTTGCAGTGCCCCATAGCTGAATCCCATAAGTCCATATGGACTTAAGGATTGATTTGTACAGTAAAATTTTGTTATCCAACGATAGTTTTGAATTGCGTCCAATGAGTCTATACCTATTTCTCAATTTAAGTCCAAGCTGTTTGCGTTTGTTGAAAACATGTTTTTTCCAAGTTATGTGGCGGTCTAAGTGCATGCTGAGATATTTGGCTTCCTCTGATTGAGGAATTGGACAATTATCAATATATCCAGGAGGGCAAGACAACATAGGGAGTCAAACGTGGCAAATGCATATTGCATCTACACCGATGGCTCGAAAACGGAAGAAGGCTCAGGATGCGGAATATACTCCAGATCACTGAACCTTAGTATAAAATGGGGTATGGGCAAAAATGCCAGCGTAGTTCAGATTGAACTGGCTGGTATCTCCATAGCCGCGAAAGAGATAATCGGGAAAGGTATAACCGGCAAAACTATAATAATCTGCACAGACAGCAGACAAGCGCTACTAACCCTGAACAGACCACGTGTCATATCAGGGCTAGTAATGGAGTGTCATGAATCACTAGCCCAAGCTTCCGATGGTAACAACATCATCCTGAGGTGGGTTAAAGGACACAACGGAAATAAAGGCAACCGCATTGCTGACCAGCTAGCTAAGAAGGTAGCAGGCCTAAGACTCTTGGGACGACCTGGTGATCTTTTTGGCTGGTCAACTGCAACAATCGCGGAAATTGTCAAATGTCACTCCCACACGCAAACCGTGAAAAGATGGGAAGAAGGGGCAGAATGTAGACTTGCCAAGGTAACAATAAGGAACCTTGGGAAGTCGGCATCAGAAAAGTACTTGAGAATGACCAGGAAAAACCTACGCTTGACAGTTGATTTTTTAACTGGCCATTGTCAACTAAGAAAACACCTCCACACACTGGGGCTAGTAGACACATCGCTATGCAGGAGGTGTGAACGAAATGACGAAACTGTCGAGCATGTCCTATGTGAATGTCCGGAGTTATCGTCAATACGAGAGTATGCGTTCGGCGAGCCTTGGCCTACACCTGCCGATATAGGGGAGATGTCACCAGGTGATTTGTCCACCTTCCTGGAAATGGCAGGATGGATGATGAACTAAGGACGACAACCCTTTGGGAGGATGTACAATGGGTCAATTGTGGCCTAAGTGATGTGGGACTTGACTCACACTCCCTACTCTACAGATACAGATCCAGGAGGGCATGTTTCTCTACGTGACGTGAATGTTGCATGTATCTAATGATTTAGTTCTATTAGATTTGATGCGCCATACTTTCATCCATTGCTGAATTCTATTTAGGTTTGATTGAAGGTTTCTTGATGCTGTTGATAGATCTGTGTGGGATGCCAGAATAGCAGTGTCGTCTATATACGTTGCAACTGCAGTTCTTGATGTTGGAATATCCGCTGTGTATAAAAGATTGATAATAGAGAAAAATAAATGAGGAGGAACGAGTATAAGAAGGAGAATGTCACGGTTAAAAAATTTAAGGGACTGATTTAAATGCAGTTCAATAGAACTCTTCCGAGCAGCGGTAGATAGATTAAAGATAGTCATGCTGATATCCAACCTCCGATTTGGAGACGGTACTTAAAGAAGAAAAAAATGGCATCGTCCCTTAGAGGACAAGGAAGACAAGCAAGAACGGTAACTGTCAGATCTATTCACAGATATAAAGGAAGAAGTGTCATGTTCTGGGGAGGCAGTATGATCGGTAAATATGGTAAAAATAAACATCTCGCAGGTATGTTGATTTGGTCCTAGAACCTCTAGTTAGGTTCTGGAGAGGTGCAATGGGAGAAATTTAATTGTCACGCATGATAATGCACCTCCACATGTCAGCAGAATCACTACAGACTTCCTTGAAGCTTCCTCTGTTCTGGAGTGACCTGCTTGCTCACCGGACCTTAACGCTATAGAGATTTGTGGAATATGCTTTTGGAGAATACATTAACAACACTCTTGATCACAGCTTAATACCAAATGGCGTCGATGTCGTTTGTGCCCAAAGACCAAACGATATGAAAAGATCACTTTAGAAACACAACTCAAAATAACAGAAAGAAGACAGTTACAAAGTGAAGGGGACATTGACCCACAAAACATTAGGGCACTCAATAAAGACATATCGATAACTGTGAGAAGATATTAGAAAATTTTAACATGAAAAAATCGTACAGACTATAGAGCAAAACGGGAGCATGAAGGTAATGAGACGAAAAATGACGACAAGTAGAAAAGAAATTTTCCAACTTAGGGATAAAAAGGATGAGGTAACAACAGACAGACAGAAAATACTAGGAATAGTCGAAGAGTTTCTACACTATATTATACTCAAACCAAATTAACAATAACATAAATCAAGACGATAGACAAAAGGTACAAAACCAGGGATCTGAGGATATTCCAGAAATTACTCAAGATGAGATACAATATGCACTCAAAAAAAAAAAAAAATGAAAAACAACAAGGCTTCAGGAGATTATAGAATAGTTACAGAAGCTATAAAACTTGGCGGAACTTCTGTTCTGAAAAAAATACGAGACCTCTTCACTCTTTGCTAGTATAGTCAAAAAAATTTCTATAGCTTGGAATAACTCCGTTACAATGTGAGCGGCCGTGGAGTAACGGCATAATCGCTGGCCTCATACGCCAGTGCACGTGGGTTCGAGCCCTCCCAAAGACAAACCATTTTCATTTCCAATAATGACACGAGCCGTCTCACCGTGCCTCGGAGAGCACGTTAAGCCGTCGGTCCCCCTGGGCTAGTGTACATCGGCACTAATTAAAACAGGGTTAAAGATGTAAATGGCGCCGGAACTGTCCGAAAGGATCTCCCCGGCAAAAATGCCATACGATATTATTATTATACTCCGTTACAATAATTCTTCTGCATAAAAATGGTGACAACATGAACCTAGAGAATTACAGGCCAATTTCCCTACTCAACCATTTATACAAACTGTACACCAGAATAATAACCAATCGATTGGAAGCAAAATTTGAGCTGTATCAGCCAAGAGAACAGGCTGGTTTTCGCCCCAACTATGGTACAAATGACCACCTACAGTGCATCAAAGTCTTGATTGCAAAATCAACTGAATACAATTAATATACCTCTAGTTCTAACGTTTATATACTTCCATAAAGCGTTTGATACTATCGAACTACCCGCACTTCTTTCTAAAGGCATTGGAAGAGTGTCAAATTGATCATCATAGGTACACCAATATTATAGAAAACATATACAGAAATGCTACAACTACAAATCTGCACGGTCCTACCAATAAGATACATATCAGGAGAGGTATTCGACAGGGAGATACTATGTCGCCTAAGTTGTTCATTACTGTACTTGAACATGCTTTGAAGTCACTGGAATGGGAAAATAAAGGAATAAATATCGATGGTGAGATGCGTAGTCATCACCGATTCGCAGATGATATTGTTCTGATTTCAGATGACCTAAAAACTGCCAATGATATGTTGAATGAACTAAGCGATGCAGCACGTGAAGTAGGTCTAAATAATGATTACCAACAGACAAAAATGATGACGAATTTAGTTCCGAGCCATCCTTTAAAGGTAGAAGACTCCTTTAATAACCCCATAGCCATGCGTTAATAACTCTGGGACGGGCAGTATATGGAAGACTGCGTGATATTTTTAAAGGTGATATACCTATCAGCTTAAAAAGAAGAGCCTTTAATCAATGTGTCCTACCTGTTCTTACATATGGCGCAGAGACACTTACTCTAACAAGGACATCTGCACCAAAACTAAAAGTGACGCAACGTAGAATGGAAAGATCATTCTTAGGCATAACGTTAAGAGATAGGGTAAGAAACGAAAAATTCGTAGAACTGGTGTAGAAGACATTATAAAACACATACCTAGCCAAAATTAAATGGAAGTGGGCAGGACACGTCGCTAGAATGAAAGATGATAGGTAGACCAAAAAAATCTTGTGAGTGGAGACCGAGAGCGGATAGACGAAACCCGGGAAGACCACCAACAAGATGGACTGACGACAAGAGGATTTGTACCAACTGGATTGCAGCAGCGCAAGATAGATATGAATGGAAGTTTTTCGAGGAGGCCTATGTTCAGCGGTGGACGACTATGGTCTGATGATGATTGGTGAATAAATTGCTTTAAAATAAATATTGTTGGACTTCGTATGTTGGTTTTTGAAATTCGATTGAAATAATAAGAAATGTCATATTATGATTCTACAGTATGTCCCTGTAAGTTGTATCCATATGGAAAACATTTTTATTATTAATATTACGAAAAAAAGTTATTCTTCATAAAAAGCTCTACATAGTCCAAAACCTAAGATTTAATCATCAAATATCAAATTTTTTGAATATTATACGAGGTATGTCAAAAAGTTTGAAATTCACTCAAAAGTAAAGTAGCTTTATTTTTCACAATATTGAAAATTGCTATTATGAAAAGTTGTTTGGAGTTAAAAACTATATTCTAGTATGCAATTACATCCTTCTAATTGATTTTTTTTTTAAATTTTGGATAACTAACATTATTTTCAGTTATTTCAATTCAGATCTTTTATTATTAATTATACGAAAAAAAGTGATTCTTAATAAAAAATTCTGCACGGTCTAAAGCCTAAAATACATCCATCTTATGTCAAATTTTATCAATTTTATACGAGGTATATAAAAAAATATGAATTTCGCTCAAGAGTAAAATAGGTAGATACATTTATTTTTCACAATATCGCAAATTGTTATTATGAAAAGTTATTTAGAATTAAAAACTATGTTTCAGTATGTAATTACATCATTCTAATTGAAATATTCTGAACTATAAAGTTACTTTACTTTTGATTTAAATTTATATTTTTTGACGTACCTCGTATAAAATTGATAAAATTGTAAAGATGGTTGTATTTTAGGTTTTAGACCATCCAGAACTTTTTATTAAGAATAACTTTTTTTCGTAAAATTAATAATAAAAAAGTTTTCCATAATATGGATACAACTTACAGCGACATACTGTATATAAGTTTGGTTGTGTGAATTTTATATATGTAGTTTACAAAATATTTCTTTCGATAACACATTACAGTCTTTGAAAAGTAAGCGAATAATGTATGCTAAGTGCACATTAGCTCCGTATCATTATAATTTGTCCGTACCCATTCATGCTATGTTAATTTTAATTACTACTTATGCAAATACGTCGTATTTATATTTAGGCGTAATACATTATTTATTAAACAATTAAACCATTTAAGATAATGTTGTTTTGTGTAAAATTGCTACGTTTTAATAATAATTTTAATGCACGATGATATATTGCACGTGGATTGTGATAAGACCTCCCAATTACAGATAAATGTAAACAACTACATAATAATATATTATGATCTGTTCATAACAAATCCCTATAGGAACTAACTAAGCAAAATGCAATTACATACAAATGTGATCCAAATGAACATCCGATTGATGGTTGGCTTGCAGTCGTTGACTGGAACAAATTTTTGCCACCAGATGTGACGGTGCATCCATCTGTATTAAAATAAACCAAAGGTTTATCCATTCAGACAATCGAATGCCTTCTAGTAGTCAATGAAGCATATTATATTATGCCGGATTTATACTCAGCTATTGCCACTGCTGCTGCCGGAAATATTGCCCGAAATACTAACTGCCCTATAGGAACTAACTAAGCAAAATGCAATTACATACAAACGTGATCCAAATGAACATCCGATTGATGGTTGGCTTGCAGTTGTTGACTGGAACAAATTTTTGCCACCAGATGTGACGGTGCACCCATCTGTATTAAAATAAACCAAAGGTTTATCCATTCAGACAATCGAATGCCTTCTAGTAGTCAATGAAGCATATTATATTATGCCGGATTTATACTCAGCTATTGCCACTGCTGCTGCCGGAAATATTGCCCGAAATACGATATCGACGCGAGTGAGGTGTTCACATTAGTTCCTAGCCAATGTCCTCACAACTCATTTATCTCGTCAACCGAACGACTTTCAAGAATGGAATGTGACGACAGCATCGTCTTGCTCCCTTACTCACTTGCCGCAGGCAAGTGAGAGAGAAAGAGTAGTTGAATGTGAATGCTTACTCGCGCTAGCTCTGCCAGTCCTTCGACTTCCATCTCGAAAACCAACTTTTAAGGGAGCGCCGCGCAATGGCAGTAGCATGAGCAACAGCAGCGCGAGTGAGCTATTTACACATTCACGCTGTCCACTTCCCTGTCATAGGTGCTTGAAATTCTTTCAACTTTTCTGAGTTGTCTCAGGTTCAGGATTTGCTCACGTATGACTTTTCCTTTTACAAACCCCGTTTGTTTCTGCGGTATTTGATAATAGAGGTAAGTTTTTAATCGTTTTTGATGATATGCAACAAGATTTTACTGGCATGTGTTATTACTGATAAAGATCATGTACGGTAGTTTTCACACCTGGTAGAGGCTCTTTTTTGTGTAGTGGAATATAAATTTTATCTGGGCCTGAAAAGTAGACGACGTTGCCAGAGGCACGTAGCCAGGAAATGTGCTTGAGGGGGGTCCAAACACAACTCAAATTTTTCGTTAGATTGGGCGGTAAGGTATTGAAAAAATATTCAGAATAAATTTTAGATCCATATGCAAAATTTGAAAAAAACTATTTTAACCCTAAAACACTTTAAAACTACTCTTTCTGCGAAACGTTCCAGAGTTCTTTAGTACTAGAGTAACGTTGGTTTATAAACGTCAGTTAAATTTTGTGCAGAAGTGTGTGAATTAGGTATCCTGTCGTAAATATTACGACGCTTTAGTGTTAACGATAGTAACATAAGCCGTCTATGTAAGCATAAAGATTGCTATGCTTTGCGATTCATTCTCCAAATATATGATTGATGCCAGTCCCTATCTTGGCAAAAACTTCGATACCGGAGGATTACCTTTTACAAATTTTTATGTGAAAGAATTGACAAAATCGGTCCATGGTAGCAACCGTAACATTACCATGGATACTGTGTGTTTTTTAAGGGATAATAAACATAAGTAATAGGTTTGTTCTAGCATCAGTTTCAAACGGTTTGAAACCATCAGCGAATAGCGGACCAGCGCGAGTAGAGGGGATAGCACTGGTGACTGTATTATGCTCCCTCACTGACCAACTGTTTGCTGACGGTTTCTGACTAGTTTGACTGTTTGCTAAAACAAACCTACTATCAATCATATGTGATATATTTCCATAATTTGCGCAAAACAAATAGGAAGCCAGTTTTCCACTCTCAGTTTATGTTTGATTTGAGCAAAAGCCTTGCTGAGTCATAGATGCGCAAAAGATTAAACATATTAAATTTACGGTGTAATATTCGATAGGACATAAACGAAATCCTAAATATACAATCAGTTTCTCAACCGAATAATCCTATCGAAAGAAAACGACAGTATGCTACTTATGCCCTAGCCGTCTAAGAAGAGTGACAACAAACGTTTGTGTACAGTGTAAACGAGCAATCTGCGGACAAATATTTCTAAATTTAAAATACAGTCGAACCCGCTTATTAGAGTACCGGTTATAGGAATATCCCGGTTTATGGAATATAAATTCGAGGTCCCGAAACGTTTCTATTTATTCCTTAATAAATACATCGGTTTATTGGAATATGTTTTCGTACAATAATACCGCTTAATAGCATAATTATTCATGTCACCGACTACAGTTCACCAAGAATAGCTGAAAGTCTGAAATTCTAACTGCCTGCGCGAACAATGAAGTGAGAACGCACTCGGAAGGAAAAAGATAGCCTGTACGCGCGGGTGAACTTTAAAATATAGGTACAATCGGAGACACAAATATATATAGAAACGTAAAGTTTGAATAGTTTCTAATAGGTCCCGTACACAATTATGATTACTGTCATTACTTTTCTTCAGTATATTTGTAGTATTTTTTTACAAAGTGGATGTAATAAAATAGATCCAACAAAAACCGCTTGTGTTGCTATAAATTATGGCATTATAAACCAAAAATTATATTTTTATATTGACTATTTATACTTTATATTACCATTATATTGACCAAAAGGTTTCGGAGAAAAAGGGTGTAAGCAGTAGGGTAATAAAGTAGTAATAAAATCGTCTATTGCAATACTAAATAGAAATTAGATGTTCGGTCCCGGTGAAGCATAAAAATATGGTGTCTTTGTATCAGTACCTTTTGTTAAAAGAGATATTTATAACCTTTCTCGTATCCATTTCCATAGCATTTGTCGTCATCGTTTTATTCAGTCCACGCAAACTTTTCACTAATTTAAAATCAAAACTGACATTTTTTTCGGCGACATATTGCTTCATAGAAGCCCATACTAACTCTATAGGATTCAAATCCGGATAATATCTTGGGTAAACGTAAAACTGAATGTCCTTTATCCTCGAGTATTTTGTCAATTTCATAGGTTTTAAACAGAGGTTTGTGTAATTTTATAATGTCGTATAATTCAAATTTCAACATGTCATCTGTAAAGGAAATATTTCGCGTTGTCAGCCAGTGCTGCATTTCTGCTTTCCTGGAAGACATAGTTGGACATTTCTCAGTTTGTACGTTGTGATACGGTGCATTATCAATCACTAAAACGCTGTTCGGGGGCAAATTTGGTATCAGTTTATCCTGAAGCCACTTTTTGTAATTGTCGTAGTTCATTGTATCATGATAATCTCCTGTTTTTATAGTAGGTTTGTAGCGCAGATAAGCGTTTTTAACAAAACCACTTTCACCTCCAGCATGCACTATCACAAGCATCTGTCCTTTAGATACTGGTTTTTGTATGCCCTTGTTTGAACTATCAGACCAGCTCTTTTGGTAGGTATGAGATTAATGGACGTATGTTTCATCCATGTATATAATTGGGCGATTTGCGTTCCTGTAACGTTTCATACTACGTAAGAAATTCAGTCTAAGATGTTGAATATTGGGCTTTTCCAGTAATAATTTTCTATTAGTTCTGGTTTTTCGCCAACGAAATCCCATCTTTCTAATTACTGTTCGTAGGCTTTCTATGGAACCTGAGTAGTGGTACTCCTCTGCAAATGTTCTGTGTATGCGTTTCACAGTTGGGACTTGTTTGTGTTATACAAAAATCCATTATATAACGTCGAAGACGCCCTATATCAAAATCGTCCAAGCACGTTTTTGAAGCGCTTTCTTTTTCTCTTTTTGTTTGTAGTTACAAATGAGGAATATTCGCCATCTTCAATTAATTGCATTTCCCGAGCAATTTTTTGAACGCTGCTTAAACTAACACCTGTTGCCAATACCACACGTTTCTGCACTTTTTTCAAATCTCTACACGGTTCATTGTTTTTCGCTTCATTTATCATAAAATGAATTACGTTTGCAATCACTTCCCGTGTCTGATTATTTAAAACTTTTCCCTTCAGATTCGAGTTAAACAAAATTTGCAAATTTTAAATTGATTCTCCTTTGCGGTTCGTACTTACAAAAAATGTTTCGCAGACTGTACCGACTTGTTCACGTTACAAACGGTAGATATTAAGTGAACGCTCAGTGCGAGATCCGTCGGATGACGAATGCGCATCATGGGCGTGGTTATTTTCAGACTTTCAGCTATTCTTGGTGAACTGTAAATTTTTACGTACAGTTTCCTAAAAATTTAAATATTGTCTGGTATTACGGTTTTTCGACAAAGGACTCAAAGGCCTGTCGTGCTATTATATTTTTAGGGTTTGTCAAGTAATAAATATTTATTGCTTGAGTACTTTTATGAGTACGAATTCAATGGTTCGCCGACACAAGTCATAAAATAATTTCATTTGTCTACAAATTTCTATACATACTGCCACCAAGTTGCCTGTATAACAGGCTGTTATAATAAATTTTTAGAAACAGCTAATCTGCCATCCTAACCGCTCGTAATGTTATCAGAGGTATTCTGGAGGGTCAATGCAATGGAAATTTTTGTAATTTTTATAATTTAGGGCAACAAAATGATTAGTAGTTTATGTAACAAAAAAAGTACAATTATGGATTATTTTTTCAAGACAAAATGAGTAACTAATTTATATAATATATTTTAATAAGAAAATATTTACATACATTTTATATTAATTCCTGTATGCATCCACATATATTATAATGTACAGTTTTTAATGAAGAAGTAGCTAATAGTTACACTACTGTTATTATGTATGTATTATTGACATAAAAAGACCTAAAACCATATACATACATATACATATTAATATAGTATGGACTATTATTACGCTTATCCGGTACACTTATTTCGGCTAGCCACCATGATCGGTTATTAGAATATCCCGGTTATAAGAATATTTTTGCTTGGCACGAAGGCTATTCCAATAAGCGGGTTCGACTGTATTTCAACCAAGTAAAACTTACATTTTTAAAAATCTTCAAATTACTTTTACTAAGTGCAAGATAGAATGTACGGAATCGGAATGTAGAACGGAATCCTATATTTTGTTAGTAGTCACTAACATCATTAGGGACGCTAAAATTATATTAAAGCTACAATGGTGAAATTAGGTATTAAAACCAACTTACTAGGGTAAGATATAACATCTACATACATGACGACAATCTCACCCTAGTAAGTTGTTTTTAATACCTAATGTCACCATTGTATCATTTTAGCGTCTCTGACGATGTTAGTGACTACTAACGAAATATAGGATTCCATAGAAAAGAGTAGATACACTTGGTCTTCTATAAAAAGTGAAAGGTAAAAGAATTTGAAATGCTAATAGAATACTTTCGTTTTTGGTAAATCTGATGTTTAAATTGGATATAAATTGATCCGTACACTGAATAATAAAAATAGAAATAATCCTAGTAAAAAATAATAATAATTTCGTTCACTTTTCCAAAAAAATAATAATGACCTGGGGATAAACTTGCTGCCTTGGTACCAAAGCCGAGACAGTTTTGGGAGGGGTCCGGACCCCATGGACCCCTCCCTTGGCTACGTGCCTGGTTGCCAGCAATTGTTTTAAAATGACCTTTACCTCTCTAGTGGTTTCTCAGAGTCCTAATACTGAAAGATTGTGGATTGCCATTTCTTTTTCAATTATTGGTAGCGTTCCAGGGTTTTGGACCAATCCCTGAACATTCGTTGTTCCAATTGTTTGACATTTTCTTAAAGTTAGTAAAATAACTCCACACCACACACCATAGCTTATGAACCCACAAAATAATGTACCAAGGAACATAGAATGGAATTGTTTCGGTTGCTACAAAGAATCAACAACAATAACAAACAGACACAATATTATAGTAGTCCAGGATAATAAGGATTTTCTCGGGACACTCAAAGATCCAGGTAGCTGACTACTTTTTTAGTTATTGTAGACCTATAGGAAGAAAACCTACCTGTTTCCTGCCTAGAGTTCGCGTCCGTTTTTAATTATTAACAATTTAGTGCAAAAATCGCGATTTTTTCCACTCCATTCAAAAACTAAATAGTTGACATAAAATTACAAAATTCAGTTTTTTAGAACATTGAAAAACCTTCAAGCCGATTTTTGAAAGTTAAAAAGTTAATTTGTTGCTACGCAAACTGCAAAATAAGTGAAAATCGTTATTTGTTAATAAACGTTTACTAAAATTACCTTAGAACTTTAGTGTTTCACCCAAAGTTGGATATTGGGGTACTTAACAAACCCTCAAAATTTGAGACTGATCCATTAATTAGTTTAAGAGTAATTCTATTTGTTTATCCCAGATACCTTTATTTTGCAATAAGATAAGACAGAAAATAATGAAGATAGAGCAATTCTGAGTATGCCAAATTAAAGTAGAAGAGTGATAGTATCAAAATGTATTAAAAAAAGATAAAAAAAATGATTAATATAGTCAAAAATCCTAATGCCAAATTTTTAAAATTGTGTAGTTTATAAACATTTAGAATAACTTTAAAAATGTTATCCGTAGAAACAATATTTTTATATATTCGAAAAGATAGCATTTTAACGCGAATTTTCAAATAAAAAAATTTAGCCTGGGCTCATTTGGGACAAAGTTAGCCATATGTTTTTTTTTTAATTCACATTTTAAAGAAGGGGATTTGTATTTTTTCTTAAAAAATTTGCACAAACATTATACTTTCACAGCATCCTCTACGATTTTTCAAAAATGTAGTGCAAACGATTACTAGGGGAACCTACAAATCCAGCGAGTTAAAATACCGAAAAAGCAATTTCAAACGAATATAATTTGCTGTATCTCCGGATCAACTCAATGGATTTTGATCTTTCTTTTTTTAATTGGTATGCAATTTTTACGTACATTACAAATATGCAATTTGTTTATAAATTTATTAATTAATAAACAGTCTAACTTGTTTAAACAATTCTTGAAAAAATATTTTTTTACAAAAATCTAATTTTTTTTACCCAGTATCATTAATGACAACAGAAAAAGTTTAAGTACACTTTAATAAATAAATGATTTTTATTAGATAATTATTTATTGAAGATAATTTATTTATTAAAGTATACCTTAACTTTTTCTATGATTAATAGGGATAGTATGATTAAAATCATGGATTTTTGGGAAAAAATTATTTTTTCAAAAATTGTTTAAACAAATTAGACTGTTTATTAATTAATAAATGTCTAGACAAATTACATATTTGTAATGTACAGAAAAATTATATGCAAATTAAAAAAAGAACGATCAAAATATATTCAGTAGATCAAGAGATATAGAAAATGATAGTAGTTTTAAGTTGCTTTTTTTAGTTTTTGAACTCGAGCATTTGTCGGCTCCCAGCTCCCCGTTCACTTACCACGACTAGTCACCAGTTAAACTACATTTTTAAAAATTCGTGTAAAATACCAGCTTTTCTAATATGTAAAATGACTGTTTCTACAGACAATATTTTTTAAAGTTATTCTAAATATTTTTAAACTACAAAATTTCACAAATTTGGCATTAGGATTTTTGACTATATTAGGCAATCTTTTATGGTTTTTTTTAGTACATTTTGATAGTATCAGTTTTCTACTTTCATTTGGCATACTCAGAATTGCCCTATCTTCATTATTTTCTGTCTTATGTTATTGCAAAATAAAGGTCTCTGGGATAAACAATTAGAATAACTCTTAAACTAATTAATGGATCGGTCTCAAATTTTGAGGGTTTGTTAAGTACCCCAATACCCAACTTTGGGTGAAACACTAAAGTTCTAAGGTAGTTTTATAAAAGTTATTAACAAATAACGATTTTCACTTATTTTGCAGTTTGCAACAAATTAACTTGTTTAACTTTCAAAAATCGGCATTTTGAAGGTTTTTTAATGTACTAAAAAATAAAATTTTGTAATTTTATGTCAACTATTTAGCTTTTGAAAGGGGTGCAAAAAATCGAAAAAATCGTGATTTTTGCACTAAATTGTTAATAATTAAAAAACGGACGCGAACTCTAGGCAGGAAATAGGTAGGTTTTCATCCTATAGGTATACAATAACTAAAAAAGTAGTCAGCTACCTGGATCTTTAAGTGTCCCGAACATGGTCTATTTCTAGCTTATTACCCTGGTCTATAGCTTATTTTTCTATGTTCTCTACTAAAATTAAACAGCTCACAACACTGTTTTTTTAATAATTTATTGGTCTAAAATATTAAAAATAAATTATTTTGTTTTTTGTAAAATTTCATCGTTTATCAGGATTATCGAATCAGGTAGGTCGGTTGCATCAGTTTCAAATATCATTTCATTATTTTTCTTGGAATCTTTTAATTTGGTCGATACTTTCTTTTCTTTGGAGTGAATCTTCTTTTCTTTCACTTCGAGTGAATTTTCCTCTTTATCTTCTTCATCATTTTCACTTTTGTTTGAGGTTTCGTTACTCTTAACACTGCTTGGGGAAATTGACCTTAATTCAATGATTTGTTCTGGATCTGAACGATAAATAAACATGGTTTAATAAAAATATATGACATATATGACATATATGAATATATGACAAGGAAATTAATAGAGGAGTACAAAAAAGGTGGTTTGGAAATAAACATAAAGAAGACCGAATATATGTGTATCGGTGGGACACAGCAGGACCTTACACTGGGGAATGGCGAAATTATTAAACATTGCGACGCATATAAATACCTTGGTATGACCATCACACAAGAAGGAAGCGTAGACCGGACGATAGAAGAAAGAAACAACCAGGGAAGAAAAGCAATTACCCTTCTCAATAGCATCCTCTGGGACCAGTCAATATCAAACAACAACAAACATAGAATATACAATACAATTGTTAAGAGTATAATCACTTACAGCAGTGAAGTATGGCAAATAAAAGAAAGATACAAGAGAAAACTTGAAGCAACAGAAATGGATTTCTGGAGGCGCTCAGCAGGAAAATCAAGATTAGAAAGGGTAACCAACAACAGAATTAGGGAAATAATGAATGTGAAACACACAATAGTAGATGACATTAGTACCAAACAGCTTAGATGGTATGGACACGTACAAAGAATGTCCGAAGAACGACTCCCGAAACAAATCCTAACGTGGACCCCTCATGGTAGACGAAAAAGAGGAAGACCCCGCCTGAGTTGGAGAGAAGGCATAAATCGAGAAATGAGAGAAAGAGAATTGGATGAAGACCTTTGGATGGACCGAAGTGAATGGCGACTAGGCATCGGAAGACGTAGGAGAACGTTTTAAAACCGATATATATATATATATATATATATATATATATATATATATATATATATATATATATATATATATATATATATATATAATAAAAACAATAATTAAATTAATAATCAAATCAGGATTTACGGAAGTAACAGACTATCAGGGACGGATCCAGGGAGGGGGCCATGGGTTCCATGGCCCCCTCCGAGAATTTTAAAAATATTAATTTAAATATTTGCAGTTCAAATGTTTTTAATTTTAAACACATGTACAAAACAGGGGATAAATATGTTTTCTGGACTAGAATTGAACAAAGACAGTAACAGAAGCTTAAACAATGACATAGGATGTTTCATAAATCAAAATGTTGATAATTTAACAAAGTGCCAATTGTTAGAACGACCTTGACAGCCATCAAAATCGTATCAATTTCCATATTTTATACACACAAAGAATAAAAAAGAAATGAAGCGTTACTGGGGTCACTAGCACTTAGAACAAAGGGGTTGGTTAGTATTTTCGCACAGTCAAAAGGAATTGTTTTACAAGTATTGCGTTTTATTTTTCTAATGAAAAATATGGTCACAATAAAGGGATGACAGCCCAAAGCCTTGTCATGAATCCTTTAACATCTTTCACCAAACTCATGAGCAAAGACGGAACCATACAAACCCATGAAAAAATATCATACCACAAGGACTGCGTTCAGCTTGAGCTGGATTTTCTACAAAGTTACCGCAACCCTCAAAAGTCAGTCATTAATCAGATAGACTCTCAGAGGTCTAAACAGATACAAAAAAAAAATAAAGAAAGACTACGACCAATAGTAGGGTCTATCTATAGTGTTCTTATCTTCGGTCGACAAAATATTCCTCTAAGAGACCATCGTGATAATGGCTTCTGCTTCTGGACGAGGATGCTGGATCTAGTAATGAGGGGAATTGTTAAGGTTTAAAATCGCATCAGGAAATAAGACTCTTAAATAACACCTATCCACAGCATCTTCCTGAGCAACATACATTAGTAGTACCAGTCAAAATCAATTAATAAGTTGTGGTGAAGAAATAATTGAACAAATAATGAATCAGGTTCAAAGTGCAAATTATTACTCTGTCTGTCATATTTGACGAAACGACCGACGTATCCCACGTGGAACAGCTTTCTCTAAATTTGAGATACATACACAATAACAACATTCGTGAAGACTTTGTAAGTTCATTGACGCTTATGAGAACCTAAAAATAATTAGTGAAAATCAAGAAAGAGGGAAAGAACAGTGCCCGACAGGAGAAGCATTGGGAAAAATAGTATTAAACTTGTTGAAAGAACTGCACTTGGATCCGAAGAAATGTGTAGGAATCGGTACTACGGCATGAATTGTGAATTTTAAGGCACTTCTTACACACGGTAAAAGTGTGTGAAAAGTGCCTTAAAACTCACCATTGTAACCCTAATTTTTAAAAATTACCTCCCGTACCTCCGGTACCTCTCCACAAAAAAAGTTCATGGCCCCTCCCGAAAATCGGTGCTGGATCCGCCCTTGCAGATTTTTTAGTTATTTAATAAAAATAGTGCCAATTAAACAAGCAGGAGTACGAAGGGAAGCAGATGAAATGGAAGAGCATAGGAAAGAGACGAAAACAATATCTTCTTCTTCTTATTTAAGTGCCGTCTCCCAATCGGAGGTTGGCTATCATCATCACTATCTTTACTCTATCTACAGCTGCTCTGAAGAGTTCTCTAGAACTGCATTTAAACCAATCCCTTAAATTCTTCAACCAGGACACTCTCCTTCTTCCTATACTCCTTCCTCCTCTTATCTTTCCCTGTATTATCAGTCTTAGCCGTTCCTATCGCTCTCCCCTCATTTCCCAGATATGTAACTTTCATATTTTTGTTGTGTTTATTGTTTTGTATTCTTTGCCCATTTCTCGCAATATTTCCGTGTTACTTCTGTGTCCATGCTAGTCTAAGCATCCTCCTGCAACACCACATTTCAAAGCACTGTAGCTTATTTATGTGTCCTTGCTTCAATGTCCAGCTTTCAAGTTCAGCGATGAACAATTGGAAATACAAACAATCATATTATAAAAAATAATCAGTGTTTTTATAAAATCAATAATTATACCTCAATAATAAAAATTATTATTTATTTTTCCATGGAGTGTTTTGGTGACACTTAGAATTGCGGAGTATCATTGCCTTTTTGCACTAGCATCTGTTTGTTCAACAGTTTTTGTTCCAGCTGCTTTTGACAAAACCTTGTCCGAACCAACTGAATCTCTCGTAACTGCAACCTTTAGCGATATTTTAGAGGTAATTTATCTAACTTTTTGGGGTATTAATGTCTCTAAAAGATTTTAATTATTTTTTTGATCAGAATTCGATTGCCATCAAACCATCATTTGCCATCAAACTTTTTTAGAGGTAGTAGATATAAACTAACGCTCTGAGATATCGTTAAAGGTTTCAGCTACGAGAGGTTCAGCTGGACCAGGACAAGATTTTGTCAAATTTAACTGCAACAAAAACTGTTCTACAAACAGATGCAAGAGCAAGAAGGCAATGATAATCCGCAATTCTAAGTGTCACCAAAACACTCCATGGAAAAATAAATAATTTTTATAATTGAGGTATAATTATTGCTCTTATAAAAAATAAGAGCTCTTATAAAAAAAATAAGAACTAAAAAAGGATGCCAAATGGGAGAAAAACAATTTAAAATAATCTGCTATGCGGACGATGCAATACTAATCTCTCAAAGTGAAGATGATTTACAACGTATGCTGCACCAATTCAACATAATCGCCAATTCAACATAATCAACATTTAACATGGTAATTTCCTCACAAAAGACAAAATGCATGGTTATAACAGCAGATCCAATAAGATGTAAATTGGGGCTGGAAGGTCAGATAATAGAACAAGTGATGGAGTTTAAATACCTAGGCATCACACTATCTAGCTACGGAAGGCTCGAAACAGAAATGGAAGATCAAGTGAATAGAGCAAACAGAGCCGCAGGTTGCCTGAATGACACAATATGGAGAAATAAAAATATCGGAAAAGAAATGAAAGGCAGAATTTATAAAACAGTCATCAGACCAATAATGACATACGCGGCAGAAACACGACCCGACACAGAGAGGACAAAAATATTGCTCGAAACAGCGGAGATGAAAACCCTTCGAAAAATCTATGGTAAGTTAAGACTATGGGACAGAGCTAGAAGTACAGATATACAACGGAGATGCAAGGTGTATAACATTAATAACTGGGTAAGAAACAGAAGAATAGAATGGAATAACCACAAAAGCTAAATGACAACAAATAGGATAGTCAGGACAGCGAGAGACGGTTCCCCAATAGGAAGACGATCAGTGGGAAAACCACGAAACTGATGGAACGACAACTTACTAAAAGCACATTGAAAAAAAAAACACAGTCATGTCTATACAAAAAGAAGAAGAAGAAGAAGAAGAAGAAGATAAAAACACTGATTATTTTTTTATAGGATTGTTTGTATTACCAATTTCCATTAATTTTAACGACGAGTCATTATCTTTTAATAAAAATGATATTACAGAGTATTTTATTCAGTTTATCTATTTATTTTGGTTTTGTAGGTATATTATAAAGGCCTTACTAGTTTATCCTGAAGTTTCCGTATTAATATCAGGATAAACTGAAATCGGGTTTGGCCGGTAACATATACAGGGTGGTAATTGGAAAACTCCCCATAGGAAACTCAATGTAAAAGTCTAAACTGTTGAAATCCTGCTTTCCTAATTATTCTACATCAAAAGACACGAGAAACTATTTGTAGAGGATTGAAATCTTTATTGAAAACAATTGTTAAAATTGTTCTACGAATTAAACACATTCCAAAATTTTGTAAAATATAATAAATTTTATCAAAGTATTTGCCAAATTTAGGCCACACACAGTGCAAGAAGTGTAAGGTTGCCTTCGGTCACAATGAAATTATTACAGGTTTGTTCTAGCAAACAGTCAAACTAGTCAGAAACCGTCAGCAAACAGTTGGTCAGTGAGAGAACATAATACAGTCACCAGTGCTATCCCCTCTACTCGCCTGGTCCACTATTCGCTGATGGTTTCAAACCGTTTGAAACAGATGCTAGAACAAACCTTATATTAACAATATTTTGAACTGTTAGTATTTTTATTTTATCGTTTTTATTGTTTCAAAAACAATAAAGTCGAAAAGATGTCCTCAGTTGAGGAGAAAGTAGTAATAATAAAGATGTTTTATTCAGTCAATAGTTTGCGTACTGTCAGAAATAGTAACGTGTGGTCTTACTTTTTCGCACTTACTTAAGTATGGCAAATGTATTCTATTTTTCAAAATTTTGGACTCTGTTTAAATCATAGAACAATTTTAATTTTGTTTTTAATACAAATTTTATCCTCTACAAATAGTTTCTCATGACTTTTGATGTAAAATAATTAGGGAAACAGGAATTCAACAATTTAGAATTTTACATTGAGTTTCCTAGGGCCCGTTTTCCAATTCACCACCCGGTATATTACAGTTCAAGTTGATTCTCAGTTAGAGTTGACTATTCCTAGTTCGAGTCAACTCCAACTAAAACCAGCAGTAAGAGTTAATTTGAAAATTTTATTCAACTTTTACTAGTTGAAGTAGACTCTTCCTAACCCTTGTTAGTAAAAGTAGATCACGGAAAAAATAGAATCAACTCTTACTAGTTTGAGTTGACTATTCCTGGATCGATTAAGTAAATGTATAATAGATTATACGAGTATAATCTCACGTCCTTTTTTGATGAGTGTGCGTCTCTTTGTCTTGGCCGTTTCAACTACTTATCACGATTTGAACATATCCAGTAACACTTAATTTCTAGAATCGGTTGTTTGTGTGAATCAACCCTTACTAAATGGCATTGGGAAGAGTATACTTTTTCTAGTTGGAGTAAGACTTTTCTTACTCTTAAGAAGGTTTTGTTTGAAACAACAAGAAAGTTGGAGTTTTCTACTTTTACTAGTAAATGTTGAATAAAAATCTTCATTTTATATTTATAATCAACTTTTACTAAAACCAGCCGTTTGAGTTGACTCGAACTAGGAGTAGGAATAGTCAACTCCAACTGGGTAAAAAACTTGAACTCTAACATATAAACTGAATATAATATTAAGAATTGGCTTTCTAAAAATTCATCACAATTTATCTTTTCAACCCTAAACGGATCAGAAAGGGAAAAATATATCCTCGTTTTTAAACCAGGAAGAGTAATTCAAATTTACCGCGCTGTAATGCTTGTTTGTCATTGGTCCAACCGCAAGCAAGTTTACTCCATGAAATTATGAAATTTTGACACTATTTACATTTATGAAATTTTGACACTATTGACATTTAATATTCAGAGGATAATTAAGTTATATCGGCGATTTTTTGTGCTTTCTAATTTATTCCTTTAATTTTTAGATTTTTAATCTGCATTTATATAAGAAAACTGTTGTTTTTTGAACTCTTTGCGACGTGTTATTGTTGTCTTTGCGACGTGTCTTATAAGTTGTCCGATACTGATTACTGGATTACCGTCTGGTAAAAGAAGATAAATCTGGTGATTTTTATGACATTATTGGGTGTGAATCTGTCTTTTGAGTCTACTCCTCCTAGTTTAAATAGTTTCTCTAATTTATATGTAATTATTGGAGATCTATAAAAACTACACTTATTATTTTTGCTATTAATAGCACAATTAGGTAAATACGCAACATTTATTTACCATTTTTGATAAAATTTGTAACACAAACAATGACACTAACATTACAAAGAATCGCCAAAATTGTCATATTTCGCCGCTACTCACGCTGGCATGTTTTATGTATCCCCACCATGGTCACGCACGGAGCGAATATGACATTACAGAAAACATTACATATTTATTATGAGGAATTAATAGATGCAAGAAGAAAACTAAAAAATCGAAAGACACCTGGACATAATTTGACAAAAAAGGAGTTACCGCAATTTGGGGTGACTTTTGTGACCGATTTTGTACTTTAATCCTATAAAAGTCATAATTTAAATTTTCCTACATTTTTGTATATGCAAATATGTTATGGGTTTGGGCGTCTACTTTCAGTAGCTTAGATTATAATTACAAGAAAATAATCATGACTTAGAAAAAAAAAAATAAAAAATGCCAAGTTCACCCCATTTGGGGGGAAGTTGACCGTATATGCTTTTTGGCTGTTAAACTTATTTTTCTTTTAGGATGGGTTAATTTGAGCGTTTTTTAAACCATTTTTTCTTAATTGGTTATATCGGTGGATTTAACAACCCTTGGAATATTGATTCTTTTTTTTTAATTTAAAAATGAATTCTTAGATATTTATAAATTTGAATCGTTAAAAATGATTTTAAAAATTATACAGGGTGGCTGAAGTATCTCACAATAGATATTTTTCTATGTTTTTGGTCAAATTCACCCCAGCGGTCAAAGTAACCTCATTTTACGGTACATGAAGAGAAGCAATGGTTATGGCACAAGACGGGAAGATCTGGAAGATATTCGTGCACAGTTGAAATAACAGTGCATTTCATCCTTACTTGTCAAATGAACATTCTAAATGATCCGTTTTGTCGTAAAACGTTTTAGATATTTTGCGTAAATATTATCTTTATTATTTCATACCAATCGGCCAAATTATCATCACCATTGAAAAAAAGTCTGTTGCCAGTGGACATAAACAGGTTGTAGTGTGTTAAAACTATCAGTGCCACAACTGCATTGTCATTGTAAAGCAATCAAAAAGTGTCTTACTTAAAATATCAGCTAGGGCATTTCGCCTTCCAGTCCGACCAGAAGATAAAAAGTCTTTTGCATTAGCAGCCTGTTCTTCTGGTGTCACAGCAGGAACCTGATTTGTATTACTTGGACCTGCAGTACTTTGAGATGCCTCCATCACTGCTAGCATTTTTAACACTGAAATATCAATAAAAATATGTTTTATAAATTACACAATATGTAGGCTATTGACTATATAAAAAAAACCATAGACAAAAGAAACTAAGGCGTCCAATACGTTTTTGTTTCATATGATCAAATATAAGAGCCTTGTGTCTTTGAAATCGAGGTAAATTTTTCAACTTTATCTTTTTATTGTTTTATTTTTTATATATTTTTAAACAAAATAGATTCAAAAAACAATATTGCAAAAAATCGATGATGTTTTTATTTTGACTATAATTTTTTGTGAGCATACCTAGGTGTAGGCATTGCTTCACAAAATAGAAAGCTTGTGCAATATCCAGTAGACAACTGTACGGAGATACTGAGGAATTTACGGACAGTAAACTACCCTGGTGGAATAACACTCTTACAAATCAAAGGTTAAAAGTCAGATGAAAATTTAATTTCGCTAAAAGATCAGGTGAGTGGGATGATTATCCCAAAGTTCTTTCAAAGGACCCTCGATAAGTATTCCCTTGCTATAAAATAAGTCAGGTGAATACTCCCAGAATGCTGAAGAGAACCTGAAAGAACTTTTTAGGGTGCACTTTCCTAAATTGATGCAAATGACATGTGCAAAATAGTTATTTATGAAACAGTTCGTAAAGTATGCTTTTTGCGAACGCACGGGATATTTAGAGCACGAGAGACAGCGGAGCGAGTGCTTTACATCGCGTAAGTTGGCAAAAAGTACTTCACGCACAGTTTCATACAATATTTTATCTACTCTACCATAAACACATAAAAAAACTGTAACTCTTCGTCACTGGAATTCATTTCTATTCTACAATTTTTAGAACTTTGACATTTAAAAATTCTAACTTCTTTCAAACCACAAAACTGTCAAAACTTTTGTCGTAATTTATTGCTCATTATGTCATCACCATGACAACGAGAAAGTTAAGGATATTTGATTATATGAAAGTGTATTAAAAACAGTGCGAAAATGTAAGTCCCATTTAAAATACATTGTTACTTCACGCACACTTTAAACACTTCACGCACTGCTATCTATAATGACAGTTTTCACAAACTAAAAACTTACACATAATATGACATAGTGTAGATAAAATTATGTTTAGTGGAGTCACTGAAGGTGGATATGAGCTATTACCTCCGATTTCATTGAACCTCCATCGATTTGCATGAAAATTGGTGAGTGGTTAGAGGATATCTCAAGGAACAAAGGTGACATGGTGCCAACTTGCGCTTTTACCCTGGGGTTGGATGCCACCCCTTCTCGGGGGTGAAAATTATTTTATCAAAAATAACCCCATAATTCGATAGAGGGACAAATTTCAAGCAAAATTTGTTATATAAAGTTATTAAAATAAATCAAAACTTTTTGAGTTATTAAAGATCAAAGATTTTAATTTTTCTTGAGAAAAATGCATGTTTTTAACCAATTTTTCATCAATAACTCAAAATGTGTAAGTTTTTACAAATAAGTTATTATTATCAAAATTGAAGCTAATAAAAAATGAAATAAACCCCTTATTAGAAAAACCTTTTAATGTTAACTAAAAGTGAGTTATAGGTAATTGAATGTATATTTTTTTTGGCGAGTAAAAAACTATAAGTATTCAAGCTGAAATAACGGGAAATTGATGCATTTTATAACATAAACTTGTTAAATATTTGTCAAAGTACTTAAAAATATCTATTAAATGAGCCCCCGAACATGTTGATAGCGTTAAAATTTATGCCACAAAATTTTTTCAAAATTTATCTTTTAAAAATTTTTCCAAAAAATGTTATTGTTTTTTTTTTAATAACTCCGTTCGTGTTTACGATATCAGGTTCATCTAAAAACTGTTTGAAAGTTAATTCCAAGTACTATTTACGCACGTTGAACCTAATCTTTTAAACCCCTTACTTTTTTAAAAATAAAAGGTTAAATGACCCCGGTTGCATGGTTCCCACAGCAAAATTTAAGATTTAAACGTTTCTATCTCGGTTATTTTTTACCCTATAGAAATAGTAAAACAGGTAAAATATTTGGCACAGAAAAAACTAAAATTTGGTTATATACAATTTTTTTAAGTATATTTAGTATTTTTGGAGTTATTATCAAAAGAATATGAGAATTACAATAATTTTAAAAATTATGTTTTTTTTAAATTACATCTTTTTTTCAAAAATATGCATTCTAAACTGGTCAAAATTATCAAAAACATTACTTATGCTAATATAAAGAAGTTCTTGTAAGGATTACTATACATTTTAATTTTTGTGGAAATGGCGTATGTTTTATTTTTCACTTTTTCCTAAAAAATTCGAAACGGTTCTATTATTTTCATTATAACTTGCTTAATTTTGACGCTATTACCTTGTTCTGAAGCTCATTCGATAGGTATTCCGAAGTACTTAGGCAAATTTTTAGCAGGAATATATTATACATTGCATCGTTTTCCCGTTATTTAAGCTTGAATACTTAGATTTGAGTACTCGCCGAAAAAATACACATTCAATTGCCAATAACTCACTTTGAACTAACATTAGTTTAGTTCTTTATGTAAGGAATGTATTCAGTTTTTTATTATCTTCAATTTCAGTAATAATAAATTTTTTGTAAAAGCTTATAGTTTTTGATTTATACGTGAAAAACCGATTTAAAACATGCATTTTTTTACGAAAAAATAAAGTCTTTGGTCTTTAATAACTCAAAAAGTGTTGATTTATTTTAATAACTTTATATAACAAATTTTGCTTATAATTTGTCCCTCTATCGACTTACGGTATTATTTTTAATAAAATAATTTTCACCAACGAGAAGGGTGGCATCCACCCCCAGGGTAAAAGCGCAAGTTAACATCATGTCACCTTTGTTCCTTGAGGTATCCTCTAATTACTCACCAATTTTCATGAAAATCGATGGAGGTTCAACGAAATCGGAGGTGAAAACCTTCATTGACTGCACTAGTTATATTATATTATGATTAGTATATATTAATTCTTAGTATATATTATTATATTATGATAGGTACTGCAGACTAGCTTAGGACTGGGGTACATACCTACCATAAACTTGTATAAACCACCATTTTAATGAAAATTGTATAAGCTTTTTTTTTATGAAGTAATCCATATATACCCAGAAAAGAATTATAGTTAACATTTAAAAAAATCAAAACTTTTGAATTTGCTTAACATTGTGTTTTTTTGCAAAAAAATTTGGACTTCAAGGGATTATATCATTTCGATACGAAATTGAATTCTTTGCAAAAAATCTTATATCTCTGTATAAAATATTTAATAAAAATGCGTACGAGTTCTGCTCGAAAGACTGAAAATGTATCCCAATCTCAAAAACACAAGGCTCTATTTGGTAACAGTCTTCGATTTTATCATTTTTAGAAATCAATTCACCATATGACATAAAAAAATTCCTTCAACACCTTAGTTCCTTATTAAATGATAGTCAATAGCCTGGTGGATTTTTCTTGATGAAAATTCTTTTTATGAAAAAAAAACCCTGAAAGCTACATGTTTTTTAAGTTACACAAAATGTATTAACAAAGTCAATGTAATACCGGGTGGACCAAAAGTCAGTTAACCGCTGTGTATAGTAATAAAAGCAAAAATAACTGAAGTAAAAAAAACGTTTATTGTTTATTGTAAATAAATAGGTACAAAATGCATGTTTTACATTTTATGTTCAAAATGTAAACCACCTTCATCAATACATATTTGGCAACGCTTATACACAGTGAAACAAGTCTTTCTACAGACTTCCAAGTTGGCACGGAGAACTTCAAATTGGCAAAAACTTTATCTTTAAGTACTCCCCACAGGGGAAAATCACAGGGCGTCAAATCTGGCGAACGCGCGGGGCCATTCAATTGTGTCTCTTCTCCCTATCCAATCGCTAAACTGGTCATTTAGAAACTCACGAACTTGCAATCCGTAACGAGGCGGTGCACCATCTTGCTGAAAATATAAGGTTTGTTCCAACACAACGAGAAACCGTCCATGTAACGATCACCGTCCTGCGCAGTAAACAAAATAACCCATAGAACGCATGATATACGCATAGAACGCATGTTCTGTGTCTGTATATCATGATATAAACGCATTTTATAGTAACGAAAATCGTTACATGACGGTTCTCGTTGTGTTGGAACAAACCTATCGAATACCTTGTAACTGTGGATTATTTGCAAGGCTCTTTACAGAGCATGATATATTTTCTTGGAGACGCCTCAAATTTGCGCGTGACTTTTTTTGATAGCGTTAACTGACTTTTGGTCCACTCATTTCAATATGTCAGAAAAGATAATAGGAATTACGTAAATGCTATGCTGAAAATGTCAGAAAGAGCTGAGCAAGAAAATGACCTGAGACACAATACACCACCATACAGAATTTGACAGGGAAAACACTAGAAACTATTAAACAAATCAAAGATAAACAAGGAAATATAACATTAAAGCAGAACATGAAATAATACAAAGATGAAAAGAATAATTCGAAGAAATATACTCAAAACACGAGGCAACACAAGATATAGACGAAAAAATGAAATACAAGAGTTAAACGTTAGCACAGATAAAATAACGAAAAAAGAAAAACAAAACATACCGAAACAATTAAAAAATTGCAAAGCCGCTGGACGTGACAACCTATCGACAGATTTGATAAAGGCAGATGCAAATGAATCGGTAGTAAATAAAGTTACACAAACTCTACAATATATGGGCCGAAGAGGGGCTACCAAAGCAATGTAACGAGGGTGTAATCATTAAGAACTAAAACATATTATTGGGCATATTGAACAGACTGAAACCAGAGCTACACAAGAAACTGAGAAGTAACCAATGGGCCTCAAGATAAAAACAGAAAAAAACGAAACAACCATGGAAAAAAGACTGTAGTAGCTCAGATGTGAAGAAAAGAAAAAAGAATTGTTAAGGCACAACATGCATATACCTCCGTAAAGAAAATCTGAAACGTACGCGATAATCAGAATTAACAAAAATAAAAATATTTAGCAGCTATATTAAGAGTATATTATTGTATGGCGCAGAATCTTGAAGACAGGAAGAAACAATTACCAAAAAATTACAAACTTTTAGAAATAAATTGTTGAGAAAAATACTAAAAATTTGCTGGCCTGATAAAATAAATACAGAACGGTGGAGAAAAACCGAGCAAGAGAAAATAACAGTAACGATTAGAAACACCAAAATAATATAACCACACAAGCACTTGGATACCAACTAGGCGGAAGAAGAAAAAGTGGAAGAACGGATGATAGCTGGAGAAGAACTGTAATCAGAGATCATGAAAGAATTTGTCTGAGATGGAAAGAGGTCAAACAGAGAGCGAGGAATAGAGAGGAATAGAAAGGGCTTGTAGGGAAAATTTCAAAGGAATAAGGCCCGGCGCAAATTGAACCACAGCGAGACACAACCTGCGCCGGCGAACTGCGTAGACAATTCTGCGCATCCTACTATCAGTGCATTCGTTCGCAGGTCTCGCTTGGGAACGTTTGTCATCGGCGTACAGTTTTCTTGGGCCGTGGGACGCGTGACTCACCGCCAGATGTTTATTTTTACTTGTTTTTGTTTGCGAGATGGAAGTATCTGAAATGGATACGGATGGTACCTAAGTACAATTTATTATGATAAATAAAAATATTAGCATAGTCAACACCCCGAGTGAAAACTGCGTTGTCTTTGTCATTAAATTCTGATAACTTTTGGTAGACTAGATAAGCGGCGATACGAAATTAATAATCAAAGTTATGCCTTTACAAAAACACATTATTAGGAAATATTCATGTTACTTAAAACCGTGATCGATAAAAATATCGTATTACCCTCAAATTCAACTTGTCGGCATATTACATTTTTGTTTATTCTTAAAAATTAAAAACGAAATATGCAGGTAGTGTTATTTTTTATGACCGATCAATAGCGGAGGGATTATGAATTATGACCTGCAGTAATTGTAAATGATTGCGATGTAAATTGAGAAATATGAGTTATGACCGAGCAGTAGGGGAGAGAATATTTTAAATATGTAGGTATTATGTGCAGAAATAAAATACTCAGTGTAAGATATCTTTTTATGCACCTGCTTATGATCAAATTCGATGTTTTCGAAAGTCAAACCGCTACGACTACTAGGGACGTGTAAGATATTTTTATAACGTTACTAGTTACAAGTACGGAATTACCTATTTTAAGTTGTCTACTCAATTCAGTACAATGATCAGATACATCAGTATTTGTACTCAGTACCACTGAGAACCGGTATCAAAAGTAACCGTTACATGTCTGCACTGATTTTGCCCGTCTCTATTCGCCACGTCGACAGCCAACGGTTGGGTTGGGTTGTGTTCAATATGCGGCGCCGGCGCAGGTTGTGTCTCGCTTAGGTTCAATTTACGCCGGACCTAAAACAGGAGAGGATGTGCTGATCCAGCCAATCAGCCATCTTTCACTTTTGACCCCCAACACCCCCCCCCCCTACTCCATAAGGAGGGAAAACAGTAGAGAGGGAAGATTGATTGTACCTAACAAACGAGAAGAAAGCAAGAAGAACTCTGTTTTAGAGCTTCCACATAAAAAATACAAAATAATCCCATAAAGGTGGTGAATGGACATTGACTCCGAAGCCAATAAAGCTCAAAAGCACACATTTTCATTGTAATGAGCAATTTGGAATAAACGAAGTTTATTTATGTATTTGGTGGTTATCTGACGGATATTTTTGTTCAATAACAAAACAAAACATAAAAACACAACACTATTTGTTAGTTTAAAATATATCTTCTGAGGAAGTTGATGTTACAAGATAATGCAAGTTGATGTTAGCAAAACATGCCAAGTTTATGACATTCTATGAGAATTAAAAGAACAATGGTGTGTTTTTATATTTCCCTCTATTTTATATGAATATTTATTGCTTTGTTTTTATACATTTTGTCAGACTTACTTGTTTCTGATATTTTTAGTTGTTTTAATTATTAAGAAGTTTACTGATTGTAGGTTACATGTATGTACATTGTAGTTTGATCTGACTATAACAAAAAATATATCTCTATGATAAAAACAACAAAATAACTGTAACAATTTTGTAAATAAAATTTGTTCAAATTTAGGAAACTGCTTTCAGTGTTTTTTTAGTTATTATAAATCTCTGTCACTTTGTAATTTAAATTAAATTTGAATAAATTAAATAGTCATTGTAGATGTTACTACTCATATAATTCATATTTGGAAATACCTCCTTTGATTTTGATTAGATATCTGATAATAAAAAATTAGTGATAGATAATAAAAAATTGATAATTAATATCAGTTTAATAAATAGATATAGTTTTATACCAAATATATCAATAAAAGAAGCAATTTTCATAATATGTCATTTAATGAAAAATTATCAGTTTACAGGGTGAGTAACGCACCAAACTTTAATACAGTATAAAATACGTAACAATAATTAAAAATATCTCATATTTTGTTATTCGATTTTCATTTGTTTCCCAGATACGGAGTGTTAAAATTTTTCTTACAAACTGACTATTCATTTATTGCTCTAAAACCGGTTGAGGTGTGCAAATGAAATTTAGTGGGTTTTACGATGTAGTTATTGCGCATGTTTTAACATACAATTAAGAATTTTATATTCACCATTGGCGCGCGTAGGGGTAATAGTATGAAATTTTTTTGAAGATAAAAATGGTACGCCACTGACATATTTTAAATTAAAAATCTTTCTTGAATTCCTCGTTCAATTTGTGACAAAAAATCTATCTTCCTTTTTTTCATGCAAAAAATAAAACATCTTAACGTTTACAAAGTATTTGACGAAGTTTCTATATGAATGTGTAGTAGAAGCTTATTTCGAATACTTTGTAAGCGTTAAGATATTTTATTTTTTGCATGAAGACGAAGCGTCGTATGAACAAACGGGAAGATAGATTGTTTGTGAGAAATTAAACAGGGAATTGAAAAATAATTTTTAATTTGAAACATCTCAGTGGCATACAATTTTTTTCTAAAAAAAAATTCAGACCATTACCCGTACGCGCGCCAATGGTGAATATAAAATTCTTAATTGTGTGTCAAAAAATGCGCAACAACTACGTCTTAAAACCCACCAAATTTCATTTGCACACCTCAACCGATTTTAGAGTAATAAATAAATCGTCAGTTTGTAAGAAAAATTTTAACACCCCGTATCTCGGCAACAAATGAAAATAATCGAATAACAACATTTGAGTTATTTTTAATTATTATTACGTATATTATACAGTCTTAAAGTTTGGTGCGTTCCTCCCCACTCACCCTGTATAATTAAAGTTATTTTACTCAAAATGTAGCTGAGTTACAAGTGAAAAATCACCTAAATGCAGTAATTTTGCAATGTTTCTGTATTAATTCTGCAATATCTCCGGTTCTCATTATTGGATCAAGGTTTACTAAACATTATTTTGTATTTTTTCTTAAGGAACAAATCGAGGGGTTCGAGCGAAAACCCGATAAATACCAAAATTATGAAATCCGGTACTTTTATTTCTGCTGTAGTAAAAATACGTCTCCTACCACTGGTAAATGTTATTAATTGATATTAACATTTTTAAGCACAATAACTAATAAAAACCAAACGTGGTAAAAACCGTTAACTCATATTTTTAAATAACAACAATCCGATATATAACTTTACTGATAAAAATACTTTGTTGTAAACATATTTACAATGAGAATCCGGTAGAATCATTTATCTGCTTTTTCCTGTGTAAAGTTACTAATTTTATTAGAAATATTTTTAAGTTAAAAACTGATAATTAATTTTATCGCAGATGAAGATTACAAAATTGTTCATTTTGACAAAATATATTCATGCGAAAATCCGATAAAGAATTTTAGACTGTGATAGTTTATTAAATTTCAGCCTGCGAAAACCCAGTAAAAGATGGCATAAATTGACAATTGAATATTACGAAAACAAAAAAAGCGGTTAGTATGGGGCCCACATTTATAATGAAAAACAAACTCAGAGCTTCCAAGGTACCACAGCAAATGAATTGTAGTAAATTTAAATGCACTGAAAAGTTGTCTGAAGACTATTGAAACTCTGTAGAAATTACTGGAGTCTGGTAGTAGTAGTCTAGTCTAGAAAAATGTTGACTTTGTACAATATAACTGTCAAACTAATTAGGACTAGACTTGTCCCTAAAACTTCCCAAAGAAAGGAATGAACATTTAGAAAGAAATGTTTCTCTCCACTAGCGTACCATGAATGAATTCCTGTGTGTCAAAAGTTCTTTAAAAAACGCTGTGTATATTCTCAGATGATATAATAAATGCTGTAGCTAACAGTGATTCTACTGGATGATATTCTAAAGAAGACAATAGCGGAAAACAGTAACCAGTTAATAAAAATATCAGAAGATATTGGTTTGAATTAAAAAAAAATTCTTACTCTATGCCCTAAAAGGCTAAAACAAATTTCATCCCAAAAAGCAACCACAGACTTACCAACTCCGGGCAATTTACCAAAGTTATATAAAAGTACCTTTTCAATAAGTGAAGCAAAGAAAACGGATTTGATAAAGATGTGCCAAGAAAATATTTTCCAGAAGAGGTGCATGCTTGAGGTAATGATGTGAGAAGAATCGGAAGAAGACACATTTTACCTTTTAGTTTTATAAAAAGAATGCAGATTAATTTATTTTTGTTGGAATAATATACAATTAAATTAACTTTTATTTTATAATTAAAAAATTGAAAATAAAAACCAATAAAATCAAATGTTATACTCATTCAACGAGGTAAAACCCGATAAATATCACGTTTTATTTTTTTTGTAAATACAGTAGAGCGTCGATAATCCGAACTAATTGGTACAGGGGTAGTTCGGATTATCAAATTGTTCGGATTATCGAACATATGTTCAAAATACATACAAAGCTCATAAACATAGTACATGTACATACGTTTTAGTTACAAGGAATAAAACACCTGCATGATAAACAAATATATTCTATGTATTTCTGCATAAACAAAACAAAAATTCGCGGTC
The DNA here is from genome assembly GCF_917563875.1 of Diabrotica virgifera virgifera. NCBI lineage: Eukaryota > Metazoa > Arthropoda > Insecta > Coleoptera > Chrysomelidae > Diabrotica > Diabrotica virgifera. Next base: position 175,971,236 of record NC_065450.1, on the reverse strand, counting down.
ATATTTTGCCATATTAAATCCAAAAATTCGGTCTGCGATTATATTTTTTAATTTTATAATTTTTTTTGCGTTCGGATTAGCGATCGTTCGGATTAGCGATCGTTCGGATTACCAGGGTTCGGATTATCGACGCTCTACTGTACGTTTTTATAAATTAAACTTAAAATAAATTTTTCTCACTAAATATTAAATTCTCTGCCAATTGGCTATAACAAATATTTGATAAAACTTCCTATGACGATTTTAAATCTTCTTCAAACTTCCTAAAATCTTTAATCGCGATTATCTCTAAACAATGGTTTTGATAGTTATCAGGTTTTCGCTCGAATCCCTCGAAATTACATTTTGTAAAAATTATTTATTTTGTTAAATTATGAATTATAGCTAACTATTTAAACAATAAAATTGTTTATAACGCAAAGGCAAGTTTAAAATTCAAATTCAGCGGGACAAAATAGATACGAATACGTTCTGAAACTGTGTGGGCCCTGCCACTGGACTAAATTCTATTATCTTTTAATACGAGCTTGTAGAACATAGATGTCACAAATAAACAAATACTGAAACGACTTATTTAATATGTTTAATAAAATTAATTGTGTAATGCACAAAAATTTTTATTTATGGGAAAAACACATCTTATAATTTTTTTGTGTTAAATATGTAACTAAACTTTGGTATACAATGTACAGTCCCTGCTGTAATTATTAGACTCACCATAGAAATTTCAGTTTTTTGAATTTCAAGCACTTAAAGTATCTTCATATTAATGCAGAGCTACTGAATGGATTACATATCAATCAGTGAATTATTATGCTGCATAACTAAGTTAAAAATGGTATAAATTTTTGACTGAATTGTCAAAACTTGACAGATGGCCATACAAGGAGCTAAAAGTGTCCAGTACACACACACACACACATGCTCGTATCAACCCCAGCCCCGGGGAACATGTGTGTTCCAATGGAAAAGTGGAACCCACATGTCCGAAGATCAAACCGGTCACACCCCGTAATGGAGTGGTACCTATCTGACCCCCAAGCTATACCTCCACCCCTCCCCATCGAAGGACATACCGAATGGGGAGGCGTTGATCTTAATGTTACTTTGGATGCCCTGGGTAATGGGACACCCTTTGTATTACTTCATGTGGTTAAGCCACCTGGTTTTAGGGGTAGCTAGAAGAGCTTTTCTCCCTATTAATGACTAAGTTAATTTTTTACTTTACTTTGGACTTGAGTCCTAAAAAAAATGTGTTCCGGACATCAAGGCACCAATCTAAATCGGTGTCTTGCTGTCCAGACCGTGTGTGCTCGGTCACTCAGCCGGCGAATTGGCAAAATAAATTTTGTTCTCCTCGACGGCTGAGCGCCCGAAAGGTGTGGCCATCAAGCCCACGTCTGTCGGTACGTGACCTTGATGCTCACATTCCGCGGCTATGGTCCATTTGACCTACCTGAAGGGTACTTAGTGCCTGAAGGGCGACATTTGTGTTTCGATATTCTGTGGTTATCTCAATTTTTCATTCTTAAGGGTTTCCTCTATATCCAGCTAACTGCTGTCTAGGCCGTCTATGTACCGTTCTTTGGTTTTCGTCGTAGTTAGTCAATTCTCTTAATAATCTGCTAGGATGGTGTCTGATATTGTTAAATATTTCATGTGCTCTTTCGTCTATCATTCTCAGGACTTTCTTTTGTTGCGTATGTCCAAATACATATCTTAATGGGACATATTATGTAGGTATATTCAGAGCTTCCCTGATCATGTGGTTTTGGATGGTTTGTATTTTTTTTCTTATTGGTTTTACACGTGTGCCCCCATGCGGCTGAGGCGTATGTTAGAGTTGGCAAAATTATACAATTTGCCATCCTAATCTTTGTCTTAAATCTCAGTTTACTCTTTCGACCTATTAGCGATGACAGTTGACTCCTAAGGGCTTTAGCTTTGTTGACCGTTTGTTTTACGTGTTCTGTAAAGGTCAGCCTTTTGTCCAACATTACGCCTAGGTATTTGGCTTGATTTGACCATTCAATTTGGGTATCAAATAGGGATAGTACCTCATTTGGTCTGCCTCTTCTTTTTTGGTACATAACGGCCTGTGTTTTGTCAGGATTTACAGCTATTTTCCACTGCACACACCATTCTTTTAGTTCGTCAAGAGCTCTTTGTAGATGTCTTGTTGCAAAATCTGGGTGGGTACTGCTAAAAGCTATCGCTGTATCATCTGCGTATAGACTTAGCAACGATCTGGGTTCAGTTGGGGTGTCTGCCGTATATATGGTATATAGATATGGCGACAACACTGCCCCCTGTGGCACACCAGCCTCCATGGTCCCAACTTCGGACAGGGTTGGCCCTATCCGAACTCTGAACCTCCTGTTGGCTAGGTATGACGAGAGAAGACACGTCATCGCCTCACTATAACCATATTGGTTCATTTTATACAGCAGGCCGTCGTGCCATACCCTGTCAAATGCTTTACTGACGTCTAGAAAGGCGGCCGCTGTATATTTCTTTTCGTTAAACCCTTTCGTGATATATTCTGTTAACCTCAGCACTTGAAGTTCACACGAGTGCTCGGATCTGAATCCGAACTGTGCTTCAGGTATTGTTCCGATTGCTTCAGATTCTTCTTTTAGCCTAACTAATATGACCCGCTCTGCGATTTTGCTTAATGCTGATAATAAGCTTATCGGTCGATAATTCTGTGGAAATGTACCATTTTTTCCTGGTTTTTCAATCATGATTACGTGAGCCTCTTTCCATCTGTCAGGAAAATGTCTTAGTCTTAAGATGTTGTTTATTAAATTTGTTATGTACACTATTGCTTTTCCTGGCAGATTTTTCAGAGCTCTGTTTGTAATCTTGTCCGGTCCTGGAGCTTTTTTTAGCATTAGTACGCTTGATCAGCTGTCTGACCTCTTCAGGGGAGGTGTGTGTAATACCTATAATGCCCTTTCTTCTTTTTAGAATTCTACATCTTCGTTCGACTTCTTCTGTGAAGTCTAGATCTTCATCGGGATGATAGTTTTCCCTACATTCTCTTTCTAGCGTGTTTTTCATTACTTCCGCTTTGTCTTCTTCTGTGTACACAATTCCATTTTCACCGTGTAAAGGAGGGATTGGTTTTTTATCTTTTCTTAGTATTTTAGATAGCTTCCAGAACGCGGATTTATTTGGGTTTAGTTGCTGGATATAGTTGTCTCAGTTTTCATTTCGATGATCGTCTAATTGTTTTTTGACTTCCCTATTCAGTTCATTAGCAATTCTTTTGTCCTCTGGGTTTCTTGTTCTGTTGGCTCTTCTTCTTTTCCTGTTTTTCTCGTTTATCAGTTCTTTCAGCTCATTGCTGATTTCCCTGAATCTTCCTTTTGTTGTTGGAGTTTTTTCTTCTGTGGTGCTGGCCTCGATAGCGTTTTGTATCGTTTTTTCTAGATGTTTAACGCATTCCTCTAGTTCTTCTTTTGTATTTATTGTTGGTATTGCACCAATAGTTTCACTTACTATTCTTTTGTAGTTTGGCCAATTTGTTCGTTTTTTCTTATAGGTTTGCAAGTTGTTTGTTTCTACTGCTCCCAGGGTCAGTACAATTGGGTTGTGATCTGAGTCACCCTCATTCATTGAATATATTTCGTATTGTTGACCCACATTTTGTAGAATTGCTATGTCTAGGAATGTGGGAAGTCTGTTTCCACCATGGAAGCATGTGGGTTCTATGGGTCCCGCCACCATCGTGTTTGGTCGTTCTTCGAGATAGCCACACAATATTCTCCCGTTGCGGTTTGTGGTTCTATCGAACCAGTTCGGAGATCTTGCGTTCAGATCTCCTATAATGATAGAGGGCTCTACTGTGTCTAATATGACATTTAAGTCTTCCTTGAAGATTGGATCATTTGGTCTAACATATGCTGAAACAATTTTCAGCATATCTTTTCCTGTCTTGATCCTCACTATTGTGGCTTCCATAGTGATGAGTCCGTCTGGTGTAGGAATTACTTGGTGTTTGATTCCTTTTTTCACCAAGATCGCCGTGCCTCCTGATGTGGCTGTGTAGTCATTTCTATAGACATCATAACCTGGAAATTTTGTTTTTGTTTTTTCCGTTATCTTAGTTTCTTGTAAGGCTATGATGTCTAGTTCGAGTCTGTTGGAAAACTCGTCCAAGGTGTTAATTTTCTGTTTTAGCCCATTTGGATTCCATGACCCTATACGCAGATCGCCCAACTGATTAGTTAGTTCTGTTTACACCAATATTGCCCATAGCACTCACTACATTGGTCATCCTCTCGAACATGAAGTTTTTCATCTGTTCATTTACAATTGCCATGAGATTTGCCGTTTCGTTGTTTTGTTTAGATTCATCTGTCGTCTTTGTTATTTGTGCGTAGCTTTTGTTGGTACTTCTGTCTGTAGGTGTGTGTTCTTCTGTTCTGTTTCTTGTTTGTGCCTGTGCGGTGTATGTTTTTCTTTTTGGTGCTTTGGAGCATCCTCTGTAATTAGCTGTGTGGGCTTCGCCACAGTTTGCGCACTTTGGTTCGGTGTTCCTGTCCTTTGTGCATTCGCTGCTAATGTGTGATCCGCCACACTTAACGCATTTAGTTCCACAGTGACAGGCTTTGGATCCATGGTAGAATCCTTGGCAGTTATAGCACTGCATAACTTCTGTATTTTTTCTTATTTCTTCTTCGATATATATTTTCATGTAACAGAGAGTTGTCAAGCTTTTCATTTTTTCTTTATCTTCTTCGTTTATTGTAACTAAGAAAAGTGGCAATTTTTTCTTGTCTTCCTTCTTGGAGATCATATTTGTTACTTTAATGGCCATGATTCCGTTTTTGTTAAGTTCTTTTTGTATATTGCTTGTTTCTGTTGTTTCATGTAATCCTCTGATTACTAATCTTGTGGTGCGTTCTGAATCTATTGGATATGCGATGTATTCAATAGGGCTTTCAGGGTTCTTTGTATTTTGTTCTTCAAGTATCTTGATCATTGCTAGGTACCCTTCTCTATTATTTGTCTGGATCACGATTGACCTTCCAGATTTAGCGAATTTATTAGCGGATCCGATTCCCCTTTCTGCGGCTTTTTGTAATATCTCTTGGCTTTTTCCTATCGATTTGAGGATAATCGCCGGTGGTCTAGGTGCAGCCTTCGTTGGCTGTTCTTTTTCTGTTGTTGTTACGGTATTTTGTTTTTGCGCTGGTAATTTGGGAATACTGTTTTTCGATTTTTCTTTTTCATTTTCGTTTTCAGTCTCCATTTCTATTTCAGTGTGTTGATCTTTCTCTTGTTCATATTTCTTTCTTAGCATTCCTCTGGCTACGCATGCTTCTTCATTTCTCTTTTGTATTATTAATGTCTGCTTTTCAGCAGCGCTAATATTTTTCGGTTCTTCTTCTGTGACGTTTTTTTCTGTTATTTTGGTTTTTTTGTTTTGTTTTTTCTTCTGGTGCTGCTGGGTTGTCCATTCAGCATTGTTGTTTTCCATTTCAATTAAGTTTTCTTTATTTGGACTATTAGCAGAAGTTCTACGTCTTTCCTTTTCATGCATATTTGTTGGTTCTTCTACCGTCGTTTTCTTCTGCGTTTGTTTTTCAGCTTGCGTTGGTTTTTCGTTCGATTTTAAAATCAGCTTTTCCTTTTCCGCATGTTTGTCTATCATCTCAAGTAGCTTTTGAGTTAGTTTCTGTATTTCTTGATCTTTGCCGGTTATTTTCTCTTCTAGTTTGATCATTTGGAACTTGTTTTCTTCTTGCATTTGATGGATTTGATTCATTAGGCGCTTATTTTCCGCCTCCATTTTTTTCATCTGTTCAGTTAATGTGTCCAATGATCGAACTAGTTCTTTGTGGTATGTGTCCATTTCTTTGGCACGTTTAATTTCTCCTTTGTCTGAGCCGCTTCCTAAGGAATTGAGTCTTTTTCTTTTCTCTTTTTGTACGTTGCTTATATTTGTACTATTTTCACTGATTTCATCTTCCCTTTCACTTATTTCACCCTCGCTAGAATTATTATGGGAAATACATGTGGATATATTACTATTACTAGACATGGAATCAGTAACTACTGTTACTATGCTACCTACAGAATATGTAGAATTAGCTTTATTTAGGAATTCAATGTTTGCAATATCTATTTTCTTTTTATTTGTTTGTGAATTATTTATTATTTTTAAATTGTCTGATGGACCTAATTTTGTTTTTAGTTTATTGGTATGATTTGAATTTACTTTATTTGTCTTATTTAATTTTGAGCTATCATTAGCTAATTCGTCATCTTAAAGTGTCCAGTAACTTATATTTAAAAAAAAAAAAAAAAAAAAAAAAAAAGTGTCCAGTAACTTATATTTAAAAAAAAATAAATTTGTTGAATATGCAGCTATTGCAAGAAAACATTTATCCCCCATATAATCTGATGAACTAACTAGCTTTGAACAAACCGTCAATCTTTAGGTTTCTGCTAAATTATGTTAAGTCATGTACCTAAATTGAAACTTTAAACTATAAAATCAGTCGTGTAAATTAATAATACCCCGTATCCCTACTTAGTATGTGGTTAGTCACCCTGAACGATCTGGGTGCGAAAAGTTTTTTTCCCTTACTACCCTGGATTGTTTTTGGCTGGCTAAATGGGCCCAGTTCCCAAAGGCCATAAAAGAGAAGAGAAAAAAAAACTTAAGTTTTTCCAACTTTGGTTATTTACTTCAATTAACACTCTTGCTGCCAAGTGTAACATTAATGTACAAACTAAAAAGGGGTAGTTCCCTGGGTTGGCTGTATGTATACCATATACACTTGAGAGCAAAATAATCGACTCACTTGCTGAATTGTACACGTTAGAAGTCTCGAATTTCCTAAACCTGTTGTCCAATTTGAGTGATTTTTGTAGTATGTTATAGCCACTTTACACCATGCAACTAATTGCGCAATTAATTGCACAATTTCTTGCAGCAATAGAAATTGCATCGTGTCATACGCGAATTGCACATAAAAGCTGCAACTTCTTGCAGCAATTTTTTCTGCAATTTGGGTATATTTTTAGTAACTTTTAAGGCTACACTGTTTGTTTTGACATTCTGTTATCCTAAATTTCAAACTAAACAATTTTTGACAAAACTAGAGGAACTTTTTACCAATTTCACGCTTCACGATAACATTATTCTGGGGGATAACTTTAATTATGCAAGATAGGGATTAAAGAAACTATATTCTATTTTTATTTCTTTTGTATTTAACAACTTGTTTCCTTTTGTAAATGAATAATGTATTATAGGTATAGTTGCATTAGGTATTAATTGATTTTGTTATACATAATACATATTATACTTTTCTCAAATTATAATCTAACATTTTCAATCTAATATATCTGATAACTCTACTCAAAAAATTACATTTTTAATTTATAAAAACAACATAACCCAAAATTTATGGTATGTCAAAGTTTCTGTCCATTTCATGTCAGTTTATGCAATTTACTTGTCAGGAACAAAAAACTAATTGTCAACAACAGACACAAAATATCTGCTCCTAAAAATTCTTTGAATTTCATAGTTTAAAGTGAGTCTTTTATTTTGAAAATAATATCATTTTGTGGACAAAGTTGTGAGTTATACAGTGGCTGTATCCGTTTTTGTCCTATTTTTGAGGTATTTGTGTAATTTGCAATATACTGCTAAAAATAAAATACTAAAAATTTTAATTCTACAAAAAACTAGTTCTGATAAGGTAATTTGAAGATAGGCCAGTTAATGAGTTTGGCTTGTATATGGATTTAATTTAAGCAAGCAGAACCTTTACTCATTATAGGCCAGGTGTTAATTTGATTTTGCTTCGTTAGTGAACTTAATATCTCCAATTCAACTTTAAAATGGTTAGCAAATGTTCCAGTTGTAATGATGATCTTCTTGACAAGTTTGTCGCATGTGATAGCTGCCATGTTACTGTGCACCAGTCTGAACACTGTACTGGTTTATGCGCCTCTGAACTACGCGCTGTTGTTATCCAAAAAAGAACCTTAATGTATTTTTGTGCTGATTGTCGTTTATCTTTTAAAAGTGTACCCAAACTTATTAGGGAAATTGACAATTTTAAAAATGAACTTAGTGCTTTGAAACAGAACATGTTAAAACTTAAGGCTGAAAAAGGTGCTAATTCATTTTCTGTTGATGATGTGGTAAACGAGCTTCATGAACAGGAAAAAAGATCTAAAAACATCCTCATTTTTAATCTTCCTGAATTAAGTAACACTTCTGAAGATGCTTCTCAAGTAAAATCTATTTTATCAAAGGCCCATGCCTCCATCAACACAAATGAAGTCAAAATCTTACGCTTTGGAAATGTGAACAAGAATGGACATCGTCCCATTAAAGTAATTTTTTCTTCAGCAAGTGATGCTCTTCATGTTATTAAAAACAAACAAACAGTTAGTCGTGAAAAAAAGATATATTTTATTTTAGATCAAACCCCTAACCAAAGAAAGCTTTTAGATAGTCTTAGGTCCGAGCTTTCAGAGAGACAAAATGCTGGAGAGGTTAATCTCACGATTAAGTATTTCAATAACATACCTAAAATCATTCAAAAAAACCTTTAAACTCTACTGACTTGGGCAAGTTTACAGTCTATTACCAAAATGTCCGGGGTCTCAGAACAAAACTTACTGAATTAAGCCTCAATGTTTTTAATTGTACCTATGATATTATCATTCTTACAGAAACTTGGCTCAATAGTGACATTGCTGATGCTGAAATTGGTCTTGTCAATTACAATATCTATAGACAGGATTAGACTGTGGAGTATTAATAGCTATTTTAAAGAAATATTCATCATTACGAATCCAATCTGATCCTTCTATTGAACAGCTGTTTGTACGGTTCCACGGCAAACTTATTCTGGGAGCTCTATACATTCCACCTCAATCTCCAGCCTACACCTATCAAGTTCATGCTGACCAACTGATGCTTCTAAGTGAACAGTTTTCATCCCTGAAATTTCACTTATTTGGTGACTATAATCTCCCCTCAGCTAGGTGGAGAGTTGAAGATTATTGCTCTTCTGCAACCTCACAAACTTCATCACCTCTAGCTGTAGTTGATGCCATTGAGGTTGTTTCAAATATGTGTGCTTATCATAATCTTTTTCAATGTAACTTTATATTTAATAGCAGGGGTGTTATTCTGGATCTTATCCTGGCCCCAGAAGAGCTTGTCATTTCTGAAGCTGACGATGCTCTGGTTTCACCTGACTCTCATCATCCTCCTTTGTTAACATCATTGCAGCTTAATGTTTTTGATAGGTCAATTTCTGGTAACGAATATTATTATGATTTCCGTAATGCAAACTTTCCAGCAATTCACCAATGTCTAGAATATATAGAATGGGATAACCTGTTTCGTGGTAGAGATCTTTCCGACATGATTGCTATGTTTTATGACATTATTTACTCTCTCATTGAACATTTCACTCCAGTTAAATATTTTAGTACTAAGAAATTTCCTTGTTGGTATTCTTCTGAGCTTAAGCAATTGTTAAAGGAAAAAATAAAAGCTCATAAAATTTATAAAACCTTAAAGACTCCTGAAAGCTATGCTGATTTTTGTCATCTGAGAACAAATTGTAAAAATCTATCTAAATGCTGTTATGACAATTACATACGTTTCACCGAATTTTCTATACAAAATAACGCAAGGCATTTTTGGAAATTTGTAGGTAGCAAGCGTGAAAACAATTGTATACCTGACTCAATGACCCTGAATGACTCTGTAGCTTCATGTGGCAATGATATTGCCAACTTATTTGCAGATCACTTTTCACCAGTTTATAGTGATATTACTTTAAATTGCAATGTTGACCATATTCAGTCTCAACTCAATATCTCATCATATCGTATCCAGATTTCCAAAATTTACGAAAAGCTTTCATCATTAAGTGTCAACAAGGGTCCTGGGCCTGATGGTATACCACCTAATTTTCTTAAGGAATTCAGTTTTGTACTATCGCGACCTTTGTTTCATATATTTAATAAATCTTTGGATGTAGGTCAGTTTCCAGACTTTTGGAAACTTTCTTATGTCACACCAATATATAAATCTGGTAATAAATCTAATATTAGTAATTACCGCCCTATATCTATTCTTAGTGTTATACCAAAGGTGTTTGAGAGTATTATAACTGATTTCCTCACCTTCGATAGCTCCGGGATCCTAAACTCTCAGCAATTTGGTTTTACTACAGGTAAGTCTGCTGAACTGAGTTTGTTAACCTATGTTGATTTTCTGTCTGAAGCCTTGGAGGAGGGACTTCAAGTTGATTCAATTTATACTGACTTTTCCAAGGCCTTTGACAGAGTAAATCATGAACTCCTGATTCAAAAGCTTAGCTCCTATGGCATAAGTGGACCTTTGTTGCAGTGGTTACAGAGTTATTTAACCGAAAGATTTCAACAAGTTCGAGTAAACCACTTTTACTCACAAACCTTTCTAGTTAAGTCAGGTGTACCACAGGGGTCCCATTTGGGTCCATTACTCTTTAATATATTTATTAATGATATTACCAACTGTTTTCACGATTGTAACGCCTTGCTATTTGCTGATGACTTGAAGTGCTTTAAAGTTATAAAAAATCATTATGATGCTGCCATATTGCAATCAGAACTGAATAACCTCTCTGCATGGTGTTCACTTAACGGTATGAACCTTAATTCAATCAAATGTCATGTAATTAACTTTAACCGTACTCACCACCCAATATTATCAAACTATTACATTGATGGCCAATTGCTCAACACTGTTAATAGAATCAAGGACTTGGGGATTACACTGGAAAACTCTCTTTGTTTCAATACTCACATCATCAATGTCATTCAAACATTTATGAAAATGCTGGGTTTTGTAAAAAGAACATCTCGTGATTTTACAAACATATCCAGTATTAGAGTTCTTTACTTCTCTTTGGTCAGGTCTCACCTTGAGTATTGTTCTTCAGTGTGGTCCCCACACTACTTGGTCTACATTAGGAAACTTGAACAAGTCCAAAATAGTTTCTTCCGTTACATTGCTTTTAAGCTTCATACCTATCAAGATTACGCTGTATGGCAGCATCAACTGCAGGTCCCCTCTCTTGCAAGCAGGAGAAAACAAAGGGACCTTTTGCTATTATTCAAGATCTTAAATGGTATATGCAGTTGTTCTCAACTACTTAATAAGATCGCACTGTTTGTACCACCTCGCACCACTAGACAAGTGCGAACATTTTATGTACCATTCCACAGGTTTAATTATTCACTTTTTTCATTCGTACCCAGAGTCTTGAATTTAGCAAACTCCCTTTGCAATTTACAACTGTTCGACAACTCCATCAGTCGTTTTAAAAGAAATTTAGATGGGATCAATATTTGAGTGAAGCGTCTGTAATTTGTTAACTTGGTTTTGTAATTTGTTAACTTGGTTTTATGATATTATTTCATAGTACATATTTACTTCTAATATTATATTTATATTTCTGTATGTCTGTTTTTTATATTATATTATGTTATTGTTTTTTTTCTGTACACTATGTATTTTTGTAGAATTGGGCTTGCCCGTAAAATAAATAAATAAATAAATTACTTGCACTGTGTAATCACTTTATTGCAGAAAGCTAGTTGCAACTTATTGCAGAAGTTCTTGCTGCAAGAACTTGTGCAATAAATTTCGCAATTACTTGCATCGTGTAAAGTGGCTATTACAGCCTTATTATTTAAGAAAATCGATGTAATATTATCATTGCTAGATAGGTAAAGGTCATTTTATACCGGGTGTAACAATCATAGGGTGTTTTTTTTCTTAAACGTACCTAACTGTTTTATTATCCAACATAAGCAAATGAGTCAAAAAAGAAAATGTTAATAAAGCCTAAGCCTACAATTGAATTTTAATTTAAATATTTTTATATGCTAGAATACTCCACAGGGTGTTCCGAACTTTAAGAAAAAACACAGTATGATTGTTACACCCGGTATAAAATGACCTTTACCTGTATAGCAACAATAATATTACATGGATTTTCTTAAATAATAAGGCATATAAAAAATAACTCAAATCGGACAACAGGTTTAGGAAATTCCACGTGTACAAATATTCAGCAAGTGAGTGGACTATTTTGCTCTCAAGTGTAGTTAAAAAACTCGATTCGAACATCGAAGTAAAACAACTTCTATGTAATAGGTATAGTCTAATAAAATCCTAAAAAATCGCAATGGATTGTATAAAATGTATTCAGAACAAACGTTTTCGGACCTATCAGTCCATCATCAGTGAACTCATATTCTTGCTAACTAGCCCCATAACCAAAATATGGTTGTAATTATTACAATTCAATCTATATTCTAATGTGTTGAAATTGAAAAGGCTTAACACTGATGTTAGAAGATAACCTCTGGGAACATGGTGAAACCCTAAGTGAAAAGTTTAACAACCATCTTGGGCCACAAATGTCAGCCAAGTGTTTATTAATGTACACTCTGTATTGACAATTGTATAACATTATGATTCCTAAATGATTATATTATTATATGATAATTATTATATAATTATATTTCTAAATAGTAGTAGTATAAATGTTTATTAGTACAGTGGAACCCGTTAACTCAGATTAATCGGGACCGCGGCCAATCCGGGTTATCGAAAATCTGGGTTAGCCGGAGAAAATGGTAAAAATTAATAAAATATGGTATGCTTACAGATAAACTCCGTTATAATTGGCACACAGACACTGGTAAACCACGTTCGCGCTTCGCACAAAACCACACATACAAAGCGTCGCATCGTCGAGAGTCTCATTTTTAGCTTTATTAGCTTTGCACCGATTGTCCAAACTGCCTTTTGATATCATTTTGAAACAAAAACAACATTTTTACGTTTTATTGCCATTACGTAGAGAAAAAACACAAAATCTGAATAGATTTACGAACGATTACAGAACGGAAGCGAACAATGTGACTTTACTACACACAATACCGTCTCAATAATCGCAAGGAGGTTATGTTATTTAATTACAGTGAAGAGACCATTGTTTGAAAAAGAATTTTGATAGTCTTTTAATCTTTTCTAAACAATGCTAAGACAGTTTCAAATAAATAAAGGATACTTACAGGTGCCTGTTGTTTTCGACACATTTTCGATAACACGACAATGAACGTTGTGTGCCATGAGTCATTTTTACTATGGTATATTATGTAGTTCAAATTACACCAATATGTATTATCTCTCAAACATACATTTTTATTGTTGAAATGTTTGTCTGATAATTAACTATGTATTTTGATGGGAAATAAGCCACAATTAAATTGAAAAATAATTTTATTAACATTTCGACGCCCAGATCGGCTGTCGTTGTCAAAATACAAAATATGTACTGAAAATCAAAATGTTTATCTGATGAAAATCGATCCGGGTTAGCCAAACTTCCGAGTTATCGGGGGCCGACTTATCGGGGTTCCACTGTACTTGGCAATAAAATTTGTTGGCAAAATTTTGCCTACAAAGGTATAAACCCTTCTGAGAAAATATTATGGCAAATAGACGCACATGTATACATTACCGTCAAAAACAATCTTTACAAAGTGAATAAAACGTAAAAGTCAGAAGAATTAATGTTTTAATTTTACAAATTAATACTTTGCCATATCAATTTACTAGTTCAGTTGGGAATAAGCTACAAATTTGGCTTATTCCGAAATAAAATAGCAAATTGATATGACAAATTCAATCATTATTAATTTGTAAAATTAAAATAATAATTTTTATGATTTATCCGTTTTATTCACTTTGTAAAGATTTTCTTGCCGGCATTGCAGCATAATGGGGCTTATACATACACTGCATCCCTCGGTAGACTGCATACTATAGTAGCACCCATTTGTTTTTTCTTAAAAGTCTATGTTTCATATTTTTTAAAGAAGTAGATGATTATTTATTATTTTGTATTGTTTTTTTTAATTTTTTATGAAAATACATTATTATTATGCTAATATGACTATACATTGACATTTTTAGTTGAAGAAATCATTTCCAACAAAAAATGATAATTTTGGCAACATTGTACCATTCGACATTATTTGACTTTCAGTAACTTTTGTGCTGAAATAGTTCAGAATCCAGTAGCCTGCTTGAGTATTTGATTTTTATAATATCATTCTTTGACAACCTTTTGTTGTCCAACTGTGTGGAGCGGAGTTGAGATAAATTACATGTAAATTGTATGTTCCCTTTAAAAACGAATTTATCTGTATATAGCTAATATATTTATAATTATAATTTATTAGGGAAATAAGAAAACCAGAATTTGCTAAGTGAGTCTAACAATATGAACAGGGACTGTAAGTAGGCAAATTGATTCTTTATTTTAAGTGTTTGCAGTACTAACATCAAAGTCCTCTGATACACTCCTGTTGTCACAAGAATAAAGTGAAAATTATATTCTTTTTCACAACTTCAAAATAACAAAATAACAGAGACTTACCTCCTATGTCCAAAAATTGATGATATTTTATAAAATTTGAGTTAGATGGTAACATTGTTTGAGTACCATTATCTGTTACAAAAGCTAAATGTGACTAAAACCACAGATAAAAGTTTAATAAAGCTGTATTCACTCTAGACAAAACAATACGATTATTAATAGATACTTTTCACTAAACACTAGCAGCAAGTACAAAACCCTTCAAAATGTTGGTCAAGGATACCTGATAGAACAATGGATGTAGGGATACTATTACCTAACATGGCAGTGTTTTATTAGAAATTACATGCTAAATGAAAACAATGAACTGTTACAAGTCGTCTTTCGTGAAATTACCCACATAACTTAGTTTCCCAATACATGCAGTAGTAAGTGCTCAGGGGTTAATAAACCTTTTAGATTTAAGAAGCCATACTAAGCTTTAAATATTGAGCAAATCTTGATGTTAAAAGACACTTTTAACGTGCTCCCTACCTGAGTTTCTCGTAAATTTCTTTTTTCGATCACGTTTTATTTGGATATTTGCTTTGGGATTTAACAAAACGCACTTTCTTTGCTGCATTATTACTAGATAAATTGACACTACAGAGAAACACCTACCATGTGCGAATGCTTAGAATTCACAGTAACGTGTCTTACACTAATTAACTTCAATTTTCAATTTACTTTGGATATTATCTGTAAATAGTTCTAAACAAACATTATGGACATTGTTCTTGTCAACAAATGTCAACTTGTCAATGTCAACATAAACTAGAACCGTTCAATTTCATGCCTGAAGTCTACTCTTTATCATAATACGTCAATTATATTGCTATCTTCTTCTATCTAAATGAAATAAAGCACTTTCCTAGAAACTTACATTAGTTATTAATCATGTTGGCGATACTGTGTTGCAGTGTTACCATTAAAAATTAAGGCAGGAATATTTAAATTAATGGTATTTTTATATGAAAATATAATAATAAAATGATTATATTATATTATGCATATAAAACTTATTTAATTTAGAAACAATATTGAGTAATAATCTTTTGTATGAGAACAAATTCATAATACTGAATAATATACATTCATATTAAATATCATAGAAAGTAAGTTTATGGAAATTTAAATTTAATAATTTAATTGGCTATGTATGTTTTTGATTAATATAATAATCGGATATTGAAAAAGAAGATTAATAAATTTTAAATTTTTTGACAAATTTAAAGGCCGTCCCGGGCCGTCCCAGCAAACCAATATTAAGTTAAAAACATCTAGTGATCACCTTGACGTAAAAATAATGTCACTATATTTTTCATAAATTTTGTTCTTCAAATTTTCGTTCATTTTCATCGCAACAATTCCCCTGCATAAATCAAAAAAAAAAAAAATTATAAACATTTCCAAAATCCACCAGGATTCCGTGTGACTTGCGCAGTCGTCGATATTCTGACATTTCACAACTGTGTGTCGTGTGTGAATGTACGGCTTTTGTGATTCACTAAAGACGCTTTTCCTGAATTTTACATTGGAAGTTTTTACATTAAAAAACTTCTATCACACGTCCTGAATTGTTATAATATGAGTAATGCACCCAACCAAAATGGATCAGGTCTAGAGCAGCAGGTAAGCAATATTTTATAAAAAATTTCGCTTCATTTACCACGTTCTGTGACCACAAGACCTGACAATGGAGGTCGTAGGTTCTTCCGATCTGACTATTGATCGTAGCTGTCCAAAGGATTTGGCAAATAATTTCGCTGTTACTAAATTTAATGTGCGGAATTATCACAACTAAAGGTTCTTGTGTCAGTGAACTTTGAATTTCAAGTAATAATTTTAATTTTGACATTAATTTTTTGCCAAAAATAACAAAGGTCTTTCCCGAGTCATAAATTTTCTTGCCTAATTTCGAACGGTATTTGATAACTGTTACGTAA
Source organism: Diabrotica virgifera virgifera (assembly GCF_917563875.1). Classification (NCBI taxonomy): domain Eukaryota; kingdom Metazoa; phylum Arthropoda; class Insecta; order Coleoptera; family Chrysomelidae; genus Diabrotica; species Diabrotica virgifera. Next base: position 175,954,816 of record NC_065450.1, on the reverse strand, counting down.
AATGCATGGGGAGTTTAAAAACTAAACACATATTTCGACTTTTTATGATTTAAAAACATTAGATAAAAAATGTTTAGTGGCTCACAATATTAATTTTAGATATTTATTATAAACAAAACATATTAGCATTACTTAAATTTATATTGCCATAATAGTTGGTACATATTGTTCTACAACTCAAGCATTCCTGTAAATTATTCTTAATATAGACCAGTTAAGTCACTGTCAGAGTTTTGTTTAAAATTAAAATAGACAGTAGCAATAATTAAATTGTGGTATATACAGTTAATCTATGCAGATGTTTACACTAGATATTTCTGTTAATGTAAAAACATTTACTATTAAAACAATAAATTTTGAAAATATGTTAAATTCATAAAGGTCCATGTTGGGATATTAGAAACTATGAATAGGGGAGGATATACATGTTTATCCATCCATCCAATGGCACTACAGCCCAAATCGAGCCTTGGCCTCCTTCAACAAGCTTCTCCAATCATTTCGATTTACCACTGTTCTTTTCCATGAACGCGTTCCCAGGAAGGTCCTGGCATCCTCATCGACTTCGTCTTCCCATCTCTTTTTAGGTCTTCCAACAGGTCTTCTTCCCTGCATTCTTGCATTTTCTGGGGATTCTATTCTCATGCATGCGGAACACGTGCCCTGCCCACCGTTCGTAATCTCTGCAGTTTAGTGTATTGTGCTAGAGTTGGTTCGCTATATTGCTCGTATGTTTCTCTATTATACCTAATTCGCCAGTTGTTATTTTCCCTTATTGGGCCCAGTATCCTACGTAATACTTTTATTTATTTATTTATTTATTTATTTACGGGATTACCCCCATTACAACACATACAGTATAAAATCAATCTCTGTAATATCTACTAAACTAGAGTAAAATAAATCTTAATTACATACTTATTAAACAAAAACGAAATATTAATAGTTATCCATTACACATATTACATCTATTACACAAATCAGTTCAAATAAACAAAAAGTACCTATCAAGCTCATTTAATCCGATTCTTAAAACCAGCCAAGGAGACACCAAACATTTCCAAGTTATTCTCGTTCATAATTTTTAGTGTTCGCTCAATGGGCGAATGCATACCATAGTTTGTCCGATGAAAAGGTATATAAAACAAATCAACATGTCTGAGACTTCTGGAGGGAACATATAAATTAATAGATTGGAGAAGTTCAGAACAACAAATTAAACCATTTATTAATTTAAACACAAATACCAAATCAGAGTTATCTCGTCGAGTTTTTAATAAATTCATGTTGAGTGTTTTTAAAATATAGGTATAATCATGATTAGTAATGCGTATGTTTAATTTGTATGCACAATATCTCAAAAATTTATTCTGCAATCTCTCCAACGTAGTAGAATGAGCTTGGTATTGTGGAGACCATACAATAGATGCATATTCCACTTTAGATACAACCAAAGCATAATATACCGTTCTTAAAGCCCCTACAGATAGTCTCAGACAGTTGCGAATGATAAAGCCCAAAGATTTTGATGCATTTACTGTTACACTATTTATATGTTGCACAAAACGCAACTGCTCATCAAATGTGACTCCTAAGTCTTTTATTGTTTTAACATAAGACAATTCATTTTCATTAATTGTGTAAGAAGTATCATATTTTTTATTACCTGTATAAAAGCTTATATAACAGCATTTAGCAACATTTAAATGCAAAATATTATTCTCACACCAAATACTCAACCGGTCTAAATCTTCTTGAATTAATGTTACATCAACATTTGAATCTACGGATTTAAATAATTTCAAATCATCTGCAAACATCAGGAAATCGCAATTTCTAAAACACTCTGATATATCGTTCACAAATATATTAAATAACAAAGGTGAACAGTGAGCTCCTTGGGGTACTCCTGATGTCACATGAATTATATTTGAATTAAAACAACCTACTCTCACCTGCTGTGTGTGATCTCTTAAAAAGCTATTGAACCATTGTAAGGATTGATGACTGAAGCCAAAAGCATTTAATTTTCCCAATAACATGTTATGATCTACTCTGTCAAATGCCTTGGAGAAGTCAGTATAAATAGTATCCATCTGACTTTTATTCTCCAACGCGTTTAATATTTTTTGTTCAAAGAGTACTAAATTTGTTACCGTTGATTTATTCTGAGAAAATCCATGTTGATTGTGTATTAGACGCTCTTTACAATAAAATTTTAATTGATCGTGCAATAGTCTATCAAAAAGTTTTGGTATAGAGGATTGTTTACAAACGCTTCGATAATTTGTTATGTCTTGTTTATTACCTGATTTAAAAATTGGACAGATATAAGAGTGCTTCCATAAAGTTGGGAAAACTGATGTCTTTAATGATGACTCAAAAAGAAGATATAAAGGATTAGTTAGTGAATATATACAGTTCTTTAGAAAGTAATCGGGAATACCATCTGGACCACTGCTTAACTTATTGGGTAGGGATAAAATGTTGTTGAAAATATCTTTCACTGATATTGAAAAATTAGACTTAAAAGATTGTTGTTTCCCTTTACTTCCAAGTTATTAATATTTGATTGTGGCGAATAAACTGTTGAAAAAAATTGATGGAAACAGTTTGCAATCTGTTGTCCGTTTGTTGCTATAGCATTACCATAGTACATACTGTTTGGTAAATCATTTGATGCTCTCTTACTGTTTACAAACTGCCAAAAGTACTTAGGATTACTGCATAAATTATGATTTACTTGATTCAGATAAGTGTTATAACATTGATTTGATAGATCCTTACACAATCTCCTAAGTTCTGAAAAAATCACATAATCCTCTTGATTACAGGAAGCTAAATAATTTTTATGAGCAATTTTTTTCTGTACAACTAAATAACGCAAGTTGGCATCAAACCATTTTGGATAACTAGAAGTTTTAAATCTTTTCACCGGTACAAACAATGATAGTGACATATTAAGTATGTTGTAAAATTCTGTTAAAGCATCATCAACATTTGACAAATTCAAATGGTCTTCCCAAGGTATCATTGAAAGATAGTTATTGAGACCTTCATAGTCTGCATTTACAAAATCATGATAAAATTCAGTATATTCTAATGACTTACCTCGATGTTCACACAAACTAATATTGTAAGTGTAACTTATGTGATGATAACTATTTTTAAAAATCGGATCTGAGGCTTTTGCTACTTGTAAATCACAAACATTTGTAAATATTAAGTCTAAAAACACATTTCTTTCATTTGGAATATTAATGAAAAAATTCAAGTACCCATAAAACTCAGCTAAGTACAATGCATGTGAACCTTGAGGACAATTCACCAAGACACCTGATTCATTGTTATCCCATGAAGCTTCCGGAAGGTTGAAGTCTCCGAATATATATGTCTTATGATGATTATACCTTTGGGATATATCTTCGACTGATAAACAGTGTTGTTCATATATTTGTTCTACGGATTTTGGTGGAATATATACCCCTCCAATTATAAAATTTTCTTTACCAAATGAGCATAAAAGAAAAAGTTGTTCAATAGATTTGTACAAGGGTTTCAGCACAGTTACCTTAATGTAGTCTTTAACAACAATCAAAATACCTCCTCCTCTTGACTTATAACTATTATCACGATCACATCTAAAAGTTCTATATGAAGGTATTTTAATTTCACTATCTAAAATATCCTCGTGTAACCAACTTTCAACAAATATATAAATGTCATAATCAGAACATAAAATAGAACTAATCAGATCTTGAATTTTTGTACGAAGTCCTCCGACGTTCTGACAATAAACTTGTAATGGGGATGAGATTAGTTTTTTCCTTCTTTCTTGAATGATTCAATTTTTGGTACACCATTTCTGTATTTTATGGCAATGTCTTTTTCGCCTTTATTTTGTCTGTCTTTTAATTCTTTCCAAGCTTTACTGAACATATCCCTTTGCATATTTGTTTGATCACTATTTATTTTGATTGTTGAGTTCTGTAGTCTTTTCTTACTCCTTAAAATGTCCTTAACAACACCATTATTGGAAAAAATAGCTCTAAGTGGACGAGACTTACCACCCGTGTTCTTTCCTACTCGAACAACCTTCACTAAATCCTCCAACGCTTCATCTTTTCCCATTTGTTTCATAATTTCCTCGACTTTGGCTTTGTCTTGTTTTATCCTATCTTCAATATTCTCAGAATTCAATTCGGGAACATTGAATAACATAATATTGTTAGATTTTACAATTCTATCATTTATTTCTATGAACATTTCCTCAAATGGCAAACCTGGCGCATTGGAGTTGCATTTCAGTTCATCAATAGTCTTCCTTAGATCACAAATCTGATTATCCTTTTCGTGTAAGGATTTTTCATTGGCACACTTAAGTTTCTCTACCTCAATCTTTAGATCTTCAACCATAGACTTCAAAATTGGTACTAACAGTAAACCTTGCTCACAATCCCCACAAAAATATTTTAATTTCCTAGTATCTGCTGCCAATTGAAGACATCTTACTTCTGTAGCTGTTATACTGGCACAATTAATATGTATAGCCCTCTTACATCCATCACACTTGAAAGAAGTCTTATCCTCTGCAGCATCTTTCTTGCATAACAAGCATTTGCTCATATTTGAATATTCAACAAAATGTCAAAAATAAACCCTTTAATAAAGATAGTAAGTCACTTCACTGGTATATGGTAATTACTTATCTATCACTATCAATTTGTCCTAATTGCTTCAAGTTTTTGTTTAAAAAAGAAAAACTAAAGGTACAAACTTTGCATTGCAATTATTGCAATTTACAGACAAACAAATTGTTTTTCCAAAAAAGAAAGATGATCTTCAAATTCCTTGTACTAATTCAGCTTATTTGATATAACTTTAATAATTAATTGTTGATATTTACTTGTAAAACAACAGTTTTTTAGGAGCAATTGCTAATTACATCCATCGAGGTTGATTTCTAATTTTAAACTGTGTTTCTAATTTTATATACATGTTTATAGCGTAGATGAATCTCTTATACTTAACACATGGAACGCTGCATGAATCATATACGATTCATGTTTATTTTACTTACAGAGGCGCGCGAATCACACTTGCTTAGCAGTGACTGCTATACTGTATGGACCATGGCTAAGTCGGCCCAGAGAGCCGTAATATTATATACATTATGGCGTGCAACGTGTTAAATATAATTTAGAACGTCACAAGTTCATTCTGATGAGTCATCAGAAGGCTTTAACTTATTTTGTCTATATGATTTGTATAACATTTATACTTGGTCTTGCTTTTTTGATTCTGCTTTACCTGCTTTTCTTTGTTTTACTCTTTCAAACTTTCCATAGTCTTCTGACCCTAATCACTTTTTGTGCATAGGTTTTTTTGGGTTATTGCATATCCAGACTAGTAGATAAATTCTGTGGCAGTTTTAGAGTTATCAGTAATAGTCATTAGGCTTTGTTTTACTCTCACATGTCGTCGGTCTAAATTGCAAATTGCCTAAGTCCATTTTTTGAGAAAATTGTTTTTTGGTTTTCATCTAGTAGTAGACGGTAAAAGCTACCTCCTGACAATCCCCACAAGCGCAATTATTATTTTATTTCGCGGCAATTTCGCTAAACGAAAGTTATTTTACTCATAGGATATAGGCAAACTCCACACTTTTTTGCCTCTCCTGTAAAATTTTCAATTTGTGACTTAGGCCATTTGCGATTTAGACCGACATGTGTTGATTTTTAACATGTTACACGCTAGACAATATATTGAAAAATTGCTGTCCGGACCAAGTAGCAGTTTCGTCAATGCAGAGCAGTCTCTAATATGAGGTATTTCCTACATCAGTCTCTAGGGACCGCTATGGCACTTAATGTGTTAATGGGATTAAACCACATTAAATTCTTACTTAATATCTTACTTTCGTCCGTAGCATCCTGTCTTATGCTTCTATAGTATGGTCACCATACTATTTTAACCACATTTACACCCTTGAAAAAATTCAAAATAAGTTTCTCCGGATTTGTGCTTATAGATTAAACTTAAAGAACATGTCTTCAGTGGAATTAAGGTCAAGGCTAAATATCAGTTCCTTAGAAGACTACAGAACTAAATGTGATTTAATTTTTCTCTATAAACTACTTGATCAAACCACTGACTGTTCTGATTTATTAAGTCTTATCAACTTTAGATGTAGCACTAGAATTCTTAGAGACATGCCCGTATTTTCTCTAAAACACTATCACACCAACTATGGCAAATTCTCTCCAATTAACAGGATTCAGACACTGGGAAATGACTTTAGTCAATCTTATGATCTGGTGGATACAAGATTTGTAAGATTTAAGCACTGCCTGACTGAGTATGTAAGGAATCGAAGATGAGTGACCTTTACCTTGGAGTCTTCATTTCATTTGATTTTAATTGTCAGAGGTTTTTATTTTAATAATATTTTCAGAAAATTTAATTTACTTAAATTATAATCATTTGTTTAACAATTTTTATTACTTATTTAATACTTAGTTTAGTATTTGTGTTATGGTTAGGATACTTTATTTTTGTTATTTGTAAAAATGGGGACATCCCGTAATAAATAAATAAATAAATAAATTGTAAGGAGAATGTTTTGTTTTGACATTTCAATTTTCAATCAAGAAATCATTTTTCAAAAATTCAATTCAAAGGGCCTAGCCGGGTAAGATGGTGAAAAGTGCCCCCAACCCAATCTAAATTCCATATAGGCCACTTTTTAGCACATATAGAGGAACTCACTTTCTGAAATTTTTAGCCCCCTAGGTGGTCACGTGACCCCCCTAGAGCCTAATTAGGCTTTTTAGGTTTTTATTTTTTATCTCAGGCGCATTAAGAGCTAGCCAAAAACTTTATTTAAAAAAGTTGTAAGTTTCAAAAAGATCTATATGAAAAAAATTTTTTTTATTTTTTTGGCGGGAAATTCGAATTTTTAGAACAATTTTAAACTTTGAAATAAATCTGAAAAAAAAACTAAGACACTCGTTTTTACGAAAATTAATTATAATGTGTATTTTTGCACAATCTTTCACCCTGAATTTTTTCAGATTTTTAAAATTGGTGAAACGTACCTTTAAAAATAAAAAACCGCATTTTTTCGGTTTTTTTTTCGTTTTTTTGATACAATTTTATACATATTTTTCAAAAAATTTAACACCGTCACTAGAATAGGTAAAAAACTGAAAAATAATTGGGATTTGGTTCATAAAAATTTTTTGTAACGCCATCCATTTTCAAGATACAGGGCGTTGAAGAAAACAAAATTTTACATATTTTTTACGATTTTGCCGAAACTACTGGCAACATTGTAATAAAACTTGGCGGGTTTTAAGAGGTAGTTATTGTGCATGTTTTGACATACAACTAAGGATTTAATATTCATCATTGGCGCGCATAGGGGTAATGGTCTGAACTTTTCAAAGAAAAAAAGATAGTACGCCACTGACATATTTCAAATTAACAATCATTTTTGAATTCCTCTTTCAATTTTCAATAAAAAATCTATCTTCTCATTTTTTCATACGACGCGCTGTTTTGCTGCAAAAAATAAAATATCTTAACGCTTCCAAAGTATTCGAATTAATTTTGATAATGGATGTATGAGTTTATTATGTATCTAGATGTAGAAACTACTAGAAGTTCGAATACTTTGTAAGGGTTAAGATCTTTTATTTTTTGAATAAAAATGGCGCATCGTATGAAAAAATAAGAAGATACATTTTTTGTCACAAATTGAACGAGAAATTAAAAAACGATTGTTAATTTGAAATATGTCAGTGGCGTACTATCTTTATTCTTTAAAAAGTTCAGACCATTACCCCTATGCGAGCCAATGATGAATATCAAATCATTAATTGTATGTCAAAATATGCACAATAACCAGCTCTTAAATCCCGCCAAGTTTTATTACAATGTTGCCAGTAGTTTCAGCAAAATCGTAAAAAATGTGTAAAATTTTGTTTTCTTCAACGCCCTGTATTTTGAAAATGGATGGCTTTACAAAAAATTTTTATTAAGCAAACCCCAATTATTTTTCAGTTTTTTACCTATTCTAGTGACAGTGTTACCTTTTTTGAAAAATATGTATAAAATTGTTTCAAAATACGAAAAAAAAACTGAAAAAATGCGGTTTTTTATTTTTAAAGGTACGTTTCACCAATTTTAAAAGTCTGAAAAAATTCAGGGTGAAAGATTGTGCAAAAATACACATTATAATTAATTTTCGTAAAAACGAGTGTCCTAGTTTTTTTTTCAGAGTCATTTAAAAGTTTAAAATTGTTCTAAAAATTCTAATTTCCCGCCAAAAAATTAAAAAAAAATTTTTTCTTATAGATCTTTTTGGAACTTACAACTTTTTTTTACAAAGTTTTTGGCTAGCTCTTGATGCGCCTGAGATAAAAAATAAAAACATAAAAAGCCTAATTAGGCTCTAGGGGGGTCACGTGACCACCTAGGGGGCTAAAAATTTCAGAAAGTGAGTTCCTCTATATGTGCTAAAAATTGGCCTATGTGGAATTTAAATCGAGCTGGGGGCACTTTTCACCATCTTACCCGGCTAGGCCCTTTATTTCAAAAAATAACTATTTCAAACATATTTTGAAATACATATGTTATGGGTTAATCCCGTAATTGGGTGAAACTAGTTTTACCTGGATACTTTGTGTATCATCCAAATTGACTGGGTAAGGCAAAGGAGATTGATAACTTCTTGATTTATCTGGGTCATTCTGGATATATCCAATGTCAGATGGATAACGCTGTACATATAAATATTCCCAATTAAAATAGTAAATTGATATAACTAACAGCGATAAAAATCATGTTCCTTTTTACTCCAAATTAGAAATAGTTATTTATTTTAACAGGATAATATGTTTGCTAACCAGATAATTCCAGAATACAACAGAATTTTCAGAAATATCTATACCTTGTTTTTAAACTAGGAGGAGTTATTCAAATTTACAGTGCTATAATGCTTGTTTGTAATTATTGGTCCAACCACAGGCAAGTTTACTCCACAAATTTATGAAATTTTGACAATATTGATATTTATGAAATTTTGACACTATTGGCATTTAAATGTTCATATGTTAATTAAGTTATATCAGCGATTTTTTGTTTTTCTCTGTGTTATTACTCAAATTTTTAGATTTTTAGTCTGCCTTTATAAAATAAACATTTTTTAGAGCTCATTAGCGACATATTAGTATAATATAATATTTATGGACTACTATCGAAGGCTGATATGATCGACCAAAAAAGAAGATAAATTTGGTGATTTTTCTAGTGACATTATTGGTTGGGAATCCGTCTTTTGATTTTACTCCTGGTTTAAAAACAGGGTATAGTTTCATCCACAATGCCTAGATAATTCTAACTCTATCCAGGTAATTTCCATAGAGAAATAAATCAAAATTTAGAGTTTTGAAAAGGTCATAATCAAAGATTTCATAAGTGTGTTAAAAACCAGATTTAAATGATCAAAATTTTCTTTCTTTGCCATACCATAATAGATTTATGCATCAAAAATACATATTTATTTAAAATAAAAAGCTGTTTTAATTATTAATCTTAGTTGTTTCCTTATGAAATTAACAGATTTATAGTTGTTATTTATTTACACTTAATTCAAAATCCATATTATCACAGTGTGCACTTGTGCAAAAAAACCCTATTTAAGAGCATATGGCTGAATATTACCCTATATGGAGCGGAAGTATGGCCAATGACAATAACGAAATAAAATACGAACAGTTGAATTGGACTTTATTAAAAGAAGTCTACAAATCAGTAGAGAGGATAGAATAATAACAGAGGAAATATGGAACAGAGTGGGAGTAGAATGCTCAATTATAAAAAAGTTGGGAAACAGAGCCCTGCAGTGGTACAGGCATGTACAAAGAATGCCAGAGCACAGGTGTCTAAAAAGAATATTGGACTGGGACCTGCCAGGAAGAAGATGGAGTGGAAGATCTGCTATGAGATGGAAAACTTTCATAGGAAATGCTATGGTAGATAGAGACCTCAGAGAAGGTGACTGGGAGAATAGAGTGCTGTGGAGGACGAAAACAGGAACTCATAATGGGAAAAAGCCGAAGAAGATAAAATATTTTTGACTTGGTTTTGTGATATTGAAAAAACAAGATTTAATGAACATTCCGTATAGCTCCAAATATGAAATTTTTGAGTTGTTTCCCTGTGGAACTGAGGTACCGATAATACAGATATTCCAGCTGCCTGGCTGTGAAATCATTCTATAAAACAGGATAATGCTTTTTGTTTATGATTACTTTATATCTATTCTAAATATAAATGATATACTCTACAATGATTAATATGAATATCGCCCCATGCAACGAAGACTATTGTAACTCAATTTTGGTTGAACTGAGATAAACACAATTGAAAATTTTTCGCAAAGACTTCGCTGTAACAAATGACGATATCTTTGGAACAAATACTATTTACACACTGAAATTTCTGATATACAGGGTGTCCCGAAAAGATTGGTCATAAATTATACCACACATTTTAGGGTCAAAAATAGTTCGATTGAACGTAACTTACCTTAGTAGAAATGTGCTCATAAGAAAAGTTATAGCCCTTTGAAGTTACAAAATGAAAATCGATTTTTTTCAATATATCGAAAACTATTAAAGATATTTTATTGAAAATGGAAATGTATCATTATTATGGCAGGATGATCTTAAAACAAAATTATAGTGAGATTTCTCCACCCCATAAAAATTTTATGGGGGTTTTGATCCCTTAAACCCCCCCAAACTTTTGTGTACGTTCCAATTAATTCATTATTGTGGTAACATTAGTTAAACATAACGTTTCTAAAACTTTTTTGCCTCTTATTATTTTTTCGATAAGTGAGTTTTTATCGAGATGCGGCTTCTTTTTTAATATATTTACATAAAATTTTTATGGGAGTTTTGTTCCTTTAAACCCCCCAAATGTTTGTGTACGTTCCAATTAAACTATTATTGTGGTACTATTAGTTAAGCACAGTGTTTTAAAAACTTTTTTGCCTCTTAGTCTTTTTTTGATAAGTCACCTTTTATCGAGATGTGGCTTCTTTTTCAAAGTATACCTAAAAATGTAAATTATAAATACATTTTCAGATTATCAACAGGTCTCTATAATCGTACTTAACCACATACAAATATGTGGTGGATTCGAAAAATATTCAAAATATCTCGATAAACACTGGCTTATCGAAAAAATCCTAAGAGGCAAAAAAGTTTTAAAAATAGTGTGTTTAACTAATGGTGCCACAATAATAATTAAATTGGAACGTACACAAAAGTTTGGGGGGGATTAAGGGAACAACACGCCCATAAAATTTTTATGGGGTACACAAATTTTACTTTACCTTTTATTTAAGATGCTGTTACCATAAGAATGCCACATGTCCATTTTCAATGAAAAATCTCTAAGAGTTTTCAATATATGAAAAAAAATTGATTTTCATTTTGTAACTTCAAAGGGCTGTAACTTTTTTTGTGTGCACTATTGTATATAGGTAAGTGAGGTTCAATCAACCTATTTTTGACCCCAGAATCTGTGGTATAATTTATGACCATTCTTTTCGGGACACCCTGTATTATATCGTTGATTGAGGTTTCAATCAACGATTATATTTAAAGGGTTTTAAGGGATTTCACAAATCAAACATAACAAAAAACATATTTTTTTTGCTAAATCTTGTAGACTTACTATAGTTTTCGTCGAAGCAGTTAAGGAAAAAATAATACTTACTCTAGACTTAGTAACAGTAAGTAAATGACATTATCTTTGAAAGAAATACGTCTTACAAATTTAAATTTCTGTTATATTATGTATAAAAGGTTTTAAGGGATTTCACAGATCAAACATAACAAAAAACAGATTTTTTGCTAAATTTTGTAGACTTACTATAGTTTTCGTCAAAACAGTTACCGAAAAAATACTTATTCTAGACTAGACTTACTACTAGTAACAGATTTATTGAAGCAAAACTACTATTTAAAATACTATTTAAAAAATTGTAATAAAAAACATTTCTATAGTTAATCGGAATAATTAAAATTAGAGTCTAACTAGAGAAAACTATAGTAAGTCAAACAGTTTAACTCAAACTTGGAATAGTTTTCGCTTGCAGGAGTGTGTGTCAGTAAACTTACTATACACATGCAAATGCTTTACTGGCTGCCTTAAAATTCATACCTGATTTACCATACTTTTCCACCAATAAAGCTTAAAAAGAATAATAATACCATAATAGTAAGTCAAATGTAACGTTTTTTGAGTTACCATAGTCTTCGTTGCATGGGTCGATATGTGCTATGTTTTGGAAGTGGCTGAAAGTTCTATATAACCAAGCACACATTCTCATAGCCAATATTAATTAAAACATACAAGTAAAACATTATTCACATGCGTTTTATCAACAAAACAATTAAAACAATAAAACAAATATTTTAAATGTTTATTTTTGACATTTTATAATCATTTATAGATTAGTATTTACAAATCGAAAGTTTGTAATAAAACGTCATGATTGTTGTTCTTTTTTTAACTAAAGAAGTCTGCAACAGTAAGTTTTTTTCAGCTATTAATAATGATTAGTAGGAATGTTTATGTTTCGGGTTTCTCACAATGACTCAATATTCCCAAGCTTAGTTTTACTATACTACCATATTTATGAGAAACATATGAGATCAATAATATATTGTATTTGTGACTTAGTTAGCTAAACCATATGACTATTAGTATTCACATTTATTGTTATAGTTCAACCAAATCCTTCTGTAAGTGTGTCATTAATTTTGAAGTCAAATAGGATTTTATACTAAATTTACAATCAAGATGCAGTAGAAATAAACAAACCAAGACACGTTAAATGCTACTAGGAGCACTCCCGAATCATAATTTACAATCTATATGTATACATTGTAAATCCCAAATCATGATTTCCAAAGTTTCCATCCATCCATCCAATGGAACTACAGCCCAAATCGAGCCTTGGCCTCCTTCAACAAGCTTCTCCAATCATTTCGATTTACCGCTGTTCTTTTCCATGAACGCGTTCCCAGGAAGTTCCTGGCATCCTCATCGACTTCGTCTTCCCATCTCTTTTTAGGTCTTCCAACAGGTCTTCTTCCCTGCATTCTTGCATTCAGCAATTTTCTGGGGATTCTATTCTCATGCATGCGGACCACGTGCCCTGCCCACCATAATCTCTGCAGTTTAGTGTATTGTGCTAGAGTTGGTTCGCTATATTGCTCGTATATTTCTCTATTAGACCTAATTCGCCAGTTGTTATTTTCCCATATTGGGCCCAGTATCCTACGTAATACTTTTCTTTCAAACACATCTAATGCATTGGCAGATTTCTGTGTAACCACCCATGTTTCGCAGCCATAACTTACTATGGGCCTGATTATTGTTTTATATACCCGGAGTTTTGTTTTCCATACGGGTTTTGTACGTTTCGCGATTTGAATATGTGGCCCATCGCGAAATAGGCTGTATTTGCCAGCACAAGCCTTCTATTTATTTCCGGTTCTTCTTCATTGCTTGCAACCAGATCCATTCCTAGGTACGTGAATCTATTTACATGTTCTATATCGTCAATAAAGTGTTGTTGTGCCGGTCTGTTTGATCTGGTTTGTATGAGTAGTTTTGTTTTATTTGTATTTATTGCTAGCCCTACTGCTTCTGCACTCTGTTTCAACTCAACATAGGTTTCTTCCGCTGCATTCATTGTTCTGCTCATTATGTTTATATCATCTGCGTATGCTGCTAATTGGGTAGATTTGTTTGTAAGTATGTTATTTCCGCTCACCATCAACCGTCTAATTACATATTCAAGAACAAGATTAAAAAGCGTTGGAGCCAGTCCGTCGCCTTGTTTCAGTCCTTGCGTTATCGTAAACGCATCAGTGATCCCTCATTGAATACAAACCTGTGCTTCTGTTTCTGTCATTGTCATTTGCACTAGTCATATTAATTTTGATGGTATGCCAAACTCTTCCAATATATTAGGTAGAATTGTTCTATCTATTGAATCATAGGCTTGTTTAAAATCTACAAAGAGATTGTAAACGTCCATGTCATATTCCCATCCTTTGGCTAGTATTTGTTTAACTGTAGATAGTTGGTCAATGGTAGATCTATTTTGCCTAAACCCTGCTTGATATTCCCCAATGATTTTTTCCGTGAGAGGTTGAAGTCTTCGATTAAGGATGTTTGTGAATATTTTGTATCCCGAACAAAGTAAAGAGATGCCTCTATAATTCTGACACAACAGTTTGTCTCATTTTTTATGAATAGGGCAGATTATACTTTTCTTCCGTTGTTGGGGGATTTCTTCTTTATCCATATCTCTCGTATTAACTGGTACATCTGTTGTGTCAAATTCCTTCCTCCTTGCTTGAGTAGTTCTGCCGGTATTTTATCTATTCCCGGTGCTTTATGGCTTTTTTTTTATGTGGATTGCCGTTTGGACCTCCTCTAGCGTTGGGGGTCTAGTTAATTCATTTTCTTTTCCATCTTCCCCCAGCTCTTGTTGTTGTACCTCATGCCGTGCCTGCTGCTGCCTCTGTTGTTGTAATGGTGGTTGTGCCCCTTTGTTTAATACTTCCTTAAAATATGTCATCCAGGTTATCTTAATTTCGTCCATATCGCTTATGATTTCACCCTTCTTATTTTTGCAGAGGCTAGTCTTCGGTTTGTATCCCTGTCTTAAATGTTTAATAAGTTGGTATGCACTACGTGTTTCGTTTTCCTTAACTCCCTCCCTATGTTTAGTATCTGTTGGTTTTCGTACTTTCTCTTTTTCTACCTGCACAGTTTATCTGCTCTTCGTCTTTTGTTCTCAAGTTCCAAAGTTTATACATTGTAAATTATGATTCGGGAGTGCTCCTAGTAGCATTTAATGTGTCTTGGTTTATTTATTTCTACTGCATCTTGAATGTAAATTTAGTATAAGAATGTCACAAATCATTGCATGACATTTTACAAATCTGACAATTGCCAGAATATTTATATTTAGGTATGAAAGCCAAAAAAAAAAGAGAAAAAAGAAGTTATTTATATTTTTTTATACATATTTGCCTGAATATTAATTTAAAATATATTAATGAAAAAATAATTCATTATAAAATAAAATTTTCATTATAAAATGTCGAAATATACTAACCTAGAAAGACAATTGCAATTTTATCCCTTGACATTGTGAAAGTAAGTATGCAACTACCCATGAACAAATACATAATTTTCTAAGTTCTATTTATAATAATCATACATTTTTTTTCTGTCACTCGCATCTTAATGCGTTAGAGAGAATTCCATAAACTATGATGCACTGAAAGAAGGGTTTGGTATGAACTATATTACTAACGCTTCCAATATACTAATTTAATAGTCAGTTAGTAAAACTAAGTAGTAACTTTAATAGTAAGTCCCCGGCCTATGGGGGACCATGCGATGGCCCCTCTAATGAATGTTCCATATGATATTTCGGTAGTTGTAACCTTCAAAAGCATACTCTCAAAATTTCGTCTTATTTGGATTATTTAACGAGTTATATGTAGTATTTGAAGTGATGCTACTTTTGTGATTTTGATAAACAATGGATCCAAAGCAATTTCCTGTATTGATTTATCATTGTTATTTGATGGAAAAAATACCGTTTAAACTGAGCAACAGCTCAAAAAGTGCCACCAGGTATCAGCTTCATCAATTACAACCATTAAGCAATGGTTTACTGAATTCATACGCAGTCATACCAACACCAATGATGCTGGGCGCTCTGGAAGAAAGATGCTGAAATCTATTATGGAACTCCCCAAAGTGAAGTTTCAAGAGATAGCTAACACTCTACAGGTATCGAACAGTAGCATTTTGACTATTATACGTACATGAACATTTGGGTATGAGAAACCTGTTTTCTAAATGAGTTCTGTAATTTTCTCACATCAGATAAAAACATATTAATTAAAACAAATCTAAAGTAATAAATTAATAAATGATGGTTTTGCTTGTTTTCGATTCAGAGGGTTGCACACCAGCTAGACAGGTTGTTTCTACCATTTCAGGCGTCTTCAGTAGCTTTTGTTAGCGTGCACACCTCTGAATCGAAAAATAGCTCCACCATCATTTTAAAGGGAATCTGAAAAATAATTCAAATTTCCTATTAGACGCGATACAGCGACATCTCATAACAAATTGAAGAGTCTCAGATGCAGAATCCACCAATTTAATAAAAATTAAAATGGTAAATAGTAATTTAAACCTGAGACTTTTCGCCTTGAAAGTTCTTACTGGTACATCCTTAATCCGCGACTTTTTCAATTAATAAGACAGCAGACGACGAAAATAGAAAACGAAAGGGAAACGATCACATTCCGCCTTCATTCGTCTCGGAAAAGGACAGCAGAGGAACTTTCAGTACTCAAACCGAGTAAAGGAAATAAAATAATAAATGATGGTTTTGCTTGTTTTCGATTCAGAGGGTTGCACACCAGCTAGACAGGCTGTTTCTACCATTTCAGGCGTCTTCAGTAGCTTTTGTTAGCGTGCACACCTCTGAATTGAAAAATAGCTCCACCATCATTTTAAAGGGAATCTGAAAAATAATTAAAATTTCCCATTAGACGCGATACAGCGACATCTCATAACAAATTGAATAGTCTCAGATGCAGAATTCACCAATTTAATAAAAATTAAAATGGTAAATAGTAATTTAAACCTGAGACGTTTCGCGTTGAAAGTTCTTACTGGTACATCCTTAGGAGACGAATGAAGGCGGAATGTGATCGTTTCCCTTTCGTTTTCTATTTTCGTCGTCTGCTGTCTTATTAATTGAAAAAGTCGCGGATTAAGGATGTACCAGTAAGAACTTTCAAGGCGAAAAGTCTCAGGTTTAAATTACTATTTACCATTTTAATTTTTATTAAATTGGTGGATTCTGCGTCTGAGACTCTTCAATTTGTTATGAGATGTCGCTGTATCGCGTCTAATGGGAAATTTGAATTATTTTTCAGATTCCCTTTAAAATGATGGTGGACCTATTTTTCGATTCAGAGGTGTGCACGCTAACAAAAGCTACTGAAGACGCCTGAAATGGTAGAAACAGCCTGTCTAGCTGGTGTGCAACCCTCTGAATCGAAAACAAGCAAAACCATCATTTATTATTTTATTTCCTTTACTCGGTTTGAGTACTGAAAGTTCCTCTGCTGTCCTTTTCCGAGACGAATGAACGCGGAATGTGATCGTTTCCCTTTCGTTTTCTATATTCGTCGTCTGCTGTCTTATTAATTGAAAAAGTCGCAGATTAAGGATGTACCAGTAAGAACTTTTAACGCGAAAAGTCTCAGGTTTAAATTACTATTTACCATTTTAATTTTTATTAAATTGGTGGATTCTGCATCTGAGACTCTTCAATTTGTTAAAACAAATCTATTAATCAAAAAATTTATGAATCGCGGTGCTGTTTGAACATGTTTAATCGGAATAAGTCAGAGTTTTTGTGTTGACCAACATGGTCATATGAATCCATCACTTCACTCTTCAATCAAATAAGCAGTCTTCTGAGTGGACAGCACACTGAGAAAACCATCTAAAGCAGCCAAATATGCAACAAACTGCTGGAAAGATTATGGTCTCTATATTTTGGGATCCACGAGAAATAATTTTCATTGGCTATTTTAAAGATGGGGAAACAATAAATTACTACTATATTGGTTTATTGAAGCGTTTAAAGATCAAAACTGCAAAGAAAAGGCTTCATAACTACTGTGTCACAAGTCAATAAAAATGATGACAAAAATGCATGAATTCGGCTTTCAATGGCTTCCGTGCTCACTGTATAGTCCAGATCTGGCTCCTAGAGATTACCACCTTTTTCCAATCTAAAAAAATGCTCAGTGGCAAGAAATATCGCTCCAACGACAAAGTAATCGCCGGAGCTAAAGCCTATTTTGAAGGCAAATATGAATCGGTTTATAAGGGCGGCATCGAAAAATTAGAAAAGCCGAATTTGTTTATAAACTTATTAACAGTTTAATTTTAGAATAAATGTAAAGAGATGTTTTTTTTTTTATTATTAACTCCATTGAGTACAACAATCTGCCCATTGGGCATTAAGCATTTGTTATGGTAAAAAATATAGACATGTAGAGAGTTACTCCAGTGAGTAACCTCTTTACAATTCTAAAACTAAAATTTTATCAGTCTGAATACACTTTTGATTACGTTCAGTTGGTTAAGTCGGACGGCAGTTGCCGTTTTAGTCTACGCACTTCAAAGACGTCCCGCACATTTAATTGTCTGGCAAACGCATTAGGATGCACTAACACTCGTTCAAAGTATTTAACACTAAAACGTTGTATGGCTTCTTTCACGGATTCTAGGGGGATGTCGTGTTGAATCACCTCGTTGGATACATAGTATGGCGCATTGACTATGGAACGCAGCACCTTGTTTTGAAATCTCTGTAAGATGTTTGTATTGGAGACGCTAGCAGTGCCCCATAGCTGAATCCCATAAGTCCATATGGGCTTGAGGATGGACTTGTAGAGTAAAATTTTGTTATCCAGAGATAGTTTGGAATTGCGTCCAATGAGCCAATACATATTTCTCAATTTAAGTCCAAGCTGTTTTCGTTTTGTAAAAATATGTTTTTTCCAAGTAAGGCGGCGGTCCAAGTGCATGCCAAGATATTTGGCGTCCTCGGATTGAGGAATTAGACAATTATCAATATATACAGGGGGGCATGTTTCTCTGCGTAGCGTGAATGTTACATGTAATGATTTAGTTCCATTAGATTTGATGCGCCATACTTTCATCCATTGCTGAATTCTATTTAGGTTTGATTGAAGATTCCTTGATGCTGTTGTTGGATCTGTGTGGGATGCCAGGATAGCAGTGTCGTCTGCATACGTTGCAACTGTAGTTGTACTAGATGTTGGAATGTCCGCTGTGTATAAAAGATACAGAATTGGGCCGAGAACGCTGCCTTGTGGGATGCCTGAGTGAATGGGATATATCTTGGTGTGCTCGGTACCGTGCTTCACAAGGAAGTGTCTATTTTCTATGTAGGATTTTAAGAGCTGGAAGTGAGGATAGGGTAGGAGCTTCTTTAATTTTATTTGTAGCCCTATGTGCCATACCTTGTCAAAAGCCTGAGATATGTCAAGGAAAGCAGCAGAACAGTATCTTTTGGAGTTAAAATCCTCGTTTATTTGGTTGACTAGCCTATGCACTTGTTCTATGGTTCCGTGTTTGTCTCGGAAACCGAATTGGTGTTCTGGAATTATTTTATTTTCGTCTATTATTGTTTTCAACCTTTTTACGTACATTTTTTCAAAGACTTTGCTAATCATAGGCAAAAGGCTTATAGGCCGGTATGAAGATGCATTTTCCGGTCTTTTTCCTGGTTTAAGGATCATTAGGATTTGTGCCACTTTCCATGAACTAGGGAAGTACTTTAGACGCAGAATTGCATTAAATATAAAGGTGATTAGTTTTATGCACTTATCCGAGACTTCTTTTAGAATCTTGCCAGAGATTAGGTCAAATCCAGGGGCTTTTTTGATGTTGATTTCATCTATTATTGTTTGTTTTACTTGGTTGACTGTAAATTTCGTGTGGGGCAGATCCATTTGAAACAGTGCTGTTAGGAATCTGGTTAGTTCTGTTTCTTCCTCTGTAGATACTGTAGAAGGATATGGCGTAAATACTTTTTGAAGGTGCTTGCCAAAAAGATCAGCTTTTTCTTTGTCGTTCCTAGCCCAGGTGTTTGCCTCATCTTTGATTGGTGGGTTATGCTGTTGGGGCCGTTTGAGCTTTTTCGTGGCTTTCCAGAGTGAATAATCTGTAGCTTCAGTTGGTGTTAAATTTTCTAAATATTCTTGTATTCCATGGTTTTCTTCTTCATGGATTAATTCCTTTAATTCCTTTGTTGCTTTGTTAAGTTTTTTCTTATTTTCTGCCGTTCTTGACTGTTGCCAATTTTTACGTAATTGTCGTTTTTCTAAAATTTTTTGTTTAATTGTGGGAGACACATTATTTCTGTTTTGAGATGGTTCGTAGCTGGGAGTCGCGTACCATGCAGCAATTTGTATGCTTTCTGTTAGTTTATCTACAGCTGATTCAAGTTCGAGTTCATTTTTCAAGGACAGATTTAGTGAGATCAGGCTGTCTAGTTTTTCTCTAAATTGGGACCAGTTAGTCTTGGTGTTATGCAAAGTTGGTTGATGTTCTTTGTTTAAGATTTTTTCGGAGATTGTTATTATAAAGGGTGAGTGGTCTGATGATAAATCAAAGCATGATTCAGCTTTACATTTTTTGGTATCGATGCCTTTTGTGATGCAGAAGTCAACGACATCAGGTATTTTGTTTAAATCAGACGGCCAATAAGTTGGTTCGCCAGTAGAAATTTGTTGCAGGTTATTTTCTACCATTGCTTTAGCTAATTCTCTGCCTCTTGGAGTTGTTAGTCTAGAACCCCACATCGGATGTTTTGAATTATAATCTCCACCTGCAATGAATTTGTTCCCTAGAGTGTTAAAATATTTTAGGAAATGTTCTTTTTTAACGACATGTTTAGGTGGGCAGTATAAGGCAGATATTGTTATTGGGCCGTGTGCTTCCTCAATTGTTAAGCTGGTTGCTTGCAGGTAGTCTTTGTTATATTTTTCCATTTCGGAGTGTTTAATAGAATCACGTATAATCATGGCGCTTCCACCGTGAGCTCTACCGTCTGGGTGATTTGTATAATACAACTTGTAGTTGGGAATCCGCATGTAGTGTTTTTCTGTAAAGTGTGTCTCAGAAATTAATAATATATCAATATTTTTATTAAGTATGAATGTTTTGAGTTCTTTAGCCCGTTGATAAAGGCCATTTGCGTTCCAGACTACTATTTTATATTTAAGTTGTGAAGCCATTAAGCAATCTTATTGATGACAGTAGTAAGTAAATTGAGCATTGTGCCCATTTGCTCCATGAGTTTTTGCATCATTTCTTCCAGCTTGGCTAAGTTGTTATTAGGTTGGTTAGGTCCTGGTATTGTTTGGTTGTTATAGCTACACTGAGGTTGATTTTTGTTGACTATTTGAGCATAGGTTAAATCAGGTTGTATTTGTTGAGTATTATTTGTTTGGATATGCGGTTGCATGATTCTTTTCTCTCTTAGTGTAGGATATAGCTTCTGCTGTAGTTGAATGTGAACTTGGCATCCTCTATAGTTAGCCGGGTGGTCACCGTTACAATTGACACATTTTACTTTGTCATCACGTGATTTCCGAGGACAATCTTTTGTTTCGTGATTGCCTGTACATTTTAAAAAAGAGATGTAGATTGCAAAAGATTCAAACATTCGGAAGTCCTGTAACGAATGAGACAATAAAAAATATTTTTGATAAATGCAACAGATATCAAATTCTTAATGTCGAGTTGATATAAATTTAATTTAAAAAATTGACTTTGCTAAATATTATTGTTCAAACTTATCTCAGCTACATTTCTTATTTGAAACATTTTTTCTACGGTGTAAAGATTCCTGGTAAATCAACGTTTTCCTAACCCCCCTCCCCCACAAGGGTGGTTTTAGGCGGAAGCCCGGGGAGTGGTAAACTTTTTTGCATCGTCTTTGGGGTCCCAAAAGTGACATTCTCAGCAAAATTAAGTTTTTTCGTGTGATTTTTGAGTTTCAGTGGCATTTTCGTCTCTGACTACTGGACTATTACTGATTCGGAAAAATTTATTTTTACTATTTCCATTGCAGGATTGACCCGGGAACAGTCGCGCTCTTTTCTGTCACACGATTGGTCGCGCCTTAGATTTTATCTAACAATACGTGGGCAGTGCGATAAGTACTTAGCCTACAAAAGAAAAAGGAAAATTTTGGAAAAGTGGTAATTTATTTTTCTACATAGTCTTCTTTAGCTCGATACACTTGACCCAGCGATGCTCCAACTTCTTTAACCCGTCTGACCAATACCTTTTCTCGAGGTCTGCAAAATAGGCTTCCGTGGCAGCGATGACCTCCTCATTCGACTTAAATTTCTGCCCAGCGAGTGTCTTTTTCAAGTTTGGAAACAAATAGTAGTCGCACGGGGCCAAATCTGGAGAATACGGTGTATGGGGCAACAGTTCGTAGCCCAATTCGACAAATTTGGCCATGGCGACGGCGGATGTGAGTCGGTGCGTTGTCATGGTGGAAGAGCACTTTTTTCTTTGTCAAATGGGGTCGTTTTCTCTTCAATTCGGCGTCGAATCGGCCCAATAATTCGGCATAATAGGGCCTTGTGATCGTTTTTCCCTTCTCTAAGTAGTCGATGTAGATCACACCTTGTGAATCCCAGAAAATGCTGGCCATCACCTTTCCGGCCGATTGGACAGTCTTCGCCCTCCTCGGAGCACGTTCGCCGGGTGCTGTCCATTCTTTCGACTGCTCCTTGGTTTCTAGTGTATACCAGTGAATCCATGTTTCGTCGACGACTATGAAACGACGTAAAAACTCCTTTGGATCACTGTTAAATAGCGTCAAACACTGCTCTGAAGTGGTCTCAGGGTTGCGCTTATTGTCTGAAGTGAGCAAACGCGGCACATATCGCGCCGACAGCTTTCTCATGCCCAAAATTTCATGCAGGATATGACCTACGCGGTCTTTTGAGATGCCTACTGTGTCAGCTATCTCGCGCACCTTCAGTCGGCTCTCTGCCAATACAAGATCGTGGATTTTTGTTACGTTATTCTCTATGGTAGCCATTTTCGGGGCACTTACGCCTGGCTCGTCAAAAACCGACATTCGTCCACGTTGAAACTCATTAAACCAATTTTTGACAGTTGCCATCGAAGGAGAAGAGTCACCGTACACAGCATCCAAGCGCTTTTTGATTTCGCTGCGTGATTTCCCTTCCAAAAACCAGAATCGAATCACCGACCGATATTGCTCTTTTTCCATTTTATTAAAATCCGCAGACACGCTGACTTTCACACGCAATCACAACAATACTATAATTTCAGACCTATTATCGATTTCGAGCGAAGATCAAATGATTTGAGCACAGCGTCCTCACTGGTAAAAATTTGCGACGCAAATTTTTGCAACGCAAATTCTTACGACGAACCATTAGTTCAATTCGCACGAAAAATTTACCAATGCGGACGCGCCATTATGTTAAAAACATCTATTTCTAACATGAACGCGAAAACGGAGCAAACGCTAAAATATAACAGATACAAAGAAATGGAACAAATACTTAAACTAAGTTTGCTTAAACATTTGAATTATACTATTTTTATAGTTCCAGTTACGTTGTTACCATTACATAATATGAATTTTTCTAATATGGAACTAATTAATGTGGTTTTTGTGCTAGGAGAGTATAACAAAAATGTGATATTAGTAACAAAAATTTATTATCAACAATTATCTGATAGACGACAACCAAGAAGATTATTTTGAAAGTTTACTAAAACGGTTTCAACAGATTAGACACTTAGAGTATGAGAACGGTCATACTAATATGCAGATCCTTAGCGACACTAAGGCATTCTGCACACGGAGCGTATCGTCATAGACGCGTATTAGATGCGACGTACGAAAGGCATACGCTTTCGTGCTGCTCACTTGTGTCTTTATGGAATACTGTACACGAAGCGTAAGCGGCGCGGAATCGTCAACGCAGACAAGCTTCAATCCGCCAGGCGTACAACGATGTCAGTAGCTTGCAGTACGCTTGAGTGTTAGAACACCTTTTTTGGCGGAACTTTATGAGAATGGCGGATTAAATATTAAAATTTGTCCAACTGATTGAAAATTATGAGTGTTCATATAATAATACCCAAACAAGAGTACCCAGAAAAATGTGTGGAATTTAGAATCATCTTCCGACAACTCTTTGGCGGCAATAAATAACTTTCTGTTGTAGTTTTTGTAGATATAAGGATGCACCCAAAATTTCCTCTTTCTTTTTTTGCGGTGGCGAAGATAATTTAACAAATGTAAGTCCTCTTCATCACTTAACATATTTGCAACTACTGTAAGAGCATGGAAAACCTTAAAACAAGACGATCACATGCTGCTTGCAAATCGAATCGTTTGCGGATTTTAAGGCGCAAGGGAATCGTCGCTGCATGACGAAACTTATACGCGTCTATGACGATACGCTTCGTGTGCAGAATGCCTAAGGATTACATTTAATTTATTTTATTCATTTACAATAGTTTTTGTTCGATCAGATTTCTCGTAATCTAAGTATCCAGTCCATTGAATCTGTTCTAGTAAACTTTCAAAAGCTCC
The DNA here is from genome assembly GCF_917563875.1 of Diabrotica virgifera virgifera. Taxonomy (NCBI): domain Eukaryota; kingdom Metazoa; phylum Arthropoda; class Insecta; order Coleoptera; family Chrysomelidae; genus Diabrotica; species Diabrotica virgifera. The sequence continues at coordinate 175,930,485 of NC_065450.1, read as the reverse complement.
TCTTCTTGGTTGTTGTCGATCTTGCCAATTGCTGATGGTAAATTCTTATTGCTCGTAGCACATTCTTGTTATACTCTCCTAGCACAAAAAATATATTCATCAGTTCCTCATTAGAAAAGTTCATATTAGTAATGGTAACAAACAAAACAACTGGAACTATAAAAATAATATATTGTCAAATGTTTAAGCAAGTTTAGTGTCAGCGCCAACTAGGTAGAATATTGTATTTTACGCATGTAATATTTTACTTATTCCTTAATGGTTTCTAGATCCTCTGATAGAGCAACTCACCAACTTGGTATGGATGAAAACGTTGTCATGTTTCGTCACTATTTACGTTTTGACTTTTATACATTTGGTTCATGTTAAGGTGAATACTGACTTGAGCATTTTTCTCCGAACGAACCGAACGAGCAAAGCGCGCTAACAAATTGCTCTAGTCAGTACGTGTTCGCGAGCTAATATCTGCCCAATCGAACGAGCCGATCATTTTCGGAGGAGTGTCGGTAACCGTGGAAGTGAAAAGATCAAAAGCGATCATTTGTTCCTTAAAGACGGATTTATGTAACAACGGGGACGTTGACGGAACGGGGCGCGTTGAAGGATCGTCCGATGTGAAAAGCATTGGCTGATTTATCTTACGACGGAACGGAGGGACACCGGGAAGTGGCGAGAACGTGTGATTTCTATTGTTCTAAGTGAAAAGATCAAAAGCGAGCATTTGTTCCTTAAAGACGGATTTATGTAACAACGGGGACGTTGACGGAACGGGGCGCGTTGAAGGATCGTCCGATGTGAAAAGCATTGGCTGATTTATCTTACGACGGAACGGAGGGACACCGGGAAGTGGCGAGAACGTGTGATTTCTATTGTTCTAAGTGAAAAGATCAAAAGCGAGCATTTGTTCCTTAAAGACGGATTTATGTAACAACGGGGACGTTCGCGTTGAAGGATCGTCCGATGTGAAAAGCATTGGCTGATTTATCTTACGACGGAACGGAGGGACACCGGGAAGTGGCGAGAACGTGTGATTTCTATTGTTCTAAGTGAAAAGATCAAAAGCGAGCATTTGTTCCTTAAAGACGGATTTATGTAACAACGGGGACGTTGACGGAACGGGGCGCGTTGAAGGATCGTCCGATGTGAAAAGCATTGGCTGATTTATCTTACGACGGAACGGAGGGACACCGGGAAGTGGCGAGAACGTGTGATTTCTATTGTTCTAAGTGAAAAGATCAAAAGCGAGCATTTGTTCCTTAAAGACGGATTTATGTAACAACGGGGACGTTGACGGAACGGGGCGCGTTGAAGGATCGTCCGATGTGAAAAGCATTGGCTGATTTATCTTACGACGGAACGGAGGGACACCGGGAAGTGGCGAGAACGTGTGATTTCTATTGTTCTAAGTGAAAAGATCAAAAGCGAGCATTTGTTCCTTAAAGACGGATTTATGTAACAACGGGGACGTTCGCGTTGAAGGATCGTCCGATGTGAAAAGCATTGGCTGATTTATCTTACGACGGAACGGAGGGACACCGGGAAGTGGCGAGAACGTGTGATTTCTATTGTTCTAAGTGAAAAGATCAAAAGCGAGCATTTGTTCCTTAAAGACGGATTTATGTAACAACGGGGACGTTCGCGTTGAAGGATCGTCCGATGTGAAAAGCATTGGCTGATTTATCTTACGACGGAACGGAGGGACACCGGGAAGTGGCGAGAACGTGTGATTTCTATTGTTCTAAGTGAAAAGATCAAAAGCGAGCATTTGTTCCTTAAAGACGGATTTATGTAACAACGGGGACGTTGACGGAACGGGGCGCGTTGAAGGATCGTCCGATGTGAAAAGCATTGGCTGATTTATCTTACGACGGAACGGAGGGACACCGGGAAGTGGCGAGAACGTGTGATTTCTATTGTTCTAAGTGAAAAGATCAAAAGCGAGCATTTGTTCCTTAAAGACGGATTTATGTAACAACGGGGACGTTGACGGAACGGGGCGCGTTGAAGGATCGTCCGATGTGAAAAGCATTGGCTGATTTATCTTACGACGGAACGGAGGGACACCGGGAAGTGGCGAGAACGTGTGATTTCTATTGTTCTAAGTGAAAAGATCAAAAGCGAGCATTTGTTCCTTAAAGACGGATTTATGTAACAACGGGGACGTTGACGGAACGGGGCGCGTTGAAGGATCGTCCGATGTGAAAAGCATTGGCTGATTTATCTTACGACGGAACGGAGGGACACCGGGAAGTGGCGAGAACGTGTGATTTCTATTGTTCTAAGTGAAAAGATCAAAAGCGAGCATTTGTTCCTTAAAGACGGATTTATGTAACAACGGGGACGTTGACGGAACGGGGCGCGTTGAAGGATCGTCCGATGTGAAAAGCATTGGCTGATTTATCTTACGACGGAACGGAGGGACACCGGGAAGTGGCGAGAACGTGTGATTTCTATTGTTCTAAGTGAAAAGATCAAAAGCGAGCATTTGTTCCTTAAAGACGGATTTATGTAACAACGGGGACGTTGACGGAACGGGGCGCGTTGAAGGATCGTCCGATGTGAAAAGCATTGGCTGATTTATCTTACGACGGAACGGAGGGACACCGGGAAGTGGCGAGAACGTGTGATTTCTATTGTTCTAAGTGAAAAGATCAAAAGCGAGCATTTGTTCCTTAAAGACGGATTTATGTAACAACGGGGACGTTGACGGAACGGGGCGCGTTGAAGGATCGTCCGATGTGAAAAGCATTGGCTGATTTATCTTACGACGGAACGGAGGGACACCGGGAAGTGGCGAGAACGTGTGATTTCTATTGTTCTAAGTGAAAAGATCAAAAGCGAGCATTTGTTCCTTAAAGACGGATTTATGTAACAACGGGGACGTTGACGGAACGGGGCGCGTTGAAGGATCGTCCGATGTGAAAAGCATTGGCTGATTTATCTTACGACGGAACGGAGGGACACCGGGAAGTGGCGAGAACGTGTGATTTCTATTGTTCTAAGTGAAAAGATCAAAAGCGAGCATTTGTTCCTTAAAGACGGATTTATGTAACAACGGGGACGTTGACGGAACGGGGCGCGTTGAAGGATCGTCCGATGTGAAAAGCATTGGCTGATTTATCTTACGACGGAACGGAGGGACACCGGGAAGTGGCGAGAACGTGTGATTTCTATTGTTCTAAGTGAAAAGATCAAAAGCGAGCATTTGTTCCTTAAAGACGGATTTATGTAACAACGGGGACGTTGACGGAACGGGGCGCGTTGAAGGATCGTCCGATGTGAAAAGCATTGGCTGATTTATCTTACGACGGAACGGAGGGACACCGGGAAGTGGCGAGAACGTGTGATTTCTATTGTTCTAAGTGAAAAGATCAAAAGCGAGCATTTGTTCCTTAAAGACGGATTTATGTAACAACGGGGACGTTGACGGAACGGGGCGCGTTGATGGATCGTCCGATGTGAAAAGCATTGGCTGATTTATCTTACGACGGAACGGAGGGACACCGGGAAGTGGCGAGAACGTGTGATTTCTATTGTTCTAAGTGAAAAGATCAAAAGCGAGCATTTGTTCCTTAAAGACGGATTTATGTAACAACGGGGACGTTGACGGAACGGGGCGCGTTGAAGGATCGTCCGATGTGAAAAGCATTGGCTGATTTATCTTACGACGGAACGGAGGGACACCGGGAAGTGGCGAGAACGTGTGATTTCTATTGTTCTGCACGCTGTGCCGTCCACGTCCCGGTGTAACAAATCAGCCTTTATCATACGACGGAACGGGGCGACACCGGGAAGGGCCGAGGACGTGCGCTTGCTATATTGTTATACGCGCCGTGCCGTCCACGTCCCGGTGTAAGATAAATCAGCCTTTATGCTCAGTGGATACGGGCGTTTTGTGTATTTGTTGTGTTTGCGCAAATATTTAATTAAAAAAGATAACACTTAAAAAAATTCTATGGAAGAAAAAAAATGTTCAGATCTGATGAATTTGTATGAACGTTCTTCTGTGTTATTAGACCAGGGCGAATCTGTAAAAATATTAGTACATTTGGACGTTGAGAGGTGACTCAAATTTTTTTGCAGAAATTGCTTGAAAATAACTCATTTAATAATATTTGAGTTATCCTCCCTCTCAAAAAGGTCCGGAACATTGTTTAAATAATCAAAATGTAAAAAAATTAAGGAAAATTCGATTTTCTTCTTGGATTTTTGATTATAACTTTAAAAGTATTCATTTTCGAGAAAAGTTGTACTGACATAAAAGTTGCGTAATTAAATTTCCTACAATATAGAATTGGTTAAAAATTTAAAAAATAGTCACCCTTGTTGCAAAATAACAATAATTGTGAAAAAACATACAAAAACAAGTATTCGCATTATACGTTTTTCAACCATTTATGCTACACTTAGGACCTTCATATTTCACCCTGAAAAACTATATGATACAGTAAAACAATACTGTATATTTCACTAAGATCGGTTCAATAGATTTTGCAAAATAAATTTTGCAATCCAGCTTTCGTAAAAAAAATCATTTTTTTCTACGAGCGTGCAAAAATGTCTACTTTCGCGCACGCATTTTAGTTTAGAAAGTTTCACTTTTCCGCACGCGTGTTACTTTTCTGCACGCGTGTTACTTTTCCGCACGCGTGTTGATTTAGATATGTTAATATGGCCTTAAAGTAATTATAATACATGCAATAAACTAATATTTAGATATTATTTACTAATTTATTTCAAATATATCTTATTGTGTTCCTGTTTTAATGAAATTAACGTGACAACTCGATGAAATAAAATTATTTTGACATAATATTCGAAAGTCAAATCGGTAAACAATAACAGTCGTTTTGAATCATCGTCATGGAAACCAAGATCGTCGTCATGCTAACTAATTATATTGAAAGTTTGGTTTTGACAACCTTGTCAAAGAATTAATTTGGGTATGTATTTTCATATTAATTAAATTAATTGATTAAGATTTGGTAATTTTTTAAAGACTCTTAGAAAAAATATTGTTCCTAACTCTTGCAGAAAGTCTCTTTTCCACACTCGACTGCTTGCCGAACTCCCGCTTCGCGTCGTTCGGCAAACTGCAGTCGCGTGCGGAAAAGAATGACTTTCTGCACTTGTTAGGAAAATAACTATTTCAAAATGTTACAGGACTGAAAATAAAGCAGATAGCAAGTTGAAAATTTTTTTGCGTATAGAAGTGTACTGTACCTTTCATTTGCAATTTTGGCAAAATTAAAATCGATAACACCACGGCGTCAGGAATTTTTTTAAAATAAACATTAATTATTGGTGCTACGCGCAGGACAGCGGATAGTTTGTTTTGATTGGGCATTCCAATGACCTTTGATAATGATTGATACATTTTAATTTTTATTACATTTCGATATAAATAAATAATTGTTTATTGCAAAATAAAAACACATACTCTATCCTTTGAAATAACACTTTTATTAGCAAAAGCTTTCTTTGTTAATATATTTTAACTTAAATAATAAAAGTTTATTATTTTTAAACATATGCAATTGTTTAAACAATATTTCACAAACAATAATAAAATTAGTTTGATTTTTGTGGAATTAAAATATTAAAATACAACAAAATATAGAGTAAGAACATAATATATTAGATAAAGATTGGAAGAAATTTTGGTGGGAATCAACTTGTGTGAATCGAACACCGCTGTCCTGCGCGTAGCACCAAAAATTATTGTTTATTTCAAAAAATTTCTGACGCCGTGGTAATTAATCGATTTTAGTTTTGAAAATTGCAAATGAAAGGTACAGTACACTTCTATAAGCAAAAAAAAATTCAACTTCTATCTGCTTTATTTTCAGTCCTGTAACATTTTGAAAAAATGAATTTTTTTTGCGAAAGCTGGATTGCAAAATTTATTTTGCAAAATCTATTGAACCGATCTTAATGAAATTTACAATATTGTTTTACTGTATCATAAAGTTTTTCTGGGTGAAATATGAAGGTCCTATGTGTAGCATAAATGGTTGAAAAACGTAAAATGCGAATACTTGTTTTTGTATGGTTTTTTCGCAATTATTGCTATTTTGCAACTAGGGTGACTATTTTTTAAATTTTTAACCAATTCTATATTATAGGAAATTTAATTACGCAACTTTTATGTCAGTACAACTTTTCTCGTAAATGAATACTTTTAAAGTTATAATCAAAAAACGAAGAAAAAAATCGAATTTTTCCTTCAATTTTTGACATTTTGATTATTTAAACAATGTTCCGGACCTTTTTGAGAGGGTGGATAACTCAAATATTATTATTTGATTTATTTTCAAGCAATTTCTGCAAAAAAATTTGAGTCACCTCTCAACGTCCGTCTCAAAACAGATGCGCCGTGGACTATATGGAATCCAAAACACGGCAATATTATATTAAAATAAAAAAATGATGTTTGGATAATAATAGCGGAAGAAGTACATACAACCGCCTTATCCAATTTCTTTTTGATGTTTTTTAAATGTCTTTCTATTTGTAATGAATTGAATAAGAAAAAAAGCTCCAATAGCTATAACCAGATTATTTGCTTGCATAGTCGGACGAAGGACGAACGAAAACTGAAATAAAGTGAGCAGAACATGGGAACGCGGCGAATAAAACGAACACTTCGAATAACCTGAGCATTTGCTTGGTTGTGCGCAATCGGCTCGTTCGGAAGAAAATGCTCTAGTGCAGTGGTGCTCAGACTTATACTGCGTGAGATCTACCACATAAACTACAAGCGTCCAGCGATCGACTGCTATTAAAAAAAATTTTAAAATAAAAAACTTTATTGCACATTTCTATTTGATAAAAAGTTGTAATTAAGGTCATGGTTTTTCATCTTAATTTTATTTGTATGTTGATCCATGATCTATCCATCCAAGTTTTTCTTATGATGGTAAGTAATTACCGAGGGCCAAACGCAAGCATGATGAGAGATGTTCGTAAGTTAGCCTATTACGCTACTTTGAAACTACATACTTTGAGACAGAGCTACTTGCTTCAAAGACGGATATTTGTCAGACGATATGAAAGACTAACATGTCGTATCGGTCGCTCTGGACTTACGGTGTACATGCGAAATTATTTTCAGTACCTCAGTTTGGGCGGAAATGATCTACATGTTGCAAGTAATGAATATCTCTGTGGTAATTTTTTCTACGTCTTCACAAGAAAATGGATTAGACACGAATGTTACAATATCTGTCAGTTTTTTAAAATCAGCGAAGCGTCTTTTAAACTCGCTATGTGCTTGCAGCTCCGTCTCGTAATAAACATAATTAAAATAATTCAAATGAGCGGTTACCCTTTTTTCAACGATGGAAAGTTGTTTAAATCCTTTCTGTTCATTTGATTAATCAATGTTTTTTCTGTATTTGTATTTTTTCCGTGAATCGCGATCGCCTTCAAAATTTTTGGCGATCGACCGGTCGATCGCGATCGACACTTTGAGCACCACTGCTCTAGTGAGTACGCATCTTCAGAAAGCAAATTTAATATAGCGAAAAACAGATAAACAGGGACGTTCCGAACACTACGGTACGTTTCTACCCAGGTCTTGCTTTTCTGCTGTTTTTTTTTTTAATTGAAAAATTGTTGATATGACTTGAAATTGAATGATAATGATGCTTATATTTGCAGTTTAAAACATTTCTAAACAGGAAACGCCTCTGCAATAAAAGTTAAAACGAGACTATTACTTTTAATCACAATACAACTGAATGTTCTAAGTGGACACCATAAATGATAAGGATAATGTGGTTAATAAAAGTAATAGCAAACTATATATCCTTGAAGCCAGCCCAATTTGTGTATGTAAAATTTAAGAATCTATTATACATGAAAGATCAAACCAATTGAACATTAGCGCCGGACTCCACATGCGATTTGTAGTCGCGCGATTGTTTTGTCGCGAAGATTGAACACATTGTTTCAAATACAAGTCAATGCACGATTATTTAGTCGCAAATGGATTGACTTGTATTTAAAACAATGTGTTCAATCTTCGCGACAAAACAATCGCGCGAGTAGAAAATCGTAGAGTCCGGCGCTTAATAAAATCGGCCGATTCTTGGTGCTATTTTTTTTGAAGTTATACTTCTTTAGGAGCGAGTGGGAAAAATGTTAATCGAATTTTTATAAAATCGACAGTATGAAGTACGCTCATACCGATAGTATGAAGTTCGTTGGGAATAGGATAATTAGGATTAAAATATGATGAAAAGAAAATTAAAAATTTGTGTAGAAAATCTGACGTTTTTAAGATTTTCTATGATTCATCAAGGTAAAAGCAAAAGTATTTATTAAAACTAGTTTAATATTTAAATAAAAATACAATTTATTAAACTCTTTAGAATATATTTATTTCGTTGAATAATAATAGAAGTATAACTTCTTACGTGCGTACAAAGTACACATACTATTTTTTTGTAAAACATTCTCAAGACAGTAGGAATTAAAAAAATATATATATTTTTAAATTATCTACACTTGCGAGCAAGAAATCGGGTCACTAGACTGTCTCGAATTTCTAAACCTCTTGTCCGATTTGAGTGCTTTTTTTAGTATGTTATTGCCTTATTATTTAAGAAAATCGATGTAATAATAATCTTGCTAGACAGGTAAATGCCATTTTATACCGGGTGTTACAATCATACTGTGTTTTTTTCTTAAAGTTCGGATCACCCTGTGGAATATTATAGCATATATAAAATATTTTAATTAGAACTCAATTGTAGTCTTAGGCTTTCTTAACATTTTGTTTTTTGATTCATTCGCTTATGTTCTATAATTAAAGAGATATGTACAGCTGGTTCCTAAAAAAACTGATCCGACTCGTAGTAAGAGTTAATCATTTTGAGCAGTGTATGATTGGTCTGACATTATATTATATTTATTATGACAGACAAATAATAAAATAAACAAACAAACAGCCATTTTTTGAGGTTGAAGTTATCTGACAAATTTAAGATTTGGCAGTGACAGTGACAGTATGTCAATAATAAGTATTTATTCTTCAAAATATAATAAACTCAATATAATTAAACTCATATTCATTATATCACACCTCGTCAAAAGCTTTTTACAAGAATGTAGTCAGCGATTTTGATATGGCTTAGAGCTTGACTACATCAAGATCGCCTATAAATCGTGCTGGTAATTGCCTTGCAGCGAGACCAAAAAAAAAGAAGAAGAAGAAGAAAGTACACTGCTCAATTTTCTACAGAATACGCTTTAAGAGTCGTATCAGTTTTTTTTGGAACCGTCTCTACTTTTATATTACAAATGAGGTAGCTATTTGGTCTTGGTACTGTTTCTACCTCTTGTACGTTTCTAGGAGGTGGCAAACGCTGTTGTAGTCTTCTGCCAATTATGTCCCACAAATGTTCTATCCGGTTAAGATCTGACTGTGCGAAGGCCAATTCAAGATTTACCTGTTGTAAATATTCGGTTACAGTTCGTTAACGTGAGGTCTTGCATTATCGTGCATTCGCAAAAAATTGTTACCAATCTAAGGAGCCGATAGCATGGTAGCTAATTTCTTCTCTATGTAAGATCACTGCTTGAACACACTCGTCGCGGGTCAAATTTCTTGTAGCGCTTTCCATTTCCACCAAACAACAAAAAAAAATATGGACTTAATTGAAACTTTAATAAATCTTCACAACAAACCAGACACTTTTTGACTGTTAACAATTTGACATACATTATATTGTTAATTTCTCATAGCCTACTTTAGACTTTTTTTATTAAACTAAGCAGAAAATGAGGATTTATTGATGAAAACATGGCTATATGTTAACGTACCTAACTTTTTCATTATCCAACATAAGCCAATGAATCAAAAAATAAAATGTTAATAAAGCCTAAGGGTGCGAACATGCCGAAGATACATAGATGAGCGCGGTGTAGGTCGCGATCGCGGTTGAGGTTACATCGATGACACATCGAGTGACACATCCTTGGTATGTGCGATCTCATAAGAAAATGAAGGTTTGTTTTGACATCAATGTAGCGACCGCGATCGCGACTTACACCGCGCACATCCATGTATCTTCGGCATGTTCGTACCCTAAGGCTACAATTGAGTTTTAATTTAAATATTTTATATATGCTAGAATATTCCACAGGGTGTTCCAAACTTTAAGGAAAAAACACTATGATTGTTTCACCCGGTAAAAAAATGACATTTACCTGTCTATTAGCAAAAATATTATTATGTACATCGATTTTCTTAAATAATAATAAGGCTATAAAATACTGAAAAAATCACTCAAATCGAACAACAGGTTTAGGAAATTCGAGACATCTAACGTGTATAATTCATCGAGATTTTTAGTTATTTGAGCCCTAACAACTAAATGTTCGAACAAACGAAAATTTATTGAAAAAGTTCATCTTCACAACCTTGCTTGAATTAAATAACGAGATCAATAATAAATTAAAGTCTATCATTATTAATAAAATATTGAAATGGTGGTTTCTATAAACTTTGAATTGCAGTGTTGACGAAAATATTGAATAATATCGTGGTAACTAAACGTTCGAGCAATTCAAGCATTTCTTTTGGGGCAATCTTTATGGAATGCCTCATAATTTTTACTTCTAATAACCCGTTTTCGAAAGTCACTCACGCAAACGTTCTTGCTTAATTAACCCTTAAACGCCCAACGTTTTTTAGGTTCCATGTACGCTCAAGGGTGGGTAAAAAATGTCCACCTCGAAAATAGCTAATATATTTATTGAGAGTTGTTGGAAATGGATTAAACTTAAGGCTATGGGTACATAATTCGCAAATATTTTACCTGTATTACGTGTAACGTTACGTGTACTTTTTCTGTCTTTACACGGCAAATTACGTGTAGTAAAATTCACATTGGTATGGATATGTAAATATTACTAGAATGTCATTCACTTGAAAATGTCATCATTAATTTAAAGAGATGGGGTTTGAATGTTCTTGAATAGCTGTTATTTTTATAATTGCAAATTACTAATTCAGTTAATAAATGTGATAATTTTTTCACTAACTATGTATTCAGTGATTGTAATAACTTATTTGTACAACAAAAACTAATACTCAATCGAGAAAAGAGGAAAAGTGTTAAAGTGATTTTTTAATAATATATTGTTATGGAACGCTTACAATTTTGAACATCTTTAACAACAAAATACTTGGATCACAGAATATTATTCTGATGTATTCTCTGCTTGGATCATCCACAAATAATACACAATAAATAACTTTTTATTAAGTTCACGTCTTAAATCAATTATTTATCAAATACACTATATATCAATAATATTTAATCAATAACTCAAAATATTCCCGATACAATGTCAAATATTTAAAATTGTCACTGATTGTCAGTGTCTGACTGACAATATATGCTGACAATATTATATTCGGCTGAGTGCGTTGTAAGACAAAGATAGATTTGGAAAATATTACCACGGCATTGTGTTCATTTTTTTCGAATCCTGAAAAAACCAATAAATATTTTTGGAAAATTTAAACGCAGAATGAAAGACTAAATTATTACCGAGGGCCGAAAGTCCCTTAGAATAAATAAAAAGTTTATTTTGAATGAGATATTTGAAATTAAAAATCACACTAAATTTTCTCTTAGTTTTTCACCCCTGTAACTTAATGAAATAAACGTTATAGAAGTTCTCAGGGACTTTCGGCCCTCGCTAATAACGTAATCTTTCATTCTGCGTTTAAATTTTTTAAAAATACTTATTCGTTTTCTCAGGATTCGAAAAAAATGAATCCCCATTTGAATAGCATTGCAGCCGAAAATACGTACCGATCCTCTTAAGAATCTTATGCTTAATAAACATAACATCTAAAATATTAATATAAACAATTTACAAACCATACAACAAAATTACAATGTACATCAAAATTAACATACCAGTAAAAGCCAGTAATTCAGATTTGTCGATTTTCTCCACATTCTTTCTTTCAGCCTTCTCATTGGCGGATTATTATGTCGATTATGTAATTATACGTCGATAATTATATGCATTATGTTCCTACCAACGAGAAATTATATAGAAACCTTTAGTAACAAGTTTTACCAAGGGTGTACTTTTATGCCCACCCATATTTAACTCAAGATAATACTTTTATTTTCAAAAATATCGGTAGAACCAATTTAACATTCGATAAAAGGCTGTCTTTTTAACAATAAATAATTTTTGGAAAATTTTTAAACACTTAATAAATAATCAAGTATATTCAAATGGGAAATAAGCCACAATTTTACCTAAAAATGATTTTATTAACGTTTCGACGTATTTTGACAACGACACCCGACTTGGGCGTCGAAACGTTAATAAAATCATTTTTAGGTAAAATTGTGGCTTATTTCCCATTTGAATATACTTGATTATAAAAATGCCACAAGAAAATAGCTTCAGAACAACTTAATAAATATGTTACAATAGAATACACATTAGGTGGACATTTTTTACCCACCCTTGGGCGTTTAAGGGTTAAGGCGATTTGTCTTTTGCCTCGTAGTTAGCAGAGGTTTTTCTTTCGCCTAAAACGTTTAGAATAATGAAAACATTACGCATTCAATAAAAAATTACGGTTCAACCTCATAAAAGCAGTCCTAATTTGTCTACCCATTTCTTGGAGATCTCCCTTGATACATCATTTTTCTTGTTTCTGCGTTTCATTGTGCTGTGATAGCTCGTAAAGTGTTGTGACGGTCACAATATCGCTGCAATAATATTTTTGCTAAACAGGTTAATATTGTCATTGTATTCCGAGTGTACCAATCTACCTATTTTTTTCTCTCAAAATTCGCAACACCCTGTGGAATATTCTAGCATTTATAAAATACTGAAATTAAAAACTAATATAGTCTCAGGTTTTCTTAACATTTTGTTTTTTGATTCATTCGCTTATGTTGGATAATAAAAAATTTAGGTACTTTAACAACTAGACATGTTCTTCATCAATATATTCTCACTTTCTGCTCAGTTTAATAAACAGGCCTAAACTAGGCTATTAGAAATTAACAATTTGATAAATGTCAAATTGTTAACACTCAAAAGTGTCTGATTTGTTGTGAAAATTAGTAGATTTACTATTTAAAGTTTCAATTAAGTCCGTATTTTTTTTGTTGTTGGGTGGAAATGGAATGTGCTACAAGGAATTTCATCCGCGATGAGTGCGTTCAAGCGGTGACCTTACATAGCTAAGGACTTAGCAACAATGCTATCGGTCGGAGATTGGGAGTTTCACATACATTAAATTACCGTATTGTTCAATGCTTTAGAGCAGTGGTTCCAAATCTTTTATGTATGGCGACCCACCTTATTCGCGACCCATACCACACCCATTATGATACATATATGTACGTTATACAGCTACTGTAAGAGCCACGCCGCGACCCACCTGAAATCTGCCCGCGACCCACCGGTTGGGAAACGCTGCTTTAGAGAAATGAATGACTACAGCAGACGTCCCGGACAGTGTGGATCTCGAGTTACTACGGTCGTTCAAGATCGTTTTACCTATGTGCTTTAAGATCAAACAGTAGCGATCAACAGGTAGCAACAAAGGCGTTCCAAGATTACGGCTCTAATTTTAAATATTTTGTCGAGATATTTGGCACACATATTCGTAGTATAATAAAGAATGGCGGTACAGAGCCCAATTTCAGAAATATGTTAGTATGTGGAAATTACTGTATAACTAAATAAAATGTTGAAAAAAGGAGCCTGTACCGCCATTAAGAAAGACAAAAAAATACACTTTCTTCAAATAAACTTTTTTATCCCGTGCCTAGATTTTGTGTCACAATGGAACTACTAAAAATCGATTTTTTTATAACAAGAAATCGAACGTCACTGACTTGGCAACATTTCGCGCGCATATGTGTATAAAAATTACAGTGATGTGGGAGGAAGGGGATGCGGCATACGGTGAAGTAGATGGGCTCGGTTTCACTCGCAAAAACGCTCCATCCAATATGGCGGAACAACTCTTTGGTAGTATGTAATTCTGCTCTATATAAAATATATACATAATTATAAAATTATATTATATTATATAAATATATAAATAATTAATAATTTTAATAACTAATTAATAACATATTCCATATATAACGTATAAAAAGTAGCACAAAAGTGTCAAATCAAGTGGTCCCATTTAGTAAATACAAAATCATGCCTTATGTCATATCCCCTCTCTCCCATATCACTGAAAACTTATTGTTTTTGATAGTATAAACGTCACTGTCAGTGTCGAATTACCGACGCACTGTTGCCTCACTTTTGATAGTTCGCAGAACTTTCGCAATCTTGGACCGCATTTGTTGCTACCTGTTGATCGCTACTGTGTGCTCTTAAGAGAACGATTTACCTCGTCAAGGAATCTTTTAACGGACCTTAGTGAAGTTCATAATATCCAACCCAGCATTGATACCGTGAGGAAACGTCTTATATAACATCATCATCATCTTGGTGCTACAGCCCTTAGAGGGCCTCGACCTTCTCAAGCTTCCTACGCCATTCTGTTCTGTCCCTTGCTTGCATTTTCCAGTTGCCGACTCCGATCTTCTCGGCATCTTGTGTTACCCCGTCCATCCACCTCAGCTTTGGTCTACCCCGTCTTCTCATTCCCACGGGTTGCGCTGTTAGAATCTTTTTTATCATGTTCGATTCAGGGGCCCGGGCCACATGTCCTGCCCACTGTAGGCGGTTTCGCTTAATTATAGTGATAATATCTTTTCCACCAAACGTATGCTTGTAGATATTCTGCAGTTCAAAGTTATATCTACGTCTCCATATTCCGTTCTCACAAACCGCTCCGAATATCTTGCGTAGCACCTTTCTTTCAAAAATCGATAGAGCGGATTCATCTGTTTTAGTTAGCGTCCAAGCCTCTTATCCATATATGAGAACGGGGACTATCAATGTTCTATACAGCCTTATACGAGTTTTTTGAGACAGACGTTTGTTAGCTAAGTACTTTGATAGACTATGATAACACCTGTTTGCAATTATTATTCGTCTTTTTATTTCCCCTGATGTGTTATTATTGGGGTTAACCGATGTCCCTAGATATATGAACTCTTATATAACATGACTTGCATATTCGAAGATCAGCTACAGGTCCAACTGCAACCCACCGCAGAGCTAGATTGCAATTTGCCAGAGCACAGGTAAACTGGAATAATGACGACTGGGAAAACATTCTATTTACAGATGAATCCAGATTTTGCCTCTGTAGTTCCGATCGACATTTAAGAGTAATCCGAGACCAAATGAGTGTTATGCCCGGTCCAACATACAGAACGACTTTATTTAATGGATGGTCTATAATGGTTTGGGGAGGAATTTTTTTAACAGCACGGACAGATCTTGTTCCTTTATGTGGCAGTTCTTTAAACAGTGAAAGGTACACAACAGATATTTGACAATTTAACAAATTAACATTTTGACATTTATCAAATTGTTAATTTCTCATAGCCTACTTTAGGCTTGTTTATTAAAGTAAGCAGAAAATGAAGATATATTGATGGAAAACATGGCTAGCAGTTGTTAAAGTATGTAACTTATAATTTAACATAAGTGAATGAATCAAAAAACAAAATGTTAAAAAATCCTGAGGCTATAGTTGGGTTTTAATGGTTTTAATTTCAGTATTTTATAAATGCTAAAATATTCTACAGGGTGTTGCGAACTTCGAGAAAAAAAACATAGTTTGATTGGTACACCCGGTATACAATGACAATTTACCTGTCTAGCAACAACATTATTACAGCAATATTCTTAAAGAATAAGACTACAACATATTAAAAAAATCACTCAAATCGGACAAGAGCTTTAGGTAATTCCAGACATAAAAAATGTCCCAATTTTAAGATGGTGCGTTAATTTCTTGGAGAAGTGTATTTTTTGGTTGTATCATACTCATTCCATTATTTCACCAGTTTGCATACCGATATTATTAGTATATATTGTTATGCTCTACTGTATCTCTTTTATTAGGTTGATTAGCAAATTCTTAATTTAATTAATTACTCAATTATTTTAATTTCTGCCTATGTAAAAACAAAACCAAATTCAAATTAAATTTTCTAATAAACTTTATTCTCATGGCTAATTTTGTATTGGATGCAATACCTTTGATTTGTGGCTTCTAGTATCCCTAGTTGCTTACTCCTTCCAGGATAAAACAGGGAAATTACACATTCAGTATCATATAAATGTAATCTATTATTTATTTATCCAATATGCTGTATAAATAAGATTTGAAAAAAAATACTAGAATCTAAATTTGTTGCAACAATTTCTTACTTAATAAATCAAGTTTTAATTCTGATGTCTCCTTGTTTTAACAAAAAAAAATTATTTAAACAAATTATTGTTTATTCATACTAAATTTAATAAAATTTACTTTTCTCCTTTTGAATTGATTACTTAAAGTTGGAATGACTAACTGAGTTATAGAACTGTTCAATACAAAAAATGAGCATATATGGTGTGGATATAAACAAGCTCTCTCCGTTTCGACAAATGATTTGACTAACCTTTTTGTTTCTTCACTCTTTCTTTTCCCAGATTGCGTTGTCCTTGATTCTCCCACACGTACTCTTTTGATATTGCGAAAGGTCCCTCTCGTCCAAACTGCTCCAAAAACAAACAAAACCAGGACTCGTTCGAATTCTCCACTCAGTTTTCTCCTTGCTCGATATCTTGTGCAAATAGGTACCAATCAGCTACCCGTTCTAGACAGAACAAAGGAATCTTCCTCGGACACAGGAAAATTTTACTTCTCAACCGGTCAACAATTTCGTTTTAACTTGATTCTGCTCGCAAATGCCGATTTCACCACTTTACACTGACTTCTCACTTTTCAAAAACTGGACTGCTCTCTTTCGGTATTCATCACACAGTGTTTATCTTTTCTCTCTGAAATTCCGACTCCACATTCTCATCCCTTCCATCGATCTTTCTCTACCAATCAAAAACAACCTCTCTACCCAAAACATCCATACTATCCTTTCCTAAGAAAACCAACTTAATTTGTATCCAACTTTCCATTTTGTTAAAATTCTAAGAGACATCAAATTACTATCGTTTTTTCAAAAAACTAAACAAAAGGCCTTACATTCTAAACTCAATAAAATTTGTTTATCGTTTAAACTTTCCACGAATTATTTACAAAAATCCTATTGATGTTCACAAAACGAAATAACATGCACTTTCCAATATTTTCGAACCATTGTCTTTAAATCCTTTCAAAAAACCCATTAACGAAAACCACATTAACGATTTCACCTTCCCCGAAAAAGCACTGTTTATTAACTAAATTAGACTCTATACAATTTTTTGTCATATACAGGGTGAAGAAAATCTACGATCTCGTGGTCCCTGATATAAAATTATTTTCTGAATTTATCCAAAAAAAAACCATTCTACAACAATATATTTTTCTCTTGTTTCAGTTTGCTGGTCTGGACTTGCAGAGTCGCAGCTCGAACAGCAGCGGCCGTTACGTGCCCCCACACTTGCGTAATAAACAAAGTCAACAACAGTCGCCATCTACCGACAACTTCGATAAGGATCGTTACGACAATAGAGATCGTTTCGACAACAGGGACAGAGACAGAGATCGCGGAGCGCCAGATTCAAGAGATAGAGGCGGCAGCCGAGGAAGCAACAGAGGCTTCGGCGGTGGCAGCGGCAGGGACAATAGAGATAGTAGAGAAAACAGAGATAGTAGAGATAGTAGGGACAGCAGATCTGGAGATTTCTCCAGTTTTAATACAAGAAATAGAAGAGATTATCAAAATGGAGAATCTTTTGAAAGGTATGGATTAGAGTATTAACGATTTAAACTAAAGACAGAGGCATCTGTCCTTATTTGCAACTGCTATACTAAATGAAACAAATTGTTTTAGAACATACAGTAAGCGCCACGCTAGTAGACACACGTGTACCTAATTTCTAGGAGTGGGCTAATCCGGACCGTTTTCACCTATGACTTTTATGTCTGTCATGTCATGTGACTCTCATGAAACTCTTTGAAATAATTGTGTTTACATACAAAAAATACATTAATAATTAATACTGTTGTTACTCTTCTTTAAAAAAAAAACTTTATTTAAACACCAAAAATATTACAATACTTTATAACTTTTACAACTTTAATAATACAATGACAACTATAAACTTCAAATACAGCTGTTCTATAATCTGTCAACTTTCTATGTTTATATTGGTTTCTACAAATACATTAGACTGTAATATATACAACTCTTGACATTTCCCATTAATTTTGATGAAGCAAACGATATAGCGCCACCTAGTGGTCTGCGTTGTTAACCACAAACTATGAATAACTGAAGATCTGTCTGTTAATCCATATTAATATTATTAACCTAAGTTTTTGCTTTGTGTTTAACGTTTATTATATATGTATTTTGAAAAAAAAAATAGATTTTGTAAATCTGCTATTACTAAATTAACTTAACCCTCTAACCAGTAAGTCATCCCTGAGGATGACATTGCATTAATTCAAATAATTTAACAAGTAACATCTTGTGTAGATCAAACCGTTTAGGCGTCTTTTAGAATGTTTCAAAGTAACACCAAATACATTAGACGATAATACATACAACTCTTGATATTTCCCATTAATTTTGTGGAAGCAAACAAAATATCGCCATCTAGTGGTATGGGTTGTAACCACAAACGATGCATTTAAAAGAAAGGTATTTTTATAGGATTAAATCAAAATACAAATTTAGTTGTGAGCTATTTTCTTTAATTTTATATTCTTACTTTTTAATTTACATAATTTTTCCTTTTTACTATCGTTAATTTTATAACACAATTTACCAAGATTAGCTAATTAATTATCCAAAAATTAACAAAATTAAATTTGTATGTTTACGTTGAGAAAACGTAGTTCAACTCTTGCCGACAGAGGCGCTAGTGGCAACGTGCTTCCAGTTTTCTGTGGGAATTGGATGTATTATCGTCTAATGTATTTAGTAATACATTCTTGCCCGTTTGAAAATTGTATGATGCGTCATTGTCATTCAAAATTTATTACCAGTAGAGTAAATACAAACAAGCAGTGAGTAGACACATTATTGCTTCCTATTACAAACAAATAAAAAATTGTAAACAGTATTCCTAAGTATCGAATTGCAGTAGGAATTTTTGTGGTAAGTATATAAATACATATATTTTACTAATTTATTTTTCTTCATTAAAAAAAGATTGTCTGAGTACAATGAATTTGAAAGACAAAAGAAGTACAATTTTTTAGATATGTCTGAAAAAGACAACAGGAGTTTATGGACTGTATTGAAAGTTCTGAGGAAGAAGATGAGGTTAATTTCGACGATGATGATGACATTGCAGATCCAGAATCAGACTCAAGACTAGGAATCCAATGATTCGGACGTTTTATCATCTGATGGACATGGCCGCAACAAATGCATACATTCTGTATCATCGAGTCCATGCTGATAAATCTCCTAATAGTGATGAACCAAAAGATAAATTATACCAATTACCTCAATTTCGTGAACAGATAGCTGTTGGTCTTGTGGTTTATAAACAAAGACGTGCTGTTGGTTGACCATCATCTCAGTCCGCACATCATGGTACTAGTAGTGTTGGTTAAAAGCTAAACATCCTGTTTTCGATGTCAGATACGACAACTACGACCATTTTCCAATATTACTAAGTACATCAGGAGGAAGAGAGAAATGTAAATATTGCGAAGACTCAGTAACCCAATGTGTGCGACAAAAAGTGTGACCTACATTTGTGTTGATCTAGCTCAAAAAATTGTTTCTACGATTATCATCATAAATAATGTACTTTCCTCGTCTGTTATTCCCTTCCAATAAAAATACATTTAACGAAGTATCATTTGTTTTATTTAACTTAAACCGTTATGTCGTCCTTGAGGACGTCTAACGTTTTTTTTTACCTGACGAATCAATCAATAGAAAATTTTTTAAGGAAACATATATTCATCATTATTATAGCAAGATTAACTAAAAACAAAAGTTCCTACATGCAAATATGCAATATTTCAGATTTACCGGTTAGAGCAGTGTTTCCCAACCTTTTTGTGCCATGCCCCACTTTAGCCATTCCAAAAAATTTTATGATCCCCCCCCCCCCCCCAAATGTAACATACATATTAATTTTGAATATTACAAAATTATATTGGTCCCCTAGAAAACGATAGGTTTTAGGAAGAAATCACTAGGAAATTGTTATGGATTTTCAAAACATATAATGAAAAACTCAAATTAAGATTCCAAATAATTTTAATATGTAGTATATATTTTTCTATATTAATTTATTATTTTAATTTAGTTTGATCCTTGCTCTTGATTCTTCCTGGACAGAGATTTTATATTAGTTTCCAATTTGGTTAGCTTCAGTCTCAAGTGTCCACGTTGAGTTATATGGTTATATCCAGCCGATTTATTTTTTAACAGTAAATCATTTACATCACTAAATCCACATTCGGCTCAAAATATGAAGATGAAAACGGTAGTAATAATTTTCTTGCACATTTGGTTGAATTTGGGTATTTGATTTCTGTTTTCCCACAAAACCATGCCACCGCTCATTTTATATTAAATAAAGTTTTAACTCATTTCATCATTTTGCGATTCTACGAGTTCTTCTCGATACTGCGTATTTGATATATCAGACAAGTCCACTAACATTCTCTGCATCATCCATGTTGGAATATCAATTTGTTTTAAATCAGAAAATCTATCTTTTAAATCAGCCGATAGAATATTCAGATGATTGCCAATAAGAAGTAAAGCGCTATCAGTTTCTTCACATTTTTGGAGCCAATGAGATGGTTCAAAGTTTGTGTAGTTATTATGTTTCTGACAACTCAACATGAGTAATGAAACCAAATAATATCTTCGCTTTTGCTTCTACAAGAATTTTATTTGTTCCTTGAAGTTGCTTATTTAATATATTTAGTTTTTCAAAGATTTCAGCTTAATAACTCACAAACAATTTTCCATCTATTAACAGACACTTAATTTCAGGTGTGGCGCTTAAAAAATCGCTAATAATAGACAGTTCCATAAATATTTTCAAGTAGTTCCCTTCAGATAGCAATCTTACTTCAGTATGAAGTAAAAGTCTCACGTGGTCTTCATTTTGTTCTTCACAAAATAACTTGAAGAGACGCTCATATTTGGCATTAGATTTAATAGCATTAACACACTTTCTTAGGGAATGTATACTTCATATAGAACAGGAGAGATGTTTAACATTTTTGTGCATAACACAATGTACAAGAATCACTTATGGATTCGCATCTTTTATCAATTTTAAGAAAGCATTTCGTTTGCCGTCACATTAGGAGCGCCATCAGCAGCACAAGATGTTAAATTTTTCGTTATTGTGCTTTTACAGAACAACATTTCTTTAGCAAAATGCCCTATATCCATGCATCTCACCTAAGTTACCAATACTGCTTCATTATCTCAAAGTTGATTCATTCATTTGCACAAGAAATTTCTTGTTTTCAGCTTTTCAACCAACAAGTTGTTTATCGGTATCTTCACCCATTTCGTCTATTCTTCTGCTAACAGTTTTGTTACTGAGTGGCATAGCTTTTACATTTTTGTCATCCTTTTCAAGAAACGTTTTAAGAAATGCTGATATTGACGGTTTTATTCTCTCCTGTAGTATGGTTTTTTCCAGTTTTGGCGATGAATAAAAATATTTGACTAGGCTCAAGGATAAGATTATTAGATGAAGTATGAGGAGTACCCAAATAGAAACTTATGTTTTTCACAGAAATTTGGCATTACATTTAAATGGCCCATAGCGAAAAGGTAAACTCGTGTCGAGCCCATATTCGAATTGCCCCCCTTAACAATCAAATTGCCCCCTGTGGGGCGTGGGCCCCACGTTGGGAAACACAATAATCCATTTGAAATAGACAACCCGGTTTTTATGAAAAATGTCAGTGTCAAAAACTATTACTGTGAGATAAAATTAAAACGTTGTTACTACCAAAATATTAGTAATTTTTTATATATTTTATGTTTTGTGATACTGTTAAAAATTTAATGGACTAACCTCATGTTGTAAGTTTTTATGCTTCTTTTATACAATGTTTTTTCCTGTTAATACCATTGTATTTACTGAAAAAAATACTTAAAATTTATTTTAGACTTTATGAAACAAATAAATAAAACATTTTTTGTAAAAGTACAAATACAGTTTAGAAAAATTAGCTCGTTATCCAAAAATTAATAAAATTAAATTTGAATGTTTACGTCAAATTTTACGTTGTCAAAACATAGTCCAATTCAAGCCGGCAGAAGCGCTAGTGGCAACGTGCTTCCAGATTTTTGTGGGAGTTGGATGTATTAGAGTCTAATGTATTTGGTTTCTATACATTTTCTGACGTTCTAGACGTCACTAGACATATAAGTAAACAGTGCAACAAGTGAAAGGTCCAGGACTATACATATTACTTCAATGGACCCGTGTGTCTAGTATCGTGGCGGTTACTGTATATGATCTACTTTGGTATAAGTTAACGATCTGAATAATTTTAATTAAGGTTTCGCTTACTTCTCTGTTTTCCGGTTTGTATGATCGGATAGCTCAATATGTAGTTCTTTGCTAATATAAATTACATAGGCTGAAAAAATTTGATTAATATTGGACACAGAGATCAAAATATATAGTCCGTCCGCTATAACTTTACCCATGCGGTACGATTCATTTTCAATCAAATTAAGTCAAAACATAAATTGAAACGAACGTCGATGTGTATATACATTTTGTATACTGTATACTATATACTACACACATCGGCGTACGTTTCACTTTCTGTTTTGACTTAATTTGATTGAAAAGAAATCGTACAGCATGGGAAAAGTTATAGCGGACGGACTATACCTATCAGAAGGTTTTTCGTGCACTGAATCTTGAATCTTAGCTCTGGTTTCTGAGACACCTAACTTAAGCAAAAATAGCGGGTTTTTGAGGTTATGTAGCACTGTAATATAATTTTTCTCCCAGAAACTGCTATAATTGTCTTGTATAATTGAAAGTATGACTTAAGGGCCGATTTCCCAACAACAAATACATTGAAATTACAATTGAATGTAAATAACAACGTTAAATGTAGATCAGTTGCTTTAATTTTCCTATATTCTTTCTTAAACGACCACTCCTCTTTAGCGACCAGCTTTGGTTCCTCGAGAGTGGTCGCTATTGGAATGTTTTACTGTAACATAATCTATTTCGACAGGAATGAATGGGGTAGTAGCCGCAATAACGACAGGGACCGGGACCGTAACGCCGACGTTCAACCACGCAACGATCGCTGGCAGGAGCCGGAACGTCCTGCGAGGGGTAGCGAGAGCAGAGACGGTGGTAGCGGAGGACGATGGAACGACAACGGAGGCGGCGGTGGTCGCTGGAGCGAAAACCGCCGCAACGTCTCGTCCGAAAACGATTGGACTGTCCCTCTATCCAGGGACGAACGTGTTGAGCAAGAGCTCTTCGGTACTGGGAACACCGGAATCAACTTCAGCAAATACGAAGATATACCGGTGGAGGCGACGGGAGACAAAGTGCCGCGTCACATTACATCTGTAAGTATATATTTTATATTCTACATTTTGACATTACTAATCAACTCTATTTAATTAAATAACTGTACATAATTTTGCCTAGTGTTCTATCCCATGTTTGCCGTGGTCTACCTTTCTTCTATCTTCTTTGCGTTTTTGCCTGCCAAATTTCTTTCACCGGTTTTGTCTGATCCATTCTATGAAGATGGCCCCACCAACTGAGTTGCCTTCTCTCTATAAATTCTAACGTTGACTCAATTTCCAAATCTTCTCTTATTTGAGTATTCCGTAGTCTATCTCTTTTGGTAACTCCTCGAACTCGTCTAAGGTATTTTATTTCTACTGCCTGCATTTTACTCTTTTGTCGTTCTGTTAGTACCCATGATTCGCAACCAAAGGTTAATACAGGTCTCTATGTATATTGACTTGAACACATTAATTTTTGTTTTTCGTGTTATTTCTTTTTTATTTATGAATTTATTGCTCATTGCATGGTATAGGTTCATTATTTTTTGGATTCTATTATTAATTTCTGTTTCCTGTCTTCCGTTGTCTTCTAATTCTACTCCTGAGTATTGGAATGTTCGTGCTTGTTCTATATTTACTTCTTCTATTTTTATGTTTATCTTTTCTTCTTCTTCCTTTTTCCCCATGACCATAACTTTTATTTTATTTTTATTAATTGTTATTCCATATTTTTTTAGTGTTTCATTCCATATTTCTATATTTCTTTGTAGTTAGTTTCTCATTTTCGGCCAATATGACGACGTCATCGGCGAATGCTCCTTCTGAAATGTCTACTCTTCTTAAATTTCTATAACCCACATGCATTTTTTTCACTTTTACTTTACATTCTTTAATTATCTCATCCATGTAAATTATAAACAGTGTTTGACTTAATCCTCCTCCTTGTCTCAATCCCTCGTCGTAGTAAATGGTTTTGATGTTCTGTTTTGGCTGATGATATAATTCACATTGTTGTTGTAAATGTTCTTAATTACCCTTATCATTTTGTTACTTATATAGGTCTGGATCCCGCGTATGAAAAAAAAGTTGATTAATAGCAAGCTGAAAATTTGTTAATAGCTTACGGGTGTCTAGTCGGATAAACTTTGATATATGGGAACACTGGAACGGGGGCAGTTTTAATTAACAGGTTAAAAATTTGGAACGGTCAGACCACGAAAACGGCACATTTATTTTGTCCGACAGAACAGACTTAAACTCTCCGAACAGAGATTAAACTCTTATGCAAAAATCAGACTGCTATTTATCACCTGTCATAATTCCTGTCATTTGACATATTCTACATGTTCCACTCATTAAAACGCCTATTTGGTGATAAATAGCAGTCTGATTTTTGCATGGGAGTTTAATCTCTGTTCGGAGAGTTTAAGTCTGTTCTGTCGGACAAAATACATGTGCCGTTTTCGTGGTCTGACCGTTCCAAATTTTTAACCTGTTCCACAATTAAAACTTCCCCTGTTCCAGTGTTCCCATACATCAAAGTTTGTCCAACTAGACACCCTTAAGCTATTAACAAATTTTCAGCATGCTATTAATCAACTTTTTTTCATACGCTGGATAGACCTAATACCTCTCTTCTCTATTTCCCATAATTTTTGCCTTGGTACCGTGTCAAAAACCTTTTTAAGGTATATGTAAGCCATATACATGTTTTTCTCCTGTTGCTGATATTTGTCTATTATTTGCTTGATTGTAAATATATGATCCTTAGTATGTTCTTTAACGGTAAAATATTGCAAAATCTCTAAATTTTAAACAACCGCTTAGATTGACATGAAATTCGGCAGACACATAGCTAATAAGTCAAAGAAAAAAAGTGATATTGTGCCGATATGTGCTTTTGCCCTGGGGTGAGTTTCACCCCTTCTCAGGGGCGAAAAAATATATGTCCAAAATAAGTTCGGAATTAGATAAACTGACTAATTCTCAGCAACTTTTGTTCTATAGAGTTTCTTCACCAAGTCAATACTTTTCGAGTTATTTTCGAGTGAATGTTAATTTTTCAACAAAATAACCACGTTTTTAGACGGTTTTTCGCAAATAACTCAAAAAGTATTTTGTCGAAAAAAATATTCTTAATAAAAACATAATTTATAAAAAAGTGAAAAAAACGGTGCATATATGAAGTGTGTAGACCCAGTAGAAGCAAAGTTGTAGCTAATGAAAAGTAGGTTCTTATTCGTCAAATTCCAAATCGAATATTTCATCGAGAAATATCCAAAAAACGGAACACTTTTTGGGGAACACTCATTACAACTTTTTTAAAGTGTTTAAAAAAAGGTTTATTGTCGTTTTTTAAAAAAACTTCTAACATTAAAAGTAAGTGAGTTACGCTCAAAATATTGTTGGTCCCTTTTATTTTTTGGTAAAAAGAATCGCGATTAGCATCCCAAATAAAATTAATCGTTACAGTATTTCTCATGATCATCTTTCAGTGCGTCACAGTTTTTCGATTTCTTTCTAACGCATTAAATTGTATGTGACAGAAAAAAGGCACGTCGGTGATTACATTTCGTCGGTGACATTTTTATAACATTTCTTCTAGTTATTCTAGGTGTCGATAGATGGCGCCATAATAAAAAAAATAATTTTTTTTTTAATTAGATCATAATATTACAAATATAATCTGTATAATTTATAAGACTATACAAATCAAAGAAAATACCATTTTATAAATGCAAGAAACACATTTGATTTGTTTTTATTTCAAATTGAAAATAAAATGTGACAACTGTCAGATTTAACAAAAATGTCATGTTAGAATAATGGCTCCAATCAGAATCCTGCAAGCGAATCTCCAGCATAGTAAGTCAGCTTCGGCAGAACTTACTGTCGCCATGAGAAGGTTCGATGTAGCCTTGATACAAGAACCCTGGGTTTACAAGGGCAAAATAAGAGGTCTATCGGGTATTGGTGGAGAGCTTATATATAGCCGATCTGCCGATGTCCCGAGAACTTGCATAATAGTCAAACGAAACATCAAAACACTGCCGTTGATAAATCACTGTTCCAGGGATTTAACCACGGTAAAGATGAAGATCATAGATGGAGGAGGGGTGAAGCAGATAGTTTTCGGATCAGCATACCTCCCATATGATGATCCCGAACAATCACCATCAAGGGAATTGGAGCAGCTAGTGAGAGATTGCAGGAAAAATGGATTGCAATTGATCATTGGCTGTGATGCGAATGCGCACCATCTGACTTGGGGCAGTACAAACACCAATGCAAGAGGTGAGTCAGTACTACAGTTTATAATGCAACCTAATTTAGACCTATTAAACGTAGGAAACAAACCAACCTTCGTGACTTCACGACGGAAGGAGGTGATTGATATAACAGTTTGCACGACTAACGTGGCTAGAACTGTGAAAAACTGGCATGTGTCAGATGAGGTGTCCTTTTCAGACCATCGACACATTTGTTTTGAAATGACAGGCAATGAGCTTATCAAGGAAACTTATCGTAATCCTCGTAAAACAAACTGGGAAGCATATCAAGCAGACATAGAATATAGCTTAGGCAGGATTAACGGGAAGATAAGGCATACATTGGACCTAGACATGGCTGCCGAACAATTTCAAGAGATTGTCACGTCAGCGTTCGAAGACAACTGTCCGGAGATAGTGAGGAATTCCAACAGGAAAGTTCCCTGGTGGAATCATAATCTTGCAAATCAAAGGACAGAGGTTAGACGAAAATTTAATTTCGCCAAAAGGTCAGGCGAGTGGGGCGATTATCGCAAAGCTCTGACTGACTACAATAAGGAACTGAGAAGGGCAAAAAGAGAATCGTGGAGAAGGCATTGTGAAGAGATAGAAGGGACTTCAGAAATGGCAAGGCTCCATAAAGTTCTCTCAAAGGACCCTTAGATAAATATTCCCTCGCTCCAAAAAGAGTCAGGTGAATACACTCAGAATGGTGAAGACACCCTGAAAGAGCTTTTCAGGGTGCACTTTCCTGAGTCTGAGACAAAACTGATACCACTAGACACATGGCAAACCGGACTGGATATCATGAATTATGGTTCTAGGGAAAACTGGCATGTGGCAAAAGAAGTTATAAACCAGGACAAAATCAAATGGGCAATAAACTCATTCGAGCCATATAAATCACCGGGTCCGGACGGGATTTATCCAATACTTCTACAGAAGGGAAACGACCTTCTTTTCAAAAAATTGTGTAAGATACTGCAGGCTAGTTTAGGGCTGGGGTACATACCAAAAGCATGGAGGCTGATAAGGGTGGCTTTTATACCCAAACCTGGCAAAATCGGACAGGAAAGGGCCAAGTCTCTGCGGCCATTAAGTCTGATGTCATTCGTACTGAAGACCTTAGAAAAACTGCTCGATAGGCATATCAGGGATGGTGTATTGGTTGAAAGTCCGATACATCGGGGACAATATGCATATCGAGCGGGAGTCTCCACAGAAACGGCACTGCACCATCTTGTACAGAGAGTGGAGTACGTTCTAGAAAACCAAGAGGTGATGTTGGGTGCATTTCTCGATATTGAGGGAGCATTTGACAACACCTCCTACGAAGCGATCACAAGGGCGATCCGTCTAAAAGGAATAGACGAAACAAGCTGTAGATGGATAGACTGCATGCTGAGAAGCCGTGTGATATATGCTACGTTGCTAGGGGATACAGTGTCAGCTCAGGTAGCCAGAGGCTGCCCACAGGGGGGAGTCTTATCTCCTCTATTGTGGAATCTGGTCATGGATGGCCTGATAGCTAGACTCGACAACGATAGGCATCACGTCCTGGGCTATGCGGATGACCTAGTCATCTTAGCCCACGGAAAATTTAATGGTACAGTCAGAGATCGAATGCAACAGGCTCTGACCGTTGTTACAGAATGGACTTCAAATGTAGGGCTTAACATCAGTCCTCTAAAGTCCAAAATCATTAAATTTACTAAAAGAAGGAATTCAGAGGAATTGGGTCCTCTAAGTCTAAATGGTGTACATTTAAATCTGGTGAGTGAAGTAAAGTATCTCGGGATAATATTAGACTCAAGACTTACTTGGAATCAGCAGATAGAAAGAATAACGAAGAGAGCGGTATCTACGTTAATGGTAGCCAGACGTACTCATGGAAAAATGTGGGGTTTGAGACCAGACATGGTATATTGGACTTATAACATGGTGGTAAAACCCACAATTACATATGCATCAGTGGTATGGTGGCCAAAAGTGCAGCAAAAAAGTGCCAATCATCAAATTAAGCAAGGTGCAAAGACTTGCTTGTCTCGGGATCACGGGGGCTAGGAGGGGCACACCTACGGCAGCTATGGAGGCACTACTGGATCTCCCTCCTTTACATATAACAATAAGAGGTGAGGCGAGAATGGGCTATTATAGACTGCGAGGAAACCTGAGCAACGTACCAGTTAAATCAGGACATAGTAAAATAACGAATGAAATTAATGATGCCGAATGGATGATGATTTCTGACCATATGACATCAAGATATATGCCTGAAGTACCTTTTCAAGTGGACATTTGCCCACGAGACGAATGGGACAGAGGAAACTCTCGACACAGACTGCAGGGTTGCACCTGGTATACGGACGGGTCTAAAACTGCAGACGGTTCGGGCGCAGGAATATTCTATATTGGTGGAAATTTCAACATTTCTATTCCACTGGGGGAATGTACCTCCGTATTTCAAGCAGAGATTTTTGCAATCTTGCAGTGTGCAAGAGAAAACAACCTGAGGGCATTCGAACTGCAGCGGGTTAACATATGCACAGATAGCCAAGCAGCCATTGGGGCTCTTATAAGCCCTAAGGTGAACTCTAGGCTGGTGTGGGAATGTCGACAAGAACTTGATAGACTGGCACAACATAACAGTGTTATACTGGTATGGGTTCCAGGTCATCGGGGCATATACGGTAGTGATGTTGATTATAGTTACTTTCGAGTAATCAATACAAATCGTTACTTTTGAATAAAGTAATCATTTCAAGTATTCGTTACTTTGATTACTTTGATTACTTTTGTATTGAGTATTTTTCGGTAGATAGATATTTTGTGTAGATATTCGGATATAACAAGTAATCATTTACAGTATTCGTTACTTTGATTACTATGATTACTTTCGTTACTTTTGTATTTGAGTACCGGTAATCGTACCGAGAAGCGTATTTCTCGGTAGATAGGTATTTTTTATAGGTATTCGGATGTAATAAGTAATCATTTACAGTATTCGTTACTTTGATTACTATGATTACTTTTGTATTTGAGTACCGGTAATCATATCGAGAATCGTATTTCTCAGGAGGTAGGTAGGTAGGTAGGTATTTTGTACAGGTATTCGGATATAACAAGTAATCATTTACAGTATTCGTTACTTTGATTACTATGATTACTTTCGTTACTTTTGTATTTGAGTACCGGTAATCATATCGAGAATCGTATTTCTCAGTAGGTAGGTATTTTGTATAGGTATTCCCATATAACAAGTAATCATTTACACTATTCGTTACTTTGATTACTTTTGTATTTGAGTACCGGTAATCATATCGAGAATCGTATTTCTCGGTAGGTAGGTATGTTTTATAGGTATTCCGATATAACAACGACCTTCACCGATCTGTTTAAGGGATAAAAATGATTTGATTACTATGATTACTTTTGTTACTTTTGTATTTGAGTACCGGTAATCATATCGAGAATCGTATTTCTCAGTAGGTAGGTATTTTGTATAGGTATTCAGATATAACAATGACCTTCACCGATCTGTTTAATGGATAAAATGATTATATGTAAAATAGGAGATGATTGAATGCTCGAATAAATGAAATTTATGGAAATAAAAGGCAGATATCACCTAGTTGCTCGATATTTGCCTTTTATTTTCATAAATTTGATATGTAATTTATGATTTTAAAAATTACAAATAACAATAGGGGCGCCTGATATAATTTTGACCAGACTACTTAGTTATCTAATAATTAAAAAATGACTTTGTTTATAAATTCTTATTAAATTTTTTCGGCCCGTGTAGGTATTTATTAGAATTTTAGATTTTTGAATCATTCGAAACAAAAAAGGTGTTTTGTAATTTTTCTCTTGTTGATAATTTTCGAGTTAAACACAAATTAAAACCAAAAAAAAGGAAAATGGCAATTTTTAAGGCTAAAAACATAGTTAAAAAATAACATTTTTGAAATTACGAAGTACCTAAATTGAATTCAAACCTTCTTCTATCAGTTCTCGAAAGGATTTTGGGCTTATTTCATTTAAAAACTTTGTTTTTTAGTTATTAATGCAGTTTTGCAGGTTCGTAACAATTAAAAAAAATATTTTAGAATAAATCTTGCCAAAAATTGAGACCCGATAGAAAAAAGTTTAAGTAATTTGAATTTAGATACTTGATGATTACAACAATAATATATTTTACTTGTGTTTTTGGGTCTTGAAAATCGTCATTTGTGGTTTTTTTTCAGTTTTAAATTGTTTATAGCTCGAAAACGATCAATTTAAAAGAAAAATTACAAAATACCTTTTTTGTTTCAAATGATCCAGAAAATATACAATAATATCTTACCGGGCCGAAAAAATTTTAGTAGAATTTATTAAAAAACGTCATTTTTGATTATTAATTAATTAATGTCTGTACAAAATTATATCGGGCACATTTTGCTTTTTATAATTTTTAACAGAATAAATTCTATATCAAATAATTGTAGATAAACAAGTTTTAAATTAAATTAGGTTTTCTAACAAATGTAAACATATTTTAAGTTTTTTATTTTTATTTAAGCTATTTATAATACAAAAATAAAAACAATAAAATAAAATAATACATATAATACAATACAATAAAATACAATAATACAATTCAATATAATACAATAACATACAATAATAAGAATAATACAATACGATACAGTATGCAGGGGTCGGCAACTTTGGCCCGCGGGCCGCATGCGGCCCTTTGCGCCTTTTTGAAGGCCCGCCAAAGCACCAATATAATTTTAGAAAAAATCAAAAAACTTAGTGTCATGCCGAAATGTGGCCGATGGCAACAATGCGGGCTAACAGAATAATGGGAAGGTGTATTTCACTACAACGACAGTAGATACTTAATGAGTAGATACGTAATACAAGTTATTTTTAATTTGGTAAAATAATTCAGGTCTTATCATAGAAAAAATAAATAAAATGCCACAGAAAAAAAAATTAATGAGAAAAAGTGTGAATTTAATGAAAAGTTAATTAATAAAGAAAAAAATATTTAATTGAAAATGGTTATTCATTTTTAAAAAAATATTTCTTTATATAATTTTATTAAAGCACTATGCTTAATTTGCAAAGAATCTATAAGAGTACCTATTCAAAGAAATTACGTTTGCCTCACCACTACATGAAACACAAAATTGAATGTGATAAATTTGAATCTCAATTCAGACAAAATAAAATTGGCTCTTTACAAAACTCATTAGACGGACAACAAAGCGCTTTTAAAAAATGTAAAGAACACAATTCAGCATTAAGTAATCAAAAAGTCCTTAATATTTCAAAATAGATTGCTTAACATAACAAACCATTTACGGAAGGGTAGTTCATTAAAAAATCTATCAAGGGGAAAGGAACAAAATGCAAAATTTTGACGCCTGCCAAAATTTTCAATGTATTTTAAATATAATAATTTTTTTCGAATCTTGAGAAAACTAATAAGTACCTATTTTTGAAAAATTTAAACGCAGAATGAAAGATTACTTTATTGCCGAGAGCCGAAAGTCCCTTAGAATGAATATAAAGTTTCTTTTGGGTGAGATATTTGAAATTAAAAATCACACCAAATTTTCTCCTTTTTTTTTCGCCCCTGTAACTTATTAAAATAAACATTATAGAAGTTTACAGGGACCTTCGCCTTCGGTAATAACGTAATATTTCATTCTGCGTTTTAATTTTTCAAAAATACTTATTAGTTTTCTCAGGATTCGAAAAAAATGAATCCCATTTAAATAGCATTGAAACCGAAAGTTCGTACCCATCCCCTTAACGCAATTTGACCAAAACAATTTTAAAAATTTGAAGATTTTAAATTGTCTGTACGCAGAGCAGTTCAATGTATTGAAATTATATCAATGTTTATTACAACAACAATGTTTCTTAAATTAAAAGAAAATTGTTCACAATTTAAGTACTTTTCATTGGCACTTACTTAATTAAAGTAACAATATAACTAACACTGCTCAATTGTTGATTGTTTTTGAATTAAAAAAATTGTGTAACAGAAGAACTTGTTACATTAGAAAGTCTCCATCGAAATACAAGAAGTAAAAATATATTTTTACAACTATTAAATTAGTAGATTTTTTCAATCTACTATCTCAAGTGTGGAAAATTAAAAAATAATCCTTTATCCTTTTGTCCATTGTATTTCGATGGTCAAAAAGCACACATATGGTTCCCATAATATGGGACATATGGCTCATTCGTTACAACTTTTCTCGAAATTCGGAATAATACACAATTGACAAGACAAGACAAATAACTTTATCACACACACTACACTAATTCAAAAAAGTACTTCAACTTCCTTTGTAACGGGCACAACTAGACCTGTCGCTCAGTTGTAAGTCCATATGTTGTAATAGAAATTTATGAGGGGCTTTTGAATTTTCAAAAACCACTTTTGTTAATGCGTAACCATAAATAAAAGTAGATATTTAACTCAACACAAGAACGTGTCAAGGAAGTTCGTGGAACTTTACGACTCGCAATTTCTCGGTACTAAACTATTTTAACACGTTAACTGCCTCATAGACGTTTATTTATTAATTTTTGGAGAAGTCAGAATAAGGTAAATATTTTTAAATTAAACGTACATAGAGGTATAGAAGAAGGGTTGGTGGTGAATAAGGGTTTTATCTATGGTGAGTGAATCCATACATAAAAATTATAAACATGTTTTTTTGTTTGTACAAAAGGATGTATCTATCTATAAATTTGGATTTGTTATCCAGTGATAACAATAACTCCAATAGTCTCTTAGATTATTGAAATGTGCCTTTAACACTAAGTACTTCGCTTAGAACCTAAGAACCTATATGGTAGCTCCAATGGTTTGTGGCTCTTCAGTTTCCGAGTCTGTTGCCACCGATGCCATGTTTTCTGTACCACATGAGGTTTATCAAGCATTAAACAATAATCTCCACACTGCCACTGTTTTTTGTGATTATGCCAAAGCTTTTGATTGTGTAAATCACGACATTTTGATAAAAAAACTAGATTTCTATGGAATTCGAGGTATTTCTTTGAACTGGTTTCAATCTTACTTGGAAAATAGGAAACAACTGGTTAGAGCAAATGATACAGACTCTAGTCTCAAAAATGTTGTATGTGGGGTACCGCAAGGTTCAGTATTGGGTCCTCTACTTTTCCTTATCTTTATTAATGACATCACTAGTTTAAAAATCGATGGAAAAGTTTTTCTTTTTGCTGACGATACCAGTATCACTTGGAGCAACTCAAATATCGCAACTCTTCATGCTACTATAACTTCTGATCTACTCACAATAAAATCCTGGTCAGATTCTAATTTACTCTCTTTTAACGTAGATAAAACAGTAGCATTACCCTATAAAGGAACTCTTCAACCCTTACCTCTTCATAACAGCCAGATCAGTATCGTTGATTCTGTAAAGTTTCTTGGTATTTTTTTAGATAGCAACCTTAAATGGTCCCTTCATATCGATGTGTTAAGCAAGAAACTATCCTCAGCTTGCTTTGCAATAAGATCTGTCTCTAAGGAAATGGATTTAGCCTCTTCCAAAATAACATACTTTTCATTGTTCGAGTCCCATCTTCGATATGGTCTGCCTTTTTGGGGTTTTGGTACAGCTGCCCAATCCGATGTTATTTTTAAATTGCAAAAAAGAGCAATCAGATATCTGTTTGGCCTCAGAAGAACAACACATTGCAGAAGCTACTTCAAAGATCACAGAATTCTAACATTACCTTCTTTATATATTTTAGAAACTGTTTGCTTAATTCGTAAACATCTACATGTTTTTCCAGAAAGACCTAGACATGACTATTCCACCAGAAATTCTACTTTTGACATCTATTTACCGATCCCGTCCAGTGAGTTAATAAAGAAATCTATATTATATTCTGCAAAAAAACTATACAAGCATCTCCCTCTACAACTTAAATCTGCAACATCTTTCCCCAAGTTCCGTAAAATGACTAAAGCCTATTTATCTGAAAGACCATATTATTCAATAGCAGAGTTTCTTAACCAATAACTAAGAAATTACAGTATTGTTATGTATAAGTAGAATCTTAATCTATATTTGAGTGTCATATGCAGCAGCATAACTTATTAAATAACTTATTAAATTTCTTATTAAATTTCTTAAGGTAGATTACGCAATTTGCAATTTTTTTTTAATTTTGCAATAGATTGTTACTGATTTTTATTTGACTTTATTATGTTGTATTTATATTGACGATTTGTATAATTTTAGTAAATTGTATTTGTTATTGTATTTGTTATTGTTTTTATTTATGATTCTTGTAAGCTTTGTCTATAAAATTGTTAAATTTTTTCAAGACAATAAAGCATATTTCTATTCTATTATATTCTATTCTATTCAGTGCTCACTATTATCTATCAGGATTAGTGCAAGATTGTTTGGGTGGTTTTTCAATTTCACCAAATAGCGGCTGCTGTATTCACTTACTATTTCCTTAACTGTGCCTACTTGGGATCGTCTCGGACTTCCCTGTTTGATATAAACCAAGAAGATGCATTTGTTATGGTCCGTAGTACTTTCGACTGAAAGCGTATAGTTGTACATGTACACTTGTTTATATGTTTATGAATATATGTTTCTGTTTATAAATATATCATAAACTGGACATATACATACATTAATGATACGCAATTTGGGTTTCGCAAAGGCCTGGGAACTCGTGAAGCTCTTTTTTCACTTAACATACTTATACAAAGGTGCCTGGACGTCAATCAAGATATATATGCGTGTTTTATTGACTATAATAAATTATTTGAGAAAGTACGACATTAACAATTAATGCATGTCCTGGAATCAAAGAACATAGACCACAAATGACCTCAGGATTATATCGAATTTATACTATAAGCATTGAGCAAAAGTACGTGTTAACGATCAGCTGTCAGAGGAAATTGAAATCAGAAGTGGAGTGAGACAGGGATGCATGTTGTCGCCAATTCTTTTTAATGCCTACTCGGAAGAGATCTTGAAGTAAGCTCTTGAGGGTGCAACAGCTGGAATAAAGGTAAACGGTGTTCCCATTAACAACATTAGATATGCGAATGACACTGTCATCTTAGCTGAAAATATTGGGGATTTTCAGAGGCTAGTGACCAGAATATCGGAGTTTGGACAAGAATACGGGTTAACAATAAATGTCAAGAAGATAAAGTTTATGAGAATATCGAAAACTCAAAGAAATAACGAAAATCTCTTCATAAACGGATCCAATATCGAACGAGTCGACCAATATGCATACCTTGGAACAATGATCAACTCCACAGGAGATTACTTACAGGAAATCAAAATCAGAATAGAAAAGGCTAGAGCAAATTTTAACAAAATGCGAAAAGTGCTCTGCACAAGAGATTTGAAGTTGGAGCTAAGAGTTACTTTGGCTAGGTGCTACGTTTTCTCGACTTTGCTTTATGGAATGGAAGCTTGGACCTTGAATGCTGCATCAATGAAAAAACTAGAATCATTCGAGCTGTTGGTGTACAGAAGAATTCTGAAAATATCGTGGACAGAACACGTCACAAACAAAGAGGTTCTGAGAAAGATGAATAAAGGGATGGAAATCCTAAATACCATCAAAATAAGAAAATTGGAATATCTCGGACATATGTCACGTGGAGAGAGATACAGCTTGCTTAAATTGTTTATGGAGGGAAATATTCAAGGAAAGAGAAGCATAGGGAGACGCAGAATATCATGGCTGCGCAACCTGAGAGAGTGGTAAGGATGTACATCAAATGAACTTTTCAGAGCAACCGTCTCTAAAATACGAATAGCTATGATGATTGCCGACCTCCGCAGCGGAGATGGTGGCATTTAAAGAAGATCGTAAAAACCCTCGAGTAATCTGTTTGCATCAATTAAGTGACAAAAACCCTCTAAACTCTAGATGACGTACCTTTGAATAACCCTGGATACCAGAGGTACTTCGGAGGTCAGTTCTGATTGCATATTCCATGTTCAGTGACCCCAAAAACCCCCCGAATAACAAAATCTGACCGTATACTGATTTTGACATGTTTATGCACTTTTGGATGCATTTTATACATTTTCAAATGCACTTATGCATTTCTAATTCCTACCCATTTTCCTATTGTAACCTTTTTCTTGAGTTCATGCTGAACACAACGCAAAAAGTCGCAAGTCTCTAGGTGCTCTATTTAAAAATCAATTTATTCTGGTGCTTTTAGTGATAAATGCCCTGGTCTAATTCTAATAAAACCAATGCAACGCATACAAAATTAAAGTTGTTGATCATTGAACATACTGTAAAAACATTATCATTTCCACATTTTTACGGTCAGTCTAGAAAGTATGAAAGTAATCAAGTGTAATGGTTGTAGATACAATAATCGTTACTCACTCTTCTGATACGATTGGTACGAAGTAACGAAGTAATCAGAGTAATCAAAGTAGATACTCGCTCTGTCGATACTCGATCTGATACGATTGGTATGAAGTAACGAAGTAATCAGAGTAATCAAAGTAAACGGAGTAATCAGAGTAATCACAGTATTCAAAGTATTCAACGATTGGTACGAAGTAACGAAGTAATCAGAGTAATCAAAGTAATCAGAGTAATCAAAGTAATCAGAGTAATCAGAGTAATCAAAGTAATCAGAGTAATCAAAGTAATTAGAGTAATCAAAGTAATCAGAGTAATCAGAGTAATCAAAGTAATCAGGGTAATCGAAATAATCAGAGTAATCAAAGTAATCAGAGTAATCAAAGTAATCAAAGTAATCAGAGTAATCAAAGTAATCAGAGTAATCAAAGTAATCAACGATTGGTACGAAGTAATCAGAGTAATCAAAGTAACGATTTGTTTCTCTGAATAGTAATCGTTACTTTCGGTATTCGCAAGTAACGAGTACTTTGTAACGAATAGTTACTTTTTCAACATCACTAATATACGGCAATGAAAGAGCTGATGCACTTGCCAAGAGAGCATCAGCTACAAAATACCTGGGTCCAGAGCCGGCCGTGGGAGTGCCAAAAAGCACCGTCCGCGAACGAAAAAAAGCCTGGATCCGAAGCCAACACAACTCACACTGGGAGAGTGTACCCGGTCAAACACATGGCAAGATGTATATCGGACGGACATGTGCTAGTAGAGCTGAGTTACTGCTGAAAACAAGCAGGAATCAGCTCAGAGTCATAACAGGTTTTCTCACTGGACATGCGCCAGTTAAGGGTCACCTGCATACAATGGGGCTGTTTCATGGAGACTTGAGCTGCAGACTCTGTAACAGAGAACCTGAAACAGTCAACCATATTTTGCATGACTGTGAGGCATTGGATCGGAGGCGGCAAACACTTTTCGGAGACATCGAAATGACTCCAAAATTATATGGCACCCACCCACTAGACCTGTACAAGCTGGTACAGGGTTCCAGAATTCTGGAATGGGTTTCATAAACAATGGAAGATGTACAATAAGCCAAGTGGCTGCAGTTCAACCGGTTCACAACAGACGGCTTCCAGGGAAAAAAAATATATATATATATATATATATATATATATATATATATATATATATACAAACAACTAGTTTATTAGGGTTGCAGTCAGAAGGTTGGCCAGGATGTTAAAGAAACACTCTTTTGACTTTTTGTCTAGCTTTCGGAATGGTTTTATTCCTTTTTCAAGACTCTGTAATATAGATAAAAAGAAATATGTAAATTTTTATAAAATATCACAATTCGTCAGTTCAACTTACTAGTCGTTGAGATTATTTAAAAGCTTTATGACCCTCAACAATACTAACACAAACATAGAATACAGAAAACAATGGACAAAATACATTCTAAAATTTGGTAAGGATGGTAAATTTTTATATTTATTCTATGACATCTTTTGATGGTGTGTTTTAACTCTGATACATAGAGAACAGAAAGAAAAAACAGTCAGATTAAAATGTAATTAGGTGTTTTTAATATTGTATTTATTTTCAAAAAACCAATAGGCCCATACTGGGTAATTTTTATTTTTAAATCTGTCTTAATGGTATGCAACCTGTTATGCACACAGATGTATTGTGTAGTGCATATGTATAAGAAATATTTATTTTATTTTTGATGTTTTTCCAGTAAGTAACAATAAATATTGCTCAGTTTATCTATGTCAGACTTTTTATTTATGCAAGACTTACTGGATTTTATCAAACACATTTCCAAGAAAACACGTTTTGAATGGTTTGTTTCTTTGGCCAAAATACATGAATCTTCGAAATTAAACTCATGTTTCAAAGTTAATGCATGTTCTGTAAGTGCACATGCATTTATTTTATTGGTTTTTATATCACTACGATGTGAGATCACCCTACTGTGGAAATTGCGAGATGTTTCCCCGATGTATACGTTGTTACAATTGGAACACGGTATGGAATAAACAACATTCGAAGACTCTTGTCTTGTGAAGGGATCCTTTGTTTTTGAGTATAACTTAGATACCGTTTTCACACGTTCTAAGTTATACTCAAAAACAAAGGATCCCTTCACAAGACAAGAGTCTTCGAATGTTGTTTATTCCATACCGTGTTCCAATTGTAACAACGTATACATCGGGGAAACATCTCGCAATTTCCACAGTAGGGTGATCTCACATCGTAGTGATATAAAAACCAATAAAATAAATGCATGTGCACTTACAGAACATGCATTAACTTTGAAACATGAGTTTAATTTCGAAGATTCATGTATTTTGGCCAAAGAAACAAACCATTCAAAACGTGTTTTCTTGGAAATGTGTTTGATAAAATCCAGTAAGTCTTGCATAAATAAAAAGTCTGACATAGATAAACTGAGCAATATTTATTGTTACTTACTGGAAAAACATCAAAAATAAAATAAATATTTCTTATACATATGCACTACACAATACATCTGTGTGCATAACAGGTTGCATACCATTAAGACAGATTTAAAAATAAAAATTACCCAGTATGGGCCTATTGGTTTTTTGAAAATAAATACAATATTAAAAACACCTAATTACATTTTAATCTGACTGTTTTTTCTTTCTGTTCTCTATGTATCAGAGTTAAAACACACCATCAAAAGATGTCATAGAATAAATATAAAAATTTACCATCCTTACCAAATTTTAGAATGTATTTTGTCCATTGTTTTCTGTATTCTATGTTTGTGTTAGTATTGTTGAGGGTCATAAAGCTTTTAAATAATCTCAACGACTAGTAAGTTGAACTGACGAATTGTGATATTTTATAAAAATTTACATATTTCTTTTTATCTATATTACAGAGTCTTGAAAAAGGAATAAAACCATTCCGAAAGCTAGACAAAAAGTCAAAAGAGTGTTTCTTTAACATCCTGGCCAACCTTCTGACTGCAACCCTAATAAACTAGTTGTTTGTTTATATCGACAGTCACTAATATCCAGTATTTCTTATATATATATATATATATATATATATATTGCTTATACTATTTCGGTGACTTTAAAACGTTACTTCTGGTTGCAACTCTAAAACCGGAACTCCGATGTCAAATTTCTCATCTTTAACACCATCCTTGGATTATAAGCTTTCAATCGACACCTCATTTTTGTCATTCTATCTGTATAAATAACGGAGGAGTTATATTCGTTGACGGACGGACAGACAGTCATGAAACCGTACGTATATATTTGTTCTTGTCTTGCTAAGGCGCGTCGAATAATATATCGCTTGTCCTATTCCGGTGACATTAAAACAGTACTTCCGGTGACATTTCTAAAACCAGAAGCCCTAGGTCAAATTTCTCACCTTTAGTACCATCCTTGGATTATAAGCTTTGAATCGACATCTCATTTGTCATTCTACCTGGTATAATGACGGAGGAGTGTTGTTTACGGACGGACGTGGATAATTCAACGTTTTCACATTTTTTTAAAATAGGGTGAAAACAATAATGCACAAGAGTTTCAGATGAAACCAATAAACAAGGAAAACCACAAATATTAGAAGATATAAATAAAAAAAAAGGCTTCCAGAAAAAAAAAAATAGAATAAATGTCATAAATGTGTATTATCACGGACTTACCTTTTTTCCTATCATTTGTTACGCACTGAAAAATGATCATGAAAAGGACAATACCGCTTCACAAGTTACTTTGCTTATTTAATCTTTATACGATCTGTAAGTTTCATCGGTTCAAAGTGCTTATTTTTGAAAAGGCTGTAGTTAAAATGGCTTGAACGAGTCAGTAATCCCGAGTGTTTGCAAACTTTGAACAGCCATAGCATAACCAATTTTTGTCTAACAGGAAAACAAAAAATTTAAAATATCCAGAAAAGCAAAACGTACATTTCATTACTCTTTGAGATTTTTGGTATTTCTAATAATTTTTAAGTATTTATTTATAAATTTAAGTATAAATTTATTTAAGTATAAATTTTTAATTAAAATCTTTAAAAATTTTCTTTAAAACCAATTTTTTTCAAAAATACGCACGTTGAATCAATGAAACTTACAGATCATATAAACACAATATAAATAAAGCAACTTGTGAAGCGGATTTTTTTTGCCAAATCAAAAGGGACCAAATGTATTTTGAGCGTAACTTGCTTACATTTGATGCTAGAATCTTTTTTTATAAAAATAGAAATAAAGCCTTTTAAACTCTTTAAAAAAGTTGTAATGAGTTTTTTCCAAAAAGTGCTTCATTTTTTGGTTATTTCACGTTGAAATATATTTATTTGAAATTTGGCGAATATGAACCCATTTTTCTTTAGCTATAACTCTGCTTATACTAGGTCTAGAGACTTCATGTATACACCATTTTTTTTTCACTTTTTTACAAGCTATATAATTTTTGCTAAGAATAGTTTTTTCGATAAAATACTTACTTTTTGAATTATTTGCGAAAAATTGTCTAAAAACGTGTTTGTTTTGTTAAAAAATGAACATATTATTATTCACTCGCAAATAACTCGAAAAATATTGACTTGTGAAAAAACTGTATAGAATAAAAGTTGCTTAGAATTAGTCAGTTTATCGAATTCCGAACTTATTTTGGACATATATTTTTTCACCCCCGAGAAGGGGTGAAACTCGCCCCCGGGGCAAAAGCACTCATCGGTACAATATCACTTTTTTTCTTTGACATGTTGGCTATACGTATGCCAAATTTCATGTCACTCCAAACGGTTCTTTAAAATTTACAGCAAAAACCGTCAAATAATGTACTACCTGGGTGCTTATGCCTTTTCTGAAACCGCTTTGTGATTCCTCTAGTGTGCTGTCAATTTTTCCGATTATCCGTTCTTCCAAGAAGATTATTAATAATATATAAAATATCAATAATTGTAATTTAATCCTATATAAATACAATATCTAACCAGTATCGTGAAATGACCCAATCTTAACAGACATAATCGTTTTTTATATTATAAAAAATATGTATAAACAATTTTTTATTTAGAAAAATGTAGGCTTCAAATTACATAAAAAAATTAGGTCATTCGCTTTTATCAAATAGGAACTCTTATTTTCAGATTATCACTTTTTTAATTGTTGTTATAAAAATAGAACCAAATAAAAAATATCAATTCGGTGCTTTGAACTGGTTTTAACAATATTTTAAACACTTTTTATAAACATCGAAATTTTTGATGTGGAAATTAGATGTTTGTAAACTTACTATAATATTTTGTATATTTTATTTATTGTTTATAGTTACAGGAATT
Organism: Diabrotica virgifera virgifera; assembly: GCF_917563875.1. NCBI lineage: Eukaryota > Metazoa > Arthropoda > Insecta > Coleoptera > Chrysomelidae > Diabrotica > Diabrotica virgifera. The sequence continues at coordinate 175,887,845 of NC_065450.1, read as the reverse complement.
TCACCTTTGTATAACTATAAACAATAATAATTATTAAGATATAGTCAGTTAATGAATTACCCATGAAGGAGCTTTGAATTTAACAAATACTTTCTAAATAGTTTTTACATCTTCCTCATGTGAAGTATTTCAACATATTGTAAGATTTCCGACCTCGACCTTAGTTGAACAAACATACAATCAACCAATTTTTGGCGTCTTTAATCATAAGCCACACATTAGAAACAAAGTAATAGTTTTTTTTAGAAATTACTGTCTAATATTTGTCTAACATTTATACATTTTTAATTGCCCATGTGTGGACATAACTATTGAAATAGTTAACCTTCCGTTTACCGAAAAAAATATGTGCATTACTTAGCATTGGGATCCATTGGACCCTTATAAATTTATAAAAAGCGCTTGATAAAGTATAAAATATATTTACATTAGACCGAGCTGTATCGTCGCCCCCGCTAGCGAAATTATTCCGATTCGATTTTTTGCACAAACTTACTTAAAAAGAGGCCTTTATAACATATCCACAGGGTGCCGTGGTCGAAAAATTGTACAATTTTTTTTAAACAAATTCACAAAAATACTTTTTTCATTTCGAACAATTTTGTTTAGATAATTTGGGTCATTATGAATAAAAAAGGTCTCTTGTCATTTTTTTTTTCTAAAATTGATTGTTGTCGAGTTATATGCGATTAAAAATTTGAAAAATGCTAAAATGGCCATTTTCAAGGCTTAATGACTCGATTAAAAATTATTATGAAATTCAAAAAGTGACCAAATCAAGTTTCAAACCCCTTCTTCAAGGTCCTGAAGAGATTTTTGTCATTATTTTATTACAAAGCTGTTATTTTTAATTATTAACAATTAGCGCTTTAGTGCAGGATGTATCGTCGCCCCCCGATTATACCGATTCGATTTTTTTGCACAGACTTACTCAAAAAGAGGTCCTATATAGCATATCCACAGGGTGCCGGGCGGTGCCGTGGTCGAAAAATTGTTTAAACAATTTTTTTAAACAAATTCACAAAAATAATTTTTTCACTTCGAACAATTTTTTTTTAGATAATTTAGGACATTCTGAGCAAAAAAAGGTCTCTTGTGATTTTTCTCTAAAATTGATTTTTGTCGAGTTATACGCGATTTAAAATTTGAAAAATGCCAAAAATGGCCATAACCCGACAACAATCAATTTGAGAGAAAAATCACAAAATACCTTTTTTGTTCAGAATAGCCCACATTATCTAAAAAAATCGTTCGCAATAAAAAATTATTTTTGTGAATTTGTTAAAAAAATATGTTTAAACAATTTTTCGACCACGGCACCGCCCGGCACCCTGTGGATGTGTTATAAGGACCTCTTTTTGAGTAAGTTTGTGCAAAAAAATCTAATCGAAATAGTTTCGCTAACGGGGGCGACGATACAGTTGAACTGTAGCGCTAATTGCTAATAATTAAAAATAACAGCTTTGTAATAAAAGAATGACAAAAATCTCTTCAGGACCTTGAAGAAGGGGTTTGAAACTTGATTTGGTCCCTTTTTGAATTTCATAATAATAATTTTTAATCGAAATGACCTTGAAAATGCCTATTTTCGCATTTTTCAAATTTTTAATCGCATATAACATCGCACAACAATAAATTTTAAAGAAAAATGACAAGAGACTTTTTTTGTTCAGACTGACCCAAATTATCTAAAAACATATTCATCGAAATGAAAAAATTATTTTTGTGAATTTGTTTAAAAATAAAAAGAATGTGTATTTAAATGTATTTAAAAGGTCATTTGTACTTATTTTATTTAAAAATCAAACTAACTTTTTTATCTACCACTTTCAAAAAAGAAAAATATCTTCAAAAATTATATAATAATATACTTACAATCATAAAATCTATAAAAAAAAAATAAAAAAATAATAACTTGCTTGGGGCTTGAACCCACTTCACGTCTACCGCGCCGTACGAAAGTTGACGCCATTTCAAACTGCACCAAACTCTCGTATACGTCATGTGGGAATATACACAAACTAAACATTTACACCATAAATTTATATGAAATTAATAAAATTATTAGTTTGATTTTTGTCGAAATAAAATACAACAAAATATAGAGTAAGAAAACGATATATGAGATGAAAATTTGTAGAAAGTTTGTTCGTAATCAGATTATGTAAATTAAAGCATTGCCTACTAATAGGTAACTACATTATTTTGTTAACATTTTCCAAATAGATAAGTATTGAAACTATTAGGTATTTCCAACTGAAACATTTAGAATTACGTACCTGCGGCTTTTCAAAACTATTTAAAAAGTCACTATAATTATAAATTTGATTTTATTTCTGTCCACACATAAATAAAAACTAATATTATACAATATTTTTGTTTACCGATAACCTCCATATTGAACAATTATTGACAGATCATTTCAAAATTTCAACACCCAATCAGAGCCCGTATAACAACTAATACCATACTGTCGGTGTGCGCATGCGCGGGGATCAATCAAATTTTACCCTCAATCGATTCGCCGCTAAAGAAGAATATCTTCAAAAATTGTTTAAACAATTTTTCGACCACGGCACCGCCCGGCACCCTGTGGATATGTTATAAGGACCTCTTTTTGAGTAAGTTTGTGCAAAAAAATCTAATCGGAATAATTTCGCTAGCGGGGGCGACGATACAGCCCGGTCTACCTTGTGACTAACTAAAAACAACTAATATGTGAAAAAATTAACTATAAGAATGTTTGTCACAAATAAATATATCATAGTTTACACACTTCAATCTTGTTTTTCTGTCCTCTTTATATGTATACATATTACACCTGGATTTTTTTCTTGTGTGATGTCATTTTCGTCTTCATAACCACCCAGTTTCTTTCCAGAGTAAATAATAAAATTTCTCAATGTGACGATAGGCCCATTCAAGACACTGACGTCGGTCATGTAGAAAACAATTATAGGTCATCGTCGTATCATCCGTTTCCGACGCTTACTTCTCTATCCTTTCTGTTTCTCTAGTTTTTTTTCCTTCATAAACATGTAATTTCCATGCGTAAGATGTTACAGCGTCGCAAATAGCCCAAAGTTCGATTCCATATTTAACTGGTTTACTTGAAATAGGTATATTGGTTAAAAGCAAATCTTCCTCGAAATGGAATGAGTTATTCATCATCTGTCATAGGCCAGTTGGGAACATACGCATCGTGCAAAAATAAGAATTCCACAATTCACAGCATTCCTCAATTCAAAACATTCTTTTATCTACTCTATGTCATATTATGTATAAGTTTTTAGTTTGTGAAAACTGTCATTATAGATAGCAGTACGTGAAGGGTTTAAAAAGTGTGCGTGAAGTAACAATGTATTTTAAATGGGATTTACGTTTTCGCACTGTTTTTGACACACTTTCATATAATCAAATATCCTTAACTTTCGCGTTGTCATGGTGATGACATAATGAGCAATAAATTACAACAAAAATTTTGACAGTTTTGTGGTTTGAAAGAAATTAGAATTTTTAAATGTCAAAGTTCTAAAAATTGTAGAATAGAAATAAATTCCAGTGACGAAGAGTTACAGTTTTTTTATTTATTTATCGTAGATAAAATATTGTATGAAACTGTGCGTGAAGTACTTTTTGCGAACTTACGCGATATGTATAGCACTCGCTCCGTTGTCGCTCGTGCTCTAAACATCGCGTACGTTCGCAAAAAGCATACTTCACGAACTGTTTCATAAATAACTAAACTGCGCGTAATAGAAAACGGGCACCCTAAAAAATGGATCATTTTTGATGTCGCGTATCTCCTAAACCTGTTGTCCGATTTAAGTGATTTTTGAATATGTTATAGCCCTATTCTTTGTCAATATCCCTGTAATAATATTTTTGCTAAACAAGTAAATTTCCATTGTATACCGGGTGTACGAATCAAACTGTGTTATTTTCTCAAAGTTCGCAACACCCTGTCGAATATTCTAGCATTTATAAAATACTGAAATTAAAACCCAACTATAGCCTCAGGTTTTCTTAACATTCTGTTTTTTGATTCATTCGCTTATGTTGGATAATACAAAAGTTATGTACTTTAACAACTAGGCATGCTCTTTATCAGTACATGGTGTTTCTAAAGAAGTACGACAAACTTTAAGGGGTAATTCTGCATGAAAACATAATGACCGTTTGCTGTATAAACATATGTCCACAAATGCTTCGTTTCCGACATACAGGATGTTCAATTTTTTCTTACAAACTGACGATTTATTTATTGCCCTAAAACCGGTTGAGATATGCAAATGAAATTTGGTGGGTTTTAAGACGTAGTTATTGAACATTTTTTGACATACAATTACTAATTTTTTATTCACCATTGGCGTGCATACGAATAATATGATCGGTCATATTACCCGTATGCGCTCCAATGGTGAATATAAAATTCTTAGTTGCATGTCAAAAAATGCGCAATGACCATCTCTTAAAACTAGGGCTTCCAATCCCGCAGCCTGAGTTCAATCTCGGTATTTGCGGGACTACGAATTTTCAATCCCGCGGGATCTCGGTATTTGCGGGATCCCGCATATTGAAAATACTCATATTTATATAAGGCAAATAAAACAATAAATTAATCAACTAACTCCACATTTATTTAAGTATTACGTGATATTACTATTAGTATGAGATAAAAACTGTTTTTTCTTCGCAAAAAACAGTAACAAATACTGGAAAAACAAAAAATCTATTTTCAAAAAATACACCGACAAAATTTTAAAAATCAACCAAAAACATCCATTTTTAACTGAAAATTAATATAGTTTACTAATTTAGCTGCTATATTACTTAGCTATAAGTTACTATTATTTAGCTCAAGCTTTCAGTTGAAAATGTTTGCAAAGGAAACACAACATATTGGATGGTATGAATAAAAACGGAGTATAAACTCCAAGTACGCTTTCATGGGCATGAGCATAAAGTATAAGTTTATACTACATTTTATATGAATAAAAATATGTTGATGTGATGAGTTTCTACTCACCGTACATAAGAGTAGATACTACCGCGTGGAGTATGCACTCCAAAATTTGGAGTATAAATTACATCTTTATTTTTATTCATACGAGCCAATATCTAAATCTAAACTGTCATCTGCCAAACTCCTGCGTATTTTAGACACAATATAGCCAGCAGCAGAAAATGCCCTTTCGGCTTCCACACGTCGACGGTATTCCTTTTTAGACTTTATATGTAAATGTAAGATATTTTCCCATTGACTCCCGAGATTCATAGAGTTATTTCTATTTTAATAATGGACTTAAGTGTATTAGCTCGAGATGGCGACGGGCAAAGTAAATACATTACATGCTGACGATATAGTTAACTCTAACTCCTGTTGCAATGTAAGATCAAGATCGGAACCCGATGATGGAACCTCTACATTGTTTCTCACGTGTTTCTTACTTGATGAACTTTTCGGTGGGAGATGAACAGTTTCTACGTAACTACGAGGCTTTTGGAGATAAATCAGTAGTGCAGTCACATTTCTACGTCGTTCTAAAATACGGCGCAGACAGTTTTTTGATAATTTTGAGCGTAGCTATAGGAGTAATGTACGCTTTTTTCAGTCCCGCAAATCCCGCGGATCCCGCACCTGTAATCCGCATCACGCGGGATTGGAAAATGACGCGGGATCCCGCCATACCGAGATCTCGGTATTGCGGGATTGGAAGCCCTACTTAAAACCTACCAAATTTCATTTGCATATCTCAACCGGTTTAAAAACAATAAATAAATCATCAGTTTGTAAGAAAAAATTTAACATCCCGTATCTCGGAAACGAAGCATTTGCGGATATGATTTTATCAAGCAAACTGTCATTATTTTTTAATGCAGAATTACCCCTTAAAGTTTGTCGAACTTATTTAGTCCCTAAAACCCATTAGACTTATAACACCCTGTACTGATGAAGAACATGGCTAGTTGTTAAAGTACATAACTTTTGTATTATCCAACATAAGCGAATGAATCAAAAAACAGAATCTTAAGAAAACCTGAGGCTATAGTTGGGTTTTAATTTCAGTATTTTATAAGTTCTAGAATATTCCACAGGGTGTTGCGAACTTTGAGAAAAAAACACAGTTTGATTCGGGCACCCGATATACAATGAACATTTACCTGTTTAGCAAAAATTTTATTACAGGGATATTGACAAAGAATAAGGCTATAACATATTCAAAAAACCACTTAAATCGGACAACAGGTTTAGGAGATACGCGACATCAAAAATGACCCATTTTTTAGGGTGCCCGTTTTCTATGACGCGCAGTGTATTTTGGTAAAAAAATATAAAACTAAAATTTTATTACAAACTGATTTTTTATTGAAAGTTTTGCTATATTCTGAATTCCCGTGTATTGTCAATGTAGGTATATATTATTTTGTTATAGTTTGAGGAAGTACAGCTGACAGAAATAATTCGCAGCAACATTACAATGGCTCGTTACGATTCCCCCACTCCGGTACAGAAGTACGCGATACCGATAATCATATCGAAGAGAGACGTTATGGCGTGTGCACAGACCGGATCCGGCAAGACGGCCGCTTTCCTGGTACCCATTTTGAATCAGATGTTCGAAAATGGCCCGCCAAACATACAACAAGGAAGAAGTAGACGCAAGCAGTTCCCTCTAGGATTGGTCCTTGCACCGACGAGAGAATTGGCTACGCAAATTTATGACGAAAGCAAGAAATTTTCTTATAGATCAAGAGTTCGACCATGTGTAGTGTGAGTATATGTTTTTTTACTAGATTATAATTCTATATTTAAAACAGGTTAGTCATGATTGTAAGCCATTGTTTGGATGACAATTATTAGGCCAGAAAATGAAGCATTTTGGCTCGCAATTTTTTCGTCCAGAATGGATTTACTTGAAATTTTCACAGAAGGTAGGGAATAGCCCAAGGATCACTTTCTATATCATGCCTCTGTACGCTAAAACCTTGAGGGTAGTTGCCACCCCATCTCCGGGGTGGGAATTTTTCATTACATTTTAACCACTTTTTGATGGAAAAAGTAATTCTAAGGAAAAAATGTTCTTTACGTTTTCTTCGTAAAACTAATATTTTTCGAGTTATTCGCGGTTGAAAGTAACAGTTTTTCGACAAAAAATCAGACTTTTTTAAGGGGTTTTTTGAGAATAACTCGAAAAATATGTATTTAATCAAAAAAACTGTAGATGTCAAAATTGTATCTTTTACAAACACAAACAAAATCTTTATTTTATAATTTTTCTACGATTAATACAAACCCAGATACGGCATACTAAACGTTAGCTTTTTTCGTCAAATGCATAATTTGAAATATTCAAAGCCAAATAACGGGAAAGCTGTGCATTTTCGAGGAAAGCTTACAGAATCAGATCTTTGAAAAAAAAAAGAAAAATTTCATAAATCATAAAAATTGAGTGACTTGATCAAAATAAGGTCGGTACCTACTTTTTTCTACGAAAAAATCAGTGACAACAACCCCCTAACTACCCTCCTAATTAAAATTGATCTTCACCCTTCTGTAATTCTGTTTATATATGTATTGTCAATACACCCAAGAAGTTTGACCTATTTAAAAGGCCTAATTTTAGGAATATTGGAGTTTAAAGATAAATTGATTTTTTGCAATTTTTTGCTATTTACGAGGACACCCCCTTATTCGAGCTCTTTAGAGGACACCCCCTTATTCGAGCTCTTTAAACTGACCCCACTTAAAAACTAAGGGACCTTACCAGTGGCGGCTCGTGACATCTGCTATAGGGTGTGCTGCATGAACCACGGCCAATATAAAATAATAGAAATAGAATAACATACGAAAACAAAAACAATAAAATTAGCTTTAATACTAATTAATAGTAACTAATAACGACATGCTATAAAAATCTGATTAACTTACATTTATTGCATTTTTCTAAATTGGAAATTAATACGCCGGTCCTTTTTTGTCGCAAACTTTTCGATTACTTTATCGTTAAAGTTCGGTATTGAAGCGATGAACTTTTTTTCTATCGAGAGTGTGGAAAGGGCTGTTAATCTGTCTTCGCGCATTGAATTTCTTAAAAATGTTTTGATCCGTTTTAAAGTTGAAAAACTACGTTCAGCTTCTGCTGTGGTCATTGGCGTAGTCACCAGAATTTGTATCAACTTTTTGGTTTCTGTTAATGTGTCCTCTAAATTATTAGAAATTATAAATTTTAGTAAAGGCACTGCACCTTTTAATGTTCTACACTCGATATTGGAATACAAAACTGACAGTTCTGTTCGCAAACGGTTTTTATCAAAGAAGTTATAAGCTGTACAAGTTAAATCCAATTCATTTTCAGGAAACTTATTATTATATTTTTCGAAATGTTCTGAAGATAAAAGTGTTGCGGCAACTAGATGATTTGTATATGCAAACCGTTCTTTTGCATTGTTTATAATAACATCACAAACTTCTAGACAGGCAATACGGTGATCCTGTTGGCTGTTATTTGGGCGTTTCCTTTTTTGGACACTAGGCGCCGCATTTAAATTTGAAGCTTGATGTATGATAGGGTCTATTTTATTTCGGACATTGTTAATACTTTGCTCAAAAACATGTATAGCTTTCTGTGCTTCGGTTGGGTCCATGTTCTTTTTTTGAAGATTATTGTACAAAACGTCAACATGTGGCATAATATAATGAAAAACAGTCAGCCAGAAAGTAAAATTTTGATCTTCCAGAATACGTCTAAGTCCTCTTGCTTCCTTGGAAGTAATAGCATTTGACTCTTCTTCTAGTTGCTCCATACACTCAATAATAAAGTCTCTATATTCGTAAACGACATTTACTGTACGAATATTGAAATTCCAGCGTGTAGGGATTGAACGAGGAATATTTTTTCCAACTATTTGATTTAAGACAGCTATTCTTTGAGGTGAATGACTAAAAAATCCAGGTATATCATGTAAATCTCCAAAAAATACGCGTACTTGGGAATTAATAGAACATGCTCTTGACATTATTAGATTCAATTGATGGGCGTAACAGTGCACAAAATGAGCAGTTTCATATTTTCTCTTAATTATTGTTTGCACTCCGCCATGTATCCCACTCATAACAGCTGCTCCGTCATAACTTTGTGCAATGAGCTTATTTTTGTTATTCTTTAATATTGGGTCTAAAACATTCAAAATTGTGTTAGCTAAGGTTTCAGCATCATGTTTTTCTGGAAGCAAAAAAGTCCAAAACCTTTCAACTGGAGCACCGTTTTTTACATAACGAAAAACAATGACCATTTGAAATTTCATAGAAACATCCGTTGTCTATCAGCTATCACTGCTAAAAATGGGGCTTCATTGATTTCGTTTAAAATCTCCTCAGCGTATACTTCTAGCATGCAATCCAAAATATCATTTTGTATTGTTTTTGAGGTACCTTTGAAAATTGTCGCATTTGTAAGGTGTTCACTAAGTGTTTTATCAAGTTCAGCAGAAAAATTCACTAAACCACGAAAAATTCCAGGGTTATCTGATGTTTCAGATTCATCGTGTCCTCGTAAGGCGAGCTCAAAAGCCCCACAGAATTTTATACAGTCAATTATTTTTGACAAAACATACCTGTTTTTCGTCACCTCTTCATTGTGTTTTTGTATATTTATCCAATAAGCAGAGTCAAGTTGGGCCTGTATATTAAGTTTCCCAAATAATGCAAATCGCATTTCATTGTTCATATGAGTTTGCGTGTTTTCATGCTTCTTTATTTTTTCACTTAAATGCACTAGATCCCGCACTCCTGTCTCGCGCCACAATTTTTCCTCTTTATCTGCGCCGAATAATGCACACGGAAAACAGAAAAAAGCATTTTTTTCGGAACATCCACAAATCCACTGATTTCGTAGATACATGTCTTTATTAAATTTACGCGTATATGTTTTTCCACGGCTTTTACCGGACACTTCAATATTAAGATCAGGCATAGGACGGCCACGTTCTTTTATAATCAACTGTTGTTGATAGTGAAGTTTTTGAAATTTATTTACACCTAATTTAAATTGAAACTCCATTGTTTTAAACACGCTCGAACAAAACAAATTAAACAAAATTGTAACCTAAGAATTTCTAAACACGGCACAGATGCAACGGTCACGAATAACTGTCGTGAATTGCAGCTCGCAAACACATTTCCGAGGCCGTTAATCAGCCGATTGCCGAAGCACATCGGCTAAGATCGCCGTTTGCCTAATAAATGCATTTTACCGCTGCCAGTGTTTCGGTTGTTATCGACGCGGCTTCACTGGAGCAGCAAATACGTAAAAAGATTGCTTCACTGGAGCACCAAATACGTAAAAAAATTATACGGTTTCACTAGAGGAGTAAATACGTAAAAAAAATAATATTAATCATCGTTGTTGGTGAATTATTATTAACAGTTGATGTTTAATATGATAATATGGCAGATTTGAAATAAAACTATATTAATTATTCTTTAATAATTAAGATTTGCTATGGTTGTTTGGTAGTTCTGCAGCTCAGCAGCACATAAAGAAAAGCCGCCACTGGACCTTACTGAATTTAATCCCCTAAAAACCCTACAAAATCATTTTCGAAAAATTCGAATAGCCCGCTTGGGAGTGTATTAATAGAGTATTTTCAATGTTATAATATGTTCCACTTTCTCCATTCAAATCGAAATAAATGTTTTTGTGCGCAATTCTACTTTTTTGTATAGAGCTATTAAATTACTTATAAAAATTGCAATGTTTTTAAGGGTAATTTTTAAGGGTTGAAATATTATATTATATCCTAAAGCAGTGTTTCCCAAAGTGTGGGTCGCGACCCCCTGGGGGGTGGCAGTGAGGTACTAGGGGGGTCGCAGTGAGGTACTAGGGGGGTCGCCGGAAATTTCCAAAATAAGACAAAAACACTACTTTGTTAAATCATGTATTTTTATTTTAATAAAGCCGTAAATAAAAATTAACAATTAATTGTCAAACGAAACATAAAACTAAATATTAAAAGTCCTTAAAAAGTCCTTAAAAGTAAAAGAAAAAAATAAAGTCAAATATTACAATGTTAATGAGACCCATGCGTCTGTTTTTTTTTGAAACTATTCTTTCAAATCTAGGCTGTGTATTTGAGACACACACAATTATATTGTTTTCAAGTACGAGACGATTTCTCACTTTTGTTTTAATGGCAGTCATAGACGAGAAACTTAACTCACATAAATATGATGTTACAAATGGAACCAAACATTTTACAGCTTCATTCGCCAACTGAGGGTATTCCTGCATCTTTTTGGTCCAAAATTCGTCCGGGTTCTGGGAAAAAAATTGGAGCTTCAACATTCCATCACTTGATATTTCAATAAGTTGTTCTTTCATGTTTATTGGTATTTCAGCATGTTGAAAGGAATCGGCTAAAAACGGATTCAGTATCCATCTGCAACTGTCGTAACTGTTTTGAATTTCTTCGGGGAAATAATCACAGAGCTGTTGTTTTAAATTAAGCAAAGTAACTTGCATGCCTGCATAAACTTGTTCAAAATTTGTAGCACTGTAACATACATTTTCTATAATTTCCTGAACGCACTGGAATGAATCGAGCTGCTTTTTGCCAAGTGAAGTTGACCATAAATCGATTTTTCTTATAAACCCCTTAATTTTATCTGTGGCTGTAATTATATTAATGTCGCGACTTTGCAAATTACTGTTCAAAATATTTAATTGTTCGAATATATCAGCAAGGAAACCTAGTTTCAAAAGCCAAATAGGATCGGAAAATTGATTTTCATATGGGGACTTCTCATCTTTCAAATACATTAAAAGCTCTGCTCTTAAGTCAAATACTCTTTTTAAGACGTTGCCCCTTGAAAGCCACCTTACTTCGGTGTGATAAAGAAGATTTTGAAATATAGCACCCATGTCTTCGCAGATTTTTCGAAAAATACGGGTCTGTAAAGCTTTTCCTTTAATGGAATTTACAACTTTAATGATGGATTTCATAACACAGTCCATTTCAGGAGGTAAAGCTTTTGACGCCAGAGCTTCTCGATGTAAAAAACAATGTCTCCATGTGGCATTAGGCATTATTTCTTGTAATCTGACGACAAGACCAGATTGATGTCCTGTCATAGCTTTAGCGCCATCTGTGCATATAACAATACATTTTCCCCAGTCAATAACATATTTACTTGTGCGTTTCACAAAACTGTCGAATAAACATTTTCCAGTGGTATTGGTCTCCAATGGGGAACAAAATAAAATATCTTCTTGAATGCCATTATTTGTATCATATCTTACAAACGTAATAAATTGGGCACAGTTAGATATATCCGTAGATTCGTCCATTTGAAGAGAGAAGTACGTGCATTTATTAAGATTTTCCACAACTTGCGCTTGAATATCTTCTGCCATATCACTAATTCTTTTTTGGATAGTATTATTTGACAGAGGTATTGTTTTTAACTTTGCAGACTCTTTTTCACCAATCATTATATGTACCATTTCAACAGCTGCTGGCAAAATCAGATTTTCAGCAATTGTGTGCGGATTACTAGTTTTGGCAACGCGATAAGCAACTTTATAACTTGCTAATAATGCTTTTTCGTTAGTAGTGGTTGCCAATTGAAAAGTATCTTGCTGTTTGTGAAGGACGTTCAGCTTTCTTTCAAAGAATTCTACGGGTTTGTCTTTTTTATCTGGATGTTTGCTATTTAAATGTCGAAGTAACTTTGATGGCTTCATGCTTTCGTTTGACAATACTTCTCCACAAATAACACATTGTGGTTTATTGGAAATAATGGTAAAACCGTATTTAAGATATTCATCACTGTAAAGTCTTTTTTCTTTTTATTACTGCCACTTTCAGACGTAGATGGTTCTGCACTTCTTTTTAAAAACTTATCCATAATTTGTAATTTATCGTAGACTTAAATACGTAAACGGGAATACGTAAGTCGCAAAATATTTACTCATTACTTAATACCGCTGCATTCGCCACAACGTGTTGTTTCGAACTGAGGTCTCATTGCACATCGCCGCTTATATAAAACCAAAACGAGGCTACGAGAACGTTCCAGAGTGCCATCTAGTAGCGAAGTAAGGAGTAGAGCCTTCGCGAATATCATGGAAAAGTATTGCGATGTAGACTCAAAGATGTCGCGGTGTACAATGTGCAGTCGACTTTTTATTATTTATTTTTATTGTAAATGCTAGTCTGGCAGAAGTACTACTAGTGTACTAGTGGGACAGATCGCAATTATTAAAATAATTGTTGAATTTTTTAAATGTATTTAGTTTGAATTTAAACAATTTAAACAGTAAAGTAAAATAAAATTTGAGAACCCATCAGTTGTAAATTAGGCACGCTATTTTTGTCGCTATTTTGGTTTGGGTGATGAGTAGAGGGTCGTGAACAATTTTTTTAACAAAAAGGGGTCGCGTTTTAGATAAGTTTGGGAAACACTGTTCTAAAGCATAAAACGATCATTATTTTACCAATCAAAATCAAATTTTACCCATATTAAGGTTTACAATGTTTTTATATAATTTTTGACAATAAGGGGTAGTTTACACCCCTAAAAATAATCAGCGCCCTTGAGCATGATAATAATATAGAACACAAACCATACATACTTATAGACGTTTCACGACCATGTTAATCTTTTGGATCGAATTAACGCCATCTCTTGATTGGAATGGGAACTAAATTGACAAATTTTAGTTACGTGGGAATTTCAAATTATAAATTTTGCGGGATTTTTGATGAAATTTCGCAGGAAATTAAAACAACAGAAAGACAATTCAATGTTTTACTGAAAACTTCAAATATTCCAATTTGTTTTGAAAATGCTAAACACTACTGCCATGTGTCACGTGAAAGCACTGATGTAATATTGAGTTGAATGAAAATTTTTGAAAGAATCTTGTAGGATAATTGTTTAGATAAATACCTTATAATCTTTTACAAACTTCCAAAAATATATAGGCCCGAAATGTTGATGACACACTTGTCTATTGGAATAAACTGTTTCAGGATCTATGCTTTTTTTAAATCTGGAGAAACACAACACGGGATGATCAATCAATGTAAACTAAAAATTCTACTTATAAAAACGGAGAGGAGGTTCATACAATTGTTTAAAATTGTGATTAAATCTAATTGAAAACGTAACACCACTATAATAAAATAACTAAGCCACAAACTGTAAAATAAAAAGTAAATAACAAAACAAATTAATTTAATTGTCAACTGTCAGTTGTTAAATATGACAAGAGAATTGACTGACAGCGACATCTCTGGATTGGAATGGTAACTAATTTGCTGTCTTGACCTTGACAATTTACGTGAAACGTCTATGAGTATGTATGGTTTGTGATATAGAATATGAAGTACAGGGTGAGGTGATCCTAATCCCAAATTTTTATGCAAATCGATGCAAGCCGAAACCATTATTTAGCATAAATAATTTTTTTTATATATAGCTTAAGGCCGGCTTTATTAAAATCTATGGAAATTAATAAATTGAAAAACTCAGATATAATTCCGAATGACCAACTTGAGACAAACAGCTCCCCACTCCTCAACATCTTCAGTTAAAGACTTTAAAAAGGCAAACCCATAGTAAACTAAATCACTTGAGAAAGGGACTCTGCCGAAACAGCTGTAGTCAAATAGTTACAATACATTTTGTGGAAGTATAGAAAACAAACGTTTTCAGTATTTTATTGTTAGATAACTGTTACAGTATATATTGAGACTTTGAACGAGATGTTGTAGTTCTACTAGCGTTCCCGATAGGAGAACCGTATCGTCAGCATATCTTATATTGTTGATCGTCTCACCATTTATTATCAGACCAACATCTTCTTCCGCGAGTGCTTGTAATATAAATCCTTAAATTTAAACAGTATCTGTCCACCTGTTGTAAAAAGAACATTATGTATAAGAAAAAATAACAGTTCAGTACACACTTGTACTATTCAGTTATTATATTATACCTACTTTAGCCACTAATTTTAACGTTTTCATCTTTCAACAAGTATAAAAAGTAACGATATAAATAGATCTGGTCTGTAAGCCCGTGTTTTGAATTTTTTATTATAAATAAGTACCTTAACACGTTCGGTGCCCATCTTGAACAAACGCCACTTGGCTGGTACCACGTACCTAAATGGTTCATTTAGTAACGCAGTACTGCCGCCGACACTCGTGCGTCGTCGGCAAATCTTGACGAAACCCTCGTGACGACACAGTGTCGTCGTGGGCACTAAACGAGTTAACCGTTTTCATACTTAAATTTTCTTACCAGCATCGTGGGCAAAACCTGCTCCTAGTGTACCAGTCGGAACTGGGATTTATTATGTTTCGGTCAAGGCTACACTGATATTTGCTTTTCCTTGATAAAATAAAAAGTAATATACAATATCATCTGGCGTACATATTTGGCCGTTTTTAACCTCATAAATATTTTTGTTACAGTTATGGAGGCGCACATATCGGTGACCAAATGCGCGAACTGGACCGCGGCTGTCACCTCCTTGTCGCAACCCCTGGTCGTTTGCTCGATATGATCGAAAGAGGACGCATCGGACTGGATTATTGCCGTTACTTGGTGCTAGATGAAGCTGACAGAATGTTGGATATGGGATTTGAAGTGCAAATCAGACGTATTGTCGAAAAAGAAACCATGCCCAAAACTGGGGAGAGACAAACACTTATGTTCTCAGCCACTTTCCCCTCACCTATACAAATGCTAGCCAGAGATTTCTTGGACAATTATATTTTCTTGGCTGTAGGAAGAGTTGGTAGTACTTCCGAAAATATTACACAAAAGGTAAATATAATAATAATGGAAACAAAAATTTAAATTTATTCGATTATAATTTTCATTTAACCCATTTTGTGCCAGTGATGCGTTTACGCAACAACTTAAATAATATTTTTTTTTACTTGGCATAACCCACTTACGAGGATAATGTGAGTAGTTTTCACAAGAAAGTATTTTTTTGCTTTTATTTACTTGGCAATATGTTAAAAGTGATGTGTTTCATATAAATAAGTATACATGTGGGCCAAATAAAACAGTCCACCTTGATATTTGGCAGTATTTATTAGATTTTAAGGAAATTAAGAAACAGGTCGATTTTTGATCTAAGGGGAACACATTTTTACGGTACATACATCTATCATTTGTCAACCCCCTCCCTTCCACTTTCCCCACCACTTTTTTTTAATAGGGAATAGGGGTCGTGTGCTAGCTCATTTGAAAGGTTTTTCAATTCTTTATTCAGTAATATTAACATTGACATAATTATTTATACAGGGTGTCAAAGAAAAATTATTTTGAATTAAATTAATTGACATAAAAAGAAGAATGTATGTAATTTATTTAACTCAAAATACATTCTACTGCTGACAGAAAAGAGAAAAAATGTTTATTTAATAAATAAACATTGTTTGTTGCTTAAATTCAATATTCAACCTACCAAAAGGCAGATGGGAGGCAGCTTGTACATTGAAATTAAGCGAACAGCAATGTTTAATTTTTTCCTGTTTTGTGACAGCAGTAGAATGTATTTTGAATTAAATAAATTACATACAATCTTCTTTTTGTGTCATAATTCAAAATATTTTTTCTTGTATATTCCCTGTATAAATAATTATGTCAATGTTAATATTACTGAATAGAGAATTGAATAACCTTTCAAATGAGTTAGCACACGACCCCTATTCCCTATTTAAAAATAAGTGGTAAAGAAAGTGAAAGGGAGGGAGTTGACAAATGACAGATGTATATACCTTTAAAAATGTGTCCCTCTTAGATCAAAATCGACCTGTTTTTTTTCTGAGATTTCCTTAAAATCTAATAAATACTGCCAAATATCGAGGTGGACTGTTTTCTTTGGCCCACAGTGTATACAAGAAAGAACTTTTTTTCTAATCAATTTCAAATTGATGCGATGACATCACCGGTCAAATAGTAATATAAGCGAGAACAAAATTTTGAAGGCCAGACTTGCAAATATGTTATGTCCTGGTTGGTATTTACTGCCATAATTGAAATATTTACTGTGCGTTTTTGATTGGTGTGTCCACCTCAAATATGAGAAGGGGTGAGTAAAGTTGCCAGTCAGTCCTGCTGCTTGTAAAAATGGAAATTTCACAAAGAAAAAAAAAATAGCAAAGGGGCCGTTCAAGTATTACGTAACGCAGGTAGGGGCGGGGGGGGGGGGGTCAAAAATCTTCAAAAATTGCGTTACGTACTAGTTAAACGCCCATTACAGTGCGTTACGTAGCGGGGGAGTGGGAGTCAAAAATCTTCAAAAATCGCGACGTAATACTTGAATGCTCCCAAAACCATTATCAAATCTACCACGTGAAATCCTAGTATGCCAAAATAGTACTCGCACGCCACAGAAGACAGAATTCTAAGAAGACGTCAAATTTGTCACAGTCACACAATTTATACATGCAAAAAATATAACGTCTACCTTCATATTGGATGCTTTCAGAAATACCACACATCATATAGTACACAGCATTGACCTGTGATGCATCTACGCAACACCCAGTTTTTAGCAAAAAACATTTTAATTTTTTTTCTTGTTTGTTTATTTTAATTACATTATGATTATAAAAGTTATTAAAAAAATCCTAATTTTTCTTGTTTTTTCACACTTTGGTAATTAATGGGTTAAGGTACATATTTTATTATATCAATATTAAATGTCGTATTATTGTATTTCAGGTGGTCTGGGTAGAAGAACACGACAAAAGATCGTTCCTATTGGATTTACTCAACGTTGCAGATTTACAACAACCTTCACCAGAAAGTTTGACACTGGTTTTTGTCGAAACCAAGAAAGGTGCCGACTCTTTGGAAGAATTTTTACATATTGAAGGATACCCAGTGACATCCATCCACGGAGACCGTAGTCAGAGAGAAAGAGAAGATGCTCTGAGACAATTTAGATCAGGAAACACTCCAATTTTAGTTGCAACTGCTGTAGCTGCCAGAGGATTGGATATTCCACATGTTAAACATGTTATTAATTTCGATTTACCATCAGATATTGAAGAATATGTACACAGGTAATTATATCATTCCCATCCAAACCCCAAAAAATATTTTCTTTCCACTTAGTGCAGGCCCTGGAAGTATTTGAGTAAGCAACACCTGAGGACCGGCAACTATGTTCGGATTCTTTTACCTGAGACCTTGAACAATGAAAAACTGAATCTTGTCGGAAGGTGCGATGGTGCCTTGTTACCCCTTCCCTCCCCCCTATGTTACGGGCAGATAAAAAGCGATTTTTCGCAAAAAAAACATTTTTTTTATGTTTTACAAAAAATGTTCTTACAAGTTTTTTCGTAAAATGCATAGTTTTCGAGATAAACGCGGTTAAACTTTAAAAAAATCGAAAAATTATAATTTTTGAACCCGAATAACTTTGGATTAAAAAAGAATATGTGTGTAGTTTGTACCCACTTCTTCAGTTATACTTCTATTATAATATAATCTAACTTCATATTATGATTTCAACGAAATCAATATACCTATCTACTTTAAACAGTTTTTTTGTATTGTATTTAAATAATTTTAGAAAGAACAAAAAAAATGTTCTACCGATCAGCTACCACCCTCAGCTATTAAGGGCCGGTTGTTCGAACGCTAATCAAGAAGTTGATTATAATCAATCAGTTTATTGTAATCAATTTTCTTTATGGGAGTCAAATCGAGACATCAAAAATACATGTAAGACACTAATCATTCATTGATTGTAGGTAAAGCAGTAATTAAAATATAGCCGCAGCTGTTAAATTATTAAAAATTGCTTATTATTATTATTGATTTGTAACTAGAAACAACAAATTAACATCAGAAAGAGTTTAATTATGGTTTATTTTAGATTACAACCAAAATAATAAAATAAATCAGTCAAAAATGTCAACATAACCTCAAAGTGCGACATCTGTCAGAAGTACGCTTAATCAAATATAATTATAATTAAATATTTGATAATTATCATTTTTGATTAGCGTTCGAACAACTGACCCTTAGTCGATCATTTCTCGGACACAATTACAATCACGGTGACAGACACATTAAGTGAAAATAAACATTTTCAATAATACTTATTAGGAGGAAGACAAATCCAGAGACATAAAAATTATAATAAATATATTTACTAAAAACACTAATAATATTATATTCTTTTCACGCACACCTTATTTGCGCTACATAACTTAAAATATGTAGCGACTAATACCATACTGTCGGTGTGCGCATGCGCCAGGGAATGTAAAAATTCACCCTCGTGCCTAAAGAAGTATAACTTCAAAAATAAAATAGCAATTCTGCTTGGAGCATTTGAAAGTTCAAGTCAAATTATACCGGTTTTGATTATTTGCATTGCTAAAAATAAATTTTTTTATTGTTAAACAAAACTATAAACAAACAGTGTTTGAGCGTTTTGTCGCATGTCCGCACCGCGCCAAGGAAGTCCTACCAGGGGTCCTATTTTCGAATTCATTTGAGCATATTTCGCATACGAAATTAGAAGAATTTCGCTTGAAATCCGGTGTCTTGTATTTTTGAATACTTCGTGTACGAATTTTTTCGTATACGACGACTCGAATGGGTATGAACCATTTGAATCGTGATGCTCGTATACGAATTATTGTTGTCATTTCAGCTGCCATGATAGTTTTAGCTGATAGTATTAATAGGGAACTTGCAAATTTTTTTTTTTATTACATAATAATGTTCAGTTACTGCGAAAACTCATAATAACTTAAAAGTACAAATTTAAAGTCTTCGGTATCTTAAAATAGTTCAAACGACCCGTGACGTCACAGAGTTTAACTATATGGTTCCGTTTATGGTTATATATAGGAATATTCTTCTTCTTCTTTATTTATTGGCCTCCACCTACTTGGGTATTTGGCCAGCTCGTCGTCGGGGAATAAAGGAAAAATATTTATATTCTAATGACATTTATCGTATGCCATTGTAATAAATATATACCAGTTTGTTAAAATTGGAGTTTGATACAGTTTTTGAAGGAAAAAAAGAAGGTTTACTATTGAAAATAAAACCATTTTGTAAAAGTACAAGTTTTCTATGAATAGTTCAAACGATCAAAAACACTTGTAACGTCACATAACTGTATTTTCCACTGACGTTTATAATGTCTAATTTAAAATTATATATTACAATTGGTGTAGAATGTAAACATACAACCCCGTGACGTCACGACGCGTTTTTGGCTGGCTGGTATAAGTTGACTTTTTAGTCGTCTTTAGGGGCCAAACGAAAGACAAACAAAACTTTTTTATCTTTGATACATGTTCTAAATTATGTTCTGTTGTGATTTATACCATTTTTTCGAATTTAAAATTTTATGCAAGTTCCCTATTGTGTTGTCTACAATATTTTTACATTGAAATTTATTTTCAGTGGCTGGTTTAAATAATTGTTTAATAGAAAGAAAGGAGATGTTGTATGATTATGCCTTGAAAATATAACCTAATCTAACTTTATGTACGCATTTTAGCATTGGATCTAAGCTCCAAACTTGACATATGACACCGTTGCCATATCCCAATTTTTTCATACTATCACATTACATAAAGGTGCATTTAAAAAATCGCTTTGAAGTAAAGTTTTGAAAAGTAAATAGTAAAATATCAGTGTAAATACTGGATACAAAAATAATATTAAACAAAATAGCACACTTTCTGCGGACTTTGCAAATCGATATTACTAATATATCTATGCAAGCTTAAGATTCGATTACACTTAAAATATCTGCTAAACAACTTTTCTCAAAAATGGCCTTTTTTTATAATTTGTTCAGACTATAAGTCGTTATCTTTATACATTAAACGTGCTTATACAATCTTATTCTTGTACATTATACCCCAGTATATACAGGGTGTCCCGAAAAGATTGGTCATAAATTATACCACAGATTCTGGGGTCAAAAATAGGTTGATTGAACCTCACTTACCTATATACAATAGTGCACACAAAAAAAGTTACAGCCCTTTGAAGTTACAAAATGAAAATCGATTTTTTTTCAGATATCGAAAACTTCTAACGATTTTTTATTGAAAATGGACATGTGGCATTCTTATGGCAGCAACATCTTAAAAAAAATAAAGTACAGTTTGTGCACCCCATCAAAATTTAATGGGGGTTTTGTTCCGTTAAACCCCCCCAAACTTTTGTGTACGTTCCAGCTAAATTATTATTGTGGCACCGTTAGTTAAACACACTGTTTTTAAAACTTTTTTGCCTCTTAGTACTTTTTCGATAAGCCAGTGTTTATCGAGATATTTTGAATATTTGTCGAATCCACCACATATTTGTATACGGTTAAGTTCGATTAAAGAAACCTCTTAATAATCTGAAAATTTATTTATAATTTACATTTTTAGGTATATTTTGAAAAAGAAGCCAAATCTCGATAAAAGGGGACTTATCAAAAAAAGACTAAGGGGCAAAAAGTTTTAAAAACACTGTCTTTAATAGTACCACAATAATAGTTTAATTGTAACGTACACAAACATTTGGGGGGTTTAAAGGAACAATACCCCCATAAAAATTTTATGTAAATATATTAAAAACGAAGCCGCATCTCGATAAAAACTGGCTTATAGAAAAAATAATAAGAGGCAAAAAAGTTTTAAAAACGTTGTGTTTAACTAATGGAACCACAATAATGAATTAATTGGAACATACACAAAAGTTTGGGGGGGTTAAAGGTAATAAAACCCCCATAAAATTTTTATGGGGTGGACAAATTTCACTATACTTTTGTTTTAAGATGTTCCTGTCATAAGAATGATACATGTCATTTTCAATAAAAAATCTCTAATAGTTTTCGATATATTGAAACAAATCGATTTTCATTTTGTAACTTCAAAGGGCTGTAACCTTTTTTATGAGCACATTTGTACTAAGGTAAGTTAGGTTCAATCGAACTATTTTTGACCTCAGAATGTGTGGTATAATTTATGACCAATCTTTTCGGGACACCCTGTATAACAAATTTAACATTGATTGAAATTATACAAGAAATAGACAAAAAAAGTATGGCAACATTGTGACTCTTCAGATGACAAATAAGTTCAATGTTATTCGAATTTGCAGTGTTGCCGGTGCAAATTCTGCTCGTATACGTATAAAATTTCGAAGGACATTCAAAAATACACATTCACGTTCGTATACGAAATTTTTCATTCGAGTTAACTCGTATGCGAAAATATTCGATTGAATTTGAAAATACGACTCCTTTTCGGTTCCGTTCGGTTTTAATCCTTGTCGGAGCTATAAACCAACACTGTTTGCTTATAGCTTTGTTTAACAAAAAAAATTAATTTTCAACATTGCGTATAATCAAAGCCGGTATAATTTGACTTGAACTTTCAAATGCTTCTAGCAGAATTGCTATTTTATTTTTTAATCAAAAGTTATTCGGGTTCAAAAATTGCAATTTTTTGATTTTTTTAAAGTTTAACCGCGCTTATCTCGAAAACTATGTATTTTACAAAAAAACTTGTAAGAACATTTTTTGCTTAGAATGACCCAAAAAATACAAAAAAATGTTTTTTTGTGAAAAATCGCTTTTTATCTGCCCGTAACAAATATAATAATACCGAACATAGTTGCCGGTCCTCAGGTTTTGCATACTCAAATACTTCCAGGGCCGGGTCTAACTTATGTAAGTTGTAAAGGGCCTAGCCGGGTAAGATGGTGAAAAGTGCCCCCAGCTCGATTTAAATTCCATATAGGCCAATTTTTAGCACATATAGAGGAACTCACTTTCTGAAATTTTTAGCCCCCTAGGTGGTCACGTGACCCCCCTAGAGTCTAATTAGGCTTTCTATGTTTTTATTTTTTATCTCAGGCGCATCAAGAGCTAGCCAAAAACTTTATTAAAAAAAGTTGTAAGTTCCAAAAAGATCTATAAGAAAATTTTTTTTTTAATTTTTTGGCGGGAAATTCGAATTTTTAGAACAATTTTAAACTTTTAAATGACTCTGAAAAAAAACTAAGACACTCGTTTTTACGAAAATTAATTATAATGTGTATTTTTGCACAATCTTTCACCCTGAATTTTTTCAGACTTTTAAAATTGGTGAAACGTACCTTTAAAAATAGAAAACCGCATTTTTTCAGTTTTTTTTTTTCGTATTTTGAAACAATTTTATACATATTTTTCAAAAAAGGTAAAACTGTCACTAGAATAGGTAAAAAACTGAAAAATAATTGGGGTTTGCTTCATAAAAATTTTTTGTAAAGCCATCCATTTTCAAAATACAGGGCGTTGAAGAAAACAAAATTTTACACATTTTTTATGATTTTGCTGAAACTACTGGCAACATTGTAATAAAACTTGGCGGGATTTAAGAGCTGGTTATTGTGCATATTTTGACATACAATTAATTATTTGATATTCATCATTGACTCGCATAGGGGTAATGGTCTGAACTTTTTAAAGAATAAAGATAGTACGCCACTGACATATTTCAAATTAACAATCGTTTTTTAATTTCTCGTTCAATTTGTGACAAAAAATGTATCTTCTTATTTTTTCATACGACGCGCCATTTTTATTCAAAAAATAAAAGATCTTAACCCTTACAAAGTATTCGAACTTCTAGTAGTTTCTACATCTACATACATAATAAACTCATACATCCATTATCAAAATTAATTCGAATACTTTGGAAGCGTTAAGATATTTCATTTTTTGCAGCAAAACAGCGCGTCGTATGAAAAAACGAGAAGATAGATTTTTTATTGCAAATTGAACGAGGAATTCAAAAATGATTGTTAATTTGAAATATGTCAGTGGCGTACTATCTTTTTTTCTTTGAAAAGTTCAGACCATTACCCCTATGCGCGCCAATGATGAATATTAAATCCTTAGTTGTATGTCAAAAGATGCACAATAACTACCTCTTAAAACCCGCCAAGTTTTATTACAATGTTGCCAGTAGTTTCGGCAAAATCGTAAAAAATATGTAAAATTTTGTTTTCTTCAACGCCCTGTATCTTGAAAATGGATGGCGTTACAAAAAATTTTTATGAAGCAAATCCCAATTATTTTTCAGTTTTTTACCTATTCTAGTGACGGTGTTAAATTTTTTGAAAAATATGTATAAAATTATATCAAAAAAACGAAAAAAAAACCGAAAAAATGCGGTTTTTTATTTTTAAAGGTACATTTCACCAATTTTAAAAATCTGAAAAAATTCAGGGTGAAAGTTTGTGTAAAAATACACATTATAATTAATTTTCGTAAAAACGAGTGTCTTAGTTTTTTTTTCAGATTTATTTAAAAGTTTAAAATTGTTCTAAAAATTAGAATTTCCCGCCAAAAAAAAAAAAATATTTTCGTATAGATCTTTTTAACACTTACAACTTTTTTAAATAAAGTTTTTGGCTAGCTCTTAATGCGGCTGAGATAAAAAATAAAAACATAAAGAGCCTAATTAGGCTCTAGGGGGGTCACGTGACCACCTAGGGGGCTAAAAATTTCAGAAAGTGAGTTCCTCTATATGTGCTAAAAAGTGGCCTATATGGAATTTAAATTGGGTTGGGGGCACTTTTCACCATCTTACCCGGCTAGGCCCTTTGTCAATAATTAATCATTACTTCTCCAGAATTGGTCGTACGGGTCGTATGGGTAACCTCGGTCTTGCGACATCATTTTTCAACGATCGCAACAGAAACCTGGCTAGTGGTTTGCTAGACATTTTGATCGAAGCAAAACAGGAATTCCCCAGTTGGCTTGAAGGCGTAGCAGCCGACGGAAGAGCTCCCAGTGCCAATAGAAGAGGTGGCAAAGGAAGATATGGCAGTGGTGGAGGTAGTTTCGGTAGCAGAGATTACCGTCAAACATCTGGTGGCGGTAGCCAAAGAGGTCAAAGGTCTGGAGGTAGCGGATATGGAAATAATGGATACGGTAATGGAGGTGAGTGGTTAACACGTTGAATGCGTATGGCACGGGTCCGTGACATTATGACACATGGACATTCTCACTTTAATTACCAGTAGGAACTGAGCGCGAGTTCAAGGTAGACGTACGTTGACGAGCGTAGTACATATCGAGACTTCTAAAAAGTTTGTTCGTTTCGGATTTTGTTTTTCTCGGGTAGATTAACATGGATGGTAGTAAGGCAGGGCCGTCGGGCTTTAAAAAATAGGTGCTTCTGGGCATGTCTTCAAGCGAAATGTAGCAGTGAATGGGTTAAAGATATTGATCAATACTATTATAGGGGAGTCAATAGAGATTTTGACTTCGGAAAAAAACAATATAGAACTTTTTGTAATTTGATTAGGAAATGTTTAATAAACAACATATTAAAAAGTTCTACTCTAGAAGTTGGTGCTTCATTTTTTATTAAACAAATAAACTGCTAAATTAGTTGTTTTTTTTTAACCCGCGAGTAGTCGCGCGGTGAGATAGAATGTCAATTTTTATCCTTTTTCGCGATAACTTGATGAAATATTATGCAATTTTGAAAAAATTTCGTAAGTGCCTTGAGGAAGGGTGTAGTAATGCGTAGGACTTTTTTTTCCTCTTCTTCTTTTTGTGGAATTTATGGCTTTGGGGAGAGCCAATTAGCTTTAACCCGCGAGTAGTCGCGCCGTTAGATAGAATCTCACATTTTATCCTTTTTCGTAATACAGTAAAACCAAAACCTGTCAGTAACGGCCACTAAAAATGAAAGAACTATTGGCCGATATAGAAAGGTGGCCGCTATTGCTAGTTTATGTAGTCTATATATAATTGGTTTGGGAAATTTTTAAACTGGCCGTTAAGACAGGTGGTCGATGTTGGGAGGTGGTCGTTAACAAGGTTTGACTGTGCAGTAAAATTTGTCAGTAACGGCCACTAAAAATGAAAGAACTTTTGGCTGATATAGAAAGGTGGACGGTATTGCCAGTTTTTGTAGTCTACATATCATTGGTTTGGGAAATTTTTAAACTGGCCGTTAGGACAGGTGGCCGATGTTGGCAGGTGGCCGTTAACACAGTTTTTTTTAATAAAATTGTTAGAAATATATATTTTCAATATAAAAAGTAGATAAAGATGTACAAAATAAAAATTTGTTTTAAATACGTATTTTGAGATAGAATCTCACACGCGACTATCGACGTCACAGAAGTGAGCGCGACTACTCCCGGGTTAAATAACTCCTAAAATATAAATCTTAGAAAATAAACTGACTTGACCATTGAAAAATTCATAAAATTTTACAAAAAAAAAGCCATATAAAGATTTTTCTAAAATTAAATCTATAGGTTCTATAATTTTTTATTTATAACGCTTAAGTCACCCTTCTCACAAACATTGGCGCACTGTAAACTAGCGTTCGGCGAAGTGCACGGTTGAGTTATTTTAATATAATTATTTAACTAATGGATCAAATAAAATTTTACAAATTGGACATATAGCCCGATCAGAGAATAATCTGACCCCAAAAAAATAAAGGAAGGATGAAAATTTGGGAATAGGTAGTTGAAATTGTCTATTATTATGTAAGAAAAAGTTTACAATTCTATATTCCCCTCCATTTTACAAAAATGGAGGGGAATACACCCTTTTCGAAGATGAAAAAAATACATTCAAAATAAGACCGGAATTGGATAAAATGACTAATTCTAAACAACTTTTCTTCTATAGAGTTTTTTCACTAAGTCAATACTTTTCGAGTTATTTGCGAGTGAATATGTTCATGTTTAACAAAATAAAACATGTTTTTGGACGGTTTTTCGGAGATAACTCAAAGATAAGTATTTTAGCGAAAAAAATATTGTTACCGAAAATATAGCCCATAAAAAATTGAAAAAAATGGTGTATACATGAAGTCTGTAGACCCAGTAGAAGCAGAGTTGCAGCTAATGAAAAGTAGGTTCTTCTTCATCAAATTCCAAATCGAATATTTCAATGTGAAATAACCCAAAAACGGAGCACTTTAAGGGGAAAATTCATTTTAACTTTTTTAAAGTGTTTAAAAAAGGTTTATTTTTGTTTTATAAAAAAACTTGTAATATTAAAAGTAAGTGAATTACGCTCAAAATATTGTTGGTCCTTTTTATTTTTTGGTAAAAAAATTGCGAAAATCAGCCCCTAATTAGCATCACATATACATTTTAACATTACCACTTCACAAGTTACTTTGTCTATGTATTATTTATATGATCTGTAAGTTTCATCAGTTCAAAGTGCTTCGTTTTGAAAAAGCTGTAATTAAAATGGCTTCAACTAGTAACTAATCACGAGTTTAGGCAAATTTTGAACAGCCATAACATAACCAATTTTTGTCTAACAAGAAAACAAAAAATCAAAAATATTCAGAAAAGCAAAACGTACATTTTATTACTCTTTGAGATTTTTGGTATTCCTAATTGTTTTAAGTTAATTCCATAAAAAATTACGATTTTTTTCAAAAAAAAAATGTTTTATTTTAAACCCAATTTTTTTTAAACTGAGCACTTTAAACCAATGAAACTTATAGATAATATAAACAATACATAAATAAAGTAACTTGTAAAGCGGTAACGATTAATTTTATTTGAGAAGTTAATTAAGCGGTGATTTTCGCCATTTTTTTACCAAACAATAAAAGGGACCAACAATATTTTGAGCGTAACTCACTTACTTTTAACGTTAGAAGTTTTTTTAAAAAAACAAAAATTAACCTTTTTTTAAACAATTTAAAAAAGTTGTAAAGTTCCCCGAAAAGTGTTCAGTTTTTTGGTTCTTTCACGTTGAAATATTCGATTTGGAATTTGACGAAGAAGAACCTACATTTCATTAGCTGCAACTCTGCTTCTACTGGGTCTGCAGACCTCACGCATACACCATTTTTTTCAGTTTTTTTATAAGCTATATTTTTACTAAGAATATTTTTTCGCTAAAATACTTACTTTTTGAGTTATCTCAGAAAAACCGTCCAAAAACATTTTTTTTTGTTAAAAATGAACACATTCACTCGCAAATAACTCGAAAAGTATTGACTTAGTAAAAAAACTCTATAGAACAAAAGTTACTTAGAATTAGTCATTGTATCCAATTCCGGACTTATTTTAAACGTGTATTTTTCACCCCGTATTTTCCAATTCTTGTAAAATGGAGGGGATGTAGAATTGTAAATTTTTTGTTATATAATAATAGACAATTTCAACTACCTATTTCCAAATTTTCATCCTTCCTTTATTTTTTGGAGGTTTTCGTAAAATTTTGCGTTCCCTGATCTCTAATAAAAGAAGAACGATTAAGCTATCTTATGGTTATAATAAAAAGAAATAAAATGTATGGGCATAAGTACGGTTTGGGTGTAAAGTGAGACTTACATGAATTTTGTTTAAAAATGATTTAAAAATGTGTAACTAATACAATTTTACCTATAAAACTCTCAAATTTGCACAACTTACCTTTCAAACATCTTACTAAACGATGTTTCATTCAAAAATAAACTCAAAAATTTAATTCAAATGATACAACATCTCAAAAAATGTAATTTTTGAAAACTCCTTAGTTTTACAGAATTGCTACCACTTTAAGACGGTATTACTCAATTTTGAACAGATTTATTACAATTTTATGTGTTTTTTTTAAGCTTAGGATGTAATCTTTAAAACGCACTAAATTATTTTACTTTAGAAATGAAATAAACAATTTCTTTTTGAGAAAATTACGAAAGATAAAAAATGTAATACAATCTTTAAATGTAAATTACAAAAGAAAAAAAAATTTGCTTCAGTGGAAAGTGTTCCCAATTGGTCGGCCACATCTTGGAACCTTTGTCCTAACATGCAGATATCGTCGTCGTATTCTAGACCGCTTAGATGTGTGGTTAACGTCCATTGTATCTCTTTTGTGACGGAGTCTAGTTTGAAGAGAACATAGTCTAAAGCTATGTTAAAAAGAAACGGAGAAAGCACGCATCCCTGTCTGACTCCAGTAAGTACGTCAAATTCGTCACTGTTGATCCCATTGTGTGTCACGCTGCATGTCGCCTCAGTGTACAGTGACTTTATAATGGAAATTATTTTAAAAGGGAATGTTTCTTAGCTCTAAAATTTTCCATGTAGCAGCATGAGATAGGCGGTCAAAGGCACGTTCGAAAGCAACAAAAACCATGTATAGAGGTGTGTTCCATTCAACCGATTGTTCCATTATTACCCTCACAGTATTAATGTGGTCTCTGCAGGAGGATTCTGGTCTAAAACCTGCTTGATTGGTTCGAAATTCAACCTTGTTTGTTAATCTTTTATGTTTATGTATGATGGTCGTGAAAATTTTATTTATGGCGGTAAGCAAGGTTATTCCTCTCCAATTTTTCCACAGTGTGAGGTTGCCCTTTTTTGGAAGCTTAATAATGTTACCTTTTTTCTAGCCCGCTGGAATGCGGTTTGTTTCCCACACCTCTCGGATTATGGGGAGCAAAAGTTCAGCGGTTAGATGCGGATCAGTTTTAAGTAATTCGGCAGCAATGTTATCGATTCCCGGGGACCTGTTATTTCTCAGAGATTGATAGCTGTTATTATCTCCGTTTTAGACAAGGCGAAAAGGCGGTTTCGTTGGGAAAAATATTCCCATGAGATTTTTTTGCATAATCACATTCGTGAGACATCCCAGAATAAGGTTCAAGAAGTCACCCACGTAAAAAGTGAGCCAAATTTTTTTTAATCAAATTGCAAAAATCAATATTTTGGCCCGGACAAATTTTTTTTAGATTTTTTGGATCATTCTGAACAAAAAAGGTGTCTCATAATTTTTCTCTAAAGTTGATCGTTTTCGAGTTATAAGCAATTTAAAATTTGAAAAACACGAAAATGGCCTTTTTTGAGACTTAATAACTCAGTTAAAAATTATTATTATGAAAGTCAGAAAGTGACTAAATCAACGCCTAAAGCCCCCCCCCCCTACATGATCCTGAAGAAATTTGTGTCATTAATTTATTACTAAGTTGTTATTTTTAATTAATAACAATGAGCGGTTAGATCAGTGGTTCCCAACCTTTTTCGGCCTACCGCCCATTTTTCCAAAAACAAAATACTTAACGCCCCCCTTAAAAAACTATTCCATTCTTAAAATTAGTAACGCACTTTCATTCACAATTGTTTTACCTTTTTTGGGTCAAAGACTACCTTAAATATGATTCGACGGCCCCTTAACTAATCCAAGCAACAACAAATTAAAAAAAAAATGTTTTATTCAAAAATACAATATTCATGTATTGATCAAACTTTAACTTAAATACATATCATAAAAAACAATATAATAATATAACATTTTTAATGAGAAGGCTGAGCTTGATGTAATGATAGTAATCTGTCAATATTTGGTTCCATACTTGTCATCAGCAATCTTAAATCACCGCGCTCCACTATGGACAGTCTATTTCTCTTCTTTGTTAATAAATTGCTGACTATGCTAAATCCTCTTTCAGCCAAATACGATGAAGGAAAGGCAATGAAAAACTTATTTGATGCAGCCCATAAAGCTGGATATAATACTGAAATTTGACATTGCAGCCAAAATTCTTGATATCCATTTTTAAATTTCACTTTTAACTCTTCATTTGTTGACAATTCTGTCAATTCCTGCTGTAGTGATAATTCTGCTGTTTCTAAACTTGAGAACGGTTCTAGCACCCAATCTGGAATAATCAGAGCAAGGATATCCTGAAATATATTCCTAAAATCTTCTTGAAGTGCTTCCAAGTGCTGGCAATATACCAGAATGTCTTCATCATTTGTCTCCACAGAGGAAAGATTTTGAAACTGATGAAATTGTCTCCGACCCAAATTTTGCCTATACAAATTAAGTTTTGACACAAACGAGGAAATAGTTCCTTTTGCTTTGATCAAATTCAAATTATCACCTTGTAGCTGTAGGTTTGTTTCATTAAATTTATCGTATAAATCAGTTAAATAAGCAATATCGCTCTTAAATTTTAATAAATTGTCTCTCAAAGAATCATCTTTGCTTTCAAAAAACTCTAAAACTGAGTCAAAGAGATCATAAAATCTTTTTAGACAGGTACCCTTCGAAAGCCATCGAACTTCTGTGTGCAACAATAAACGATTAAAATTCTCGTCGTTTTCATCACACAGTTTTCTAAACAATCTATCATTGAGAGCACTGCTTCTGATCTTGTTAACTGCAGTAATTACATATTGTAGTGAACAATGAAGGCGATCACTAAGATTTTTTGCAACTAAATGCTGTCTGTGAATTACACAATGCACGGCGAGTATATTTGGTACCGCTTTTTTCAAATATGCTATCAGTCCGCGGTGTCGTCCAACCCATTGCCGGAGCACCATCTGTAGCAACAGTTATGACATTTTCCAGAGGTATACCTTTATCTGTAAAATACTGTTCCAGAACATCAAATATCGATTTGCCTTTAGTATCTGTTTCCAGTGTTCTTACAAATAACAGTTCTTGACAGATTTTTTCACTTTTTATGAAGCGAACGTACGCAAGAAGTAAAGATTCATTGTTTGGCAGAGTTGATTCGTCAAGCTGTAAAGAAAACTCAGTAGTCTTTAAATAATCAGTTAGAGAACGCTCCACATCCTCAGACATTTCGTCAATTCGTCTCTGTACCGTATTATGGCTTAATGGAATTTTTTTAATAATATCAGATGCCGGCTGGTGCAGTACAGTCCGCAAAACTTCACTTACAGCTGGCAGTATTAATTCTTCGCCAATAGTATGGGGTTTTCCTGATTTAGCTATAAGTAAGGAAATGTTATAAGAAGCACGTAGCCCATCATCGTCATGCTTTGATGCTGCTGAAAAGATACTAGCTTAAGTTGGACGTTTGAAATGTTGTTTTTTGAGCATTTCAAAATATGATAAATTTCTGTCTTTTCTGTCGGGATGTATTTTGGTCAAATGTTCTTGTAATCGTGAAGGTTTCATGGCTTCATTTGAGAAAACTCTCTGGCAAATTAAACACATTGGTAATGCCTTATTAGAAGGCGACTGAATAAAACCATACTTGAAATATTCGACATTGTATTGTTTGCACTTTTTCTTTGGATCGGACATACTGTAGGTATATCTGTAAAAATAAATATGCTGTAGCCACCGCTTTGATAATTTTAAATAATAAACTTTTAAATATTTTTTTAGTTAGCAAAATCAATATTTCAGAGTGGCGGAATATCCAAGCAAGTAGTCGAGAAATTTAAAACATGCCACAAGTAAATAAATATACACTGAGAGAAGAATTTGAGGAAAAATTACAAAACAACTTATTAAAAATTACCATACTGTACACATATTATAAAAATAACTTTATATTCAGTAAATAGTTTATTGTTGGCAGTCTATGATCAGATTACTATTCAGTATAGTAAATTTTATTAAGATTTTTTGTACTTTTTCCCCAATTCTTCTCTCAGTGTAGGTAGGTCCTAATTAACTTTTTACTTTGATCCAGTTTGTGCAAGTTGGTACTTTTTGAATATTTTACAATAACTATACATATAAGGAAACAAATTTAGATTTATTACATTTTTACAAATACTTCGTAAATTACGATAGGGAAAAATAATGAAGAATTATAGTAAGTGATATAAATGCCACGTAGATACTTACCTTTGTGACAAATATGTATTACAATAAAATATATTTCTAATAAATGCACTGCAACTTTCTGCAAATAACACACAGAAAATTCACCACCCTGCTTTAGCGAAACAATCTCGAATGATTAAGTTATGCCTGACCATGCCGCTGAGCGATGGAGGAGCCAAAATTCACTTAAAGCAGAAAGGTTCTACTGGAAGTGGAATTATACTAACCAAACTGAAACGTTCGACTGCAACGTCGAAATTGTTGCAGTGTTGGACTGAGTGATAAATAAAAAATTGCACGGTGCATAACCAAAATGCATTTTGTGCATTTCGTTTATATTTTCGGATTCACCTTCTCTATTTCTGTGTGAGAAGCGAAAAGCAAAGTTGTTAGAAGCAAAGAAGCAATGAGTTACTTTAGGGGGGCGGCAGCTGTTCCTCAACGCCCCCCAAATTTTCCTTGGACCCAAAAAGCCCCCTTATCTCTCTTCAACGCCCACCGGTGGGCGGTACCGCCCCCGTTGGGAACCACTGGGTTAGATCGTATTGACGCGGCTGTAAATGTGAGTGCGAGTAAGATGCACAATTGGACTGCCGGAATGCATCTCTCTCGCACTCAGCATTTACGGCCGCCAAACACTTGCATGGCGCTCATTATTATTACTTAAAAATAACAGCTCAGTAATAAAATAATAACAAAAATTTCTTCAGGATCTTGTAGAAGAGACTTTAAACTTTGATCTAGTCACTTTCTGACTTTCAATAATAACTTTTAACCGAGTGAGGGTAGCCAGATATGGTGAAAATAGCAACGTCTGTACCCAGAATGGGCGGTTGCAAACGGCGTCTGTTCCATAGTGGACGGCTGAAAACTAAGCCTGGAAGTGGCATGAAGGAAGGCAACGGGATACCACCTTCATTATTTTTTCCCAAGAGAATCACATGAATACATTCAACTCAAAAATATCCGGAGGTATAAATGGTTCCCCAATCGGATCTCCGGGGGGAACGGTCTTGAATGTTAGAAATGTACGAGCAAACTTAAGAAAGACATTAAAGATAGGCACCTGGAATACACGCAGCTTATTTGAAGCCGGGAAGCTGGCTAACCTAACCCAAGAAATGTGCAGAATCGATCTAGATATCCTGGGGATCTCAGAAACCTGGTGGCCTGGATCCGGTAAATGCACCACAGAGAGCGGAACATTCTTTTACTCAGGCAATTACGACCGCGATCATAGAAAAGGCGTTGGGATTATGATAAGTAAAAAATTGATGAGAGCTGTCACAGAGTTTGTACCATATTCCGACCGCACAGCCTTGGTAAAACTTGAAGCGAAGCCAAATAATCTCAACATCATACAGGTCTATGCACCAACTGCAGATGCAGCAGATGAAGAGGTGGAAAACTTTTATAGTGAAATCAAAGAATTGCTTAAATTGACAAAGAAACATGATGTTAACATAATTATGGGAGATTTTAATTCCAAAATAGGAAAAGGCAGCTTTGAAGACGTAGTTGGACCTTATGGTCTTGGAACAAGGAACGAAAGGGGTGACCGACTTGTACAATTTTGTCAGGAAGAAAACATGAGAGTTACCAACACATGGTTCCAACTCCACCCCCGTCGCCTTTATACTTGGAAATCTCCAGCCGATAGAGCTCAGAACATAATAAGAAATCAGATAGACTTCATTCTCATCAACGGTAGATTCAGCACAACTGTCAAAAGAGCTTGCACATATCCTGGAGCAGATGTGCCTTCTGACCATGTACTATTAGTGGCCGTCATAAAGATCGCTCTTTCATGCAAAAACAAGCCTGAAACTCAACAACAGATCGCATTGGATAAACTGAAAGATCCAATGATACAAGCAGAAATAAGTAATGAAATAAACACACAAATTCAAATATTGACGACAAACATTACCGAAGATCTAACACCAACATGGAATACGATTACAAGTGCGTAACAGACATCATGAAAAGCAACTTGGGGTACAAACCAAAGAACAAGAAGCAAAAATGGATGACAGAAGAAATACTATTACTAATGGATGAACGACGACGACACAAAAATGACCCAGATGGCAGCAATATATATAAAAACATTAACAGGCAAATAAAAGCAAAGATAAGAATAGCAAAAAATGAATGGCTTAAGCAACAATGTATCGATCTAGAACATTTACAACGACAGCACGACGATCGGAATTTACATAAAAAGCTTAAGGAGACTGCTGGAATATACAGAAAACGAAGACCAACTATTATAGTTAATCAGGATAACCAGGTAGTGCTAGGTGAAAAAGAGAAAATTCATGTATGGGAAAACTATATTCAGGAGCTCTTTCATGACGAAAGACCCATGAGTGAAGTTTATACAGACGACCAGCTGACTGGCCCTTCAATTACTAAAGAGGAAATAGAAAAGGCAACATTATATTCAAAAAACAATAAGGCACCTGGACCTGATGAAATCCCTTCAGAAATACTCAAACTACTAGATGAAAGGGGAATTTCAGCACTACATAAAATATTTAATTTTATTTATGAAACTGGTTGCTATCCTCAGCAGTGGTTGCTCTCTACATTTATTCCCCTACCCAAAAAAGTCAATGCAAAAAGATGTGAGGATCACAGACTCATTAGCCTGATGAGTCACACTTTAAAAATATTCTTAAAAATACTACATCAAAGATTATACAAAAAATGTGAATGGGACATCAGTGAAGTGATTCTCAGTTTGGGTTTAGGCAAGGTTTGGGAACAAGAGAAGCAATAGTAGCAACACAGGTGTTGGTCCAAAATTGTTACGATCAGAGGAAGGACGTATTCCTGTGCTGACTACGAGAAAGCGTTTGATCGTGTCCAACATCACAAGTTAATGCAGATCCTCAAGAAGCTTGATATAGACCAAAAAGACATAAGATGCATTGAAAACTTGTACTGGTATCAGGCAGCACAATTAAAAATAGACAATTCTATATCCAAATCCATACATATAAGAAGGGGTGTTCGGCAGGGATGTGTGCTTTCCCCTCTTTTATTTAACATTTATTCGGAAGCCATATTTCAAGAGTCTTTGGAAGATGCAGAGATGGGAATCAAAGTGAATGGAGTATTAATCAACAACATACGATATGCTGATGATGCTGTCTTAATTTGCGACAACATAGCAGATCTTCAACAACTTGTCACTATAATCGGAGAATACAGTAAGCGAATGGGATTAGAGATTAATACCAAAAAGACCAAATTCATGATCATCTCCAGAAACTTGGATGCATTTGAAAACTCCACCATAACACTGAATACTAAGTCCATTGAGAGAGTGAGCAAATTCAAATACCTAGGAACGTGGCTTTTTGAAGACTGGGCATCGGACAGGGAAGTAAAATGTCGCATTGAGCAAGCTCGACAAGCTTTCGTAAAATTCAGGAAGGTACTGAGCTGCTCAGAGTTCGACCTTACACTGAGACTAAGGTTTACTAAATGCTACGTGTGGTCGGTGCTGCTATATGGCATAGAGGGCTGGACACTCAAAACGAGGGATATAAACAGATTAGAAGCCTTCGAAATGTGGCTTTATCGCCATATCCTAAAGATACCATGGACGGCGAAGGTCACAAATGTGGATGTCCTTAAAAGAATCAACCAAGAACGTCAGCTTTTCGAAAACATCAAGAAAAGAAAAACGGCGTATTTGGGTCACATCATGCGAAACGAAAAATACCAGTTCCTTCAACTTATAATCCAGGGTAAAATTGAAGGCAAGAGAGGAATAGGACGCAAGAAAATGTCCTGGCTCCGAAACATAAGGCAATGGACAGGGATTACCGACATACAATCACTGATCCACATTGCAAGAAACCGAGAGTTAATGGAAAATGTGATCGCCAACATCCATTAGTGGATTTGCATTTGAAGAAGAAGAGAAGAGTTATTAAGCTTTGAAAATCACCATTTCTCGATTTTTTTGTTTTCAATCTTAGATTGCTTATAACTCTAAAACGATCAACTTTACAGAAAAATTATAAGAGACCTTTTTGCGCAGAATGATCCAAAAAACCTAAAAAAATTGTCCGGGCAAAAAATATTGATTTATGCAATTTGATTAAAAAAAATTGTTAAAAAAAATTGGACCACCTTTCACGTGGGCGACTTCTTGAACCTTATTCTGGGATGTCTCACGAATGCGATTGTGCAAAAAAATCTCATGGGAATATTTTCCCCAACGAACCCGCCGTTTTCGCCTTGTCTATTTTGGAAGGGGACTCGCAAGATATATGCAAGTCTACATTCTGCGGGTTTTCGACAATTTCATCTGCGTTATCCCTAGTCGTGTCTAGCATCTCCTGAAAGTGCTCTTTCCATCTCTCCACTCGGCCATTTGTTGTAGTATTCAATTCACCTGTCTTGGATCTTACAATGTTCGAACAGTTTGGCCCATTTTTTGTTAATCGTCTAGTAATTTGGTATAGCTCTCTAGTCCTGTTGTGTTGTGCAGCTGTTTCTGCTTGTTTTGCTAGTTCTTCAGTCCACCTTCTTTTATCTCTTCTTTTTCTTTACTTGCCTAAATTAATATCTTTATCATCTTACAATTAATCAAGCTGTTACTGGACACTAATACTATTATTTTTATTTTATTTTTAGGTAGCCATTATGGAGGCATGGATAGAGGAAGCAACTTTGGAGGAAATTACAGCAACTCTACTAATCGTGATGACTGGTGGGAGAAAGAATAAGTCACTTCAATAATTGATTAGAATAAAATTACTTAACACGTACCTACTACCACCAATTCGTACATCTAGTAATCCAATAACTTTCAATGTCCGTGTTTTTCTTCTACCCTTCCCGCACTCTCTCCGATAATATTTATTCTTTCCGAAGTTTTATTTATTATCAGAAATCAATTTCCTTGACGCTTCTAGTAATCCCAACAAACACACACACTACGTTTGCGTGAGTGATAATGTGTTTTTTTTTTAATTTCAAACAACTTTATGTCTCTTGTATAGGAAACTTAATGGAAATAATAGGGAAAGTATCGTTAAGAGTACGTGTATGTTTTTTTTTATTTTTTACGAGAAGTTTGTGATTCTAAGAAAAATAGTTTTAGCAGATAAGTTTGGTGTTTTCTTTTTATGAATCTCTATAAAATATATTTACATTTCTCCTAACGATAATAAAAAATATGTAGATGTTTCACCGATTTAAATATGTTCCAAATGAATTGTCACGGTAAGTAATTAAAAAATCGTTCTGTAGCTATTTAATTTCTGATATTTTCACTTGTCGACAGTCTTTATGGAAAATAAACACTCGCCTTTAACACGTTGACGGACAGAACGTATATAGACGTCTAATTTCCATTGATGTAATGTGACACAACGTCTATAGACGACATTTTTAAAATAACGAGTTGTGACAAATAATCGGTGTCAAAAAATGTCACTATACATCTACGATGCATATTAAATGTGACACGATGTCCATGGTCTTCATCCACATGTTTACAAAAAATGTTAAAAAACTCATTGGTTCCATAAACTATAAGCTCTAAAAGAATTTTCCTATTCTACTTTGCAAAATACACATAGTGTCACAACACTTGCTTATACATTTGACTCACTGTCTGTCAACGTGTTAAAAGATTATTTTAGTATTGAAAGTTTTTATTAAAATAAAAGACGTCAAGCATATGATTTTATTTGTTTGTGGTGTAAATATAATAACATTCAACATGCTACTCTACTAATAGACGGAGAGGCAGCGCTGAAAAATCTCTTTGCATTTACTAAAGCTAAATTTTTCACAGTTGATTACTGTGATTGTGTAAAGAAACAAACTACGGTCGGTCAAGCGAAACGTAGAACAGGAGTTACTGAAAGGGTATCAAAGTTGCTTCCCTACGAAGGTAATTAAATCCATTTACTAAGGCTGAAAATCAGTACACATATTCTAAATTGAATATAAATAAAAGTTATTATAGTCGGTCAGCTATATGACGGGACAGAGCCGGTCGGTCGGCCCCAATGAATATACAGGGTTATTTACTATATTTTGACCCCCCTCCAAACTGCTTTATTTACAGAATTAGAAAAAAATGTAAAATACAAAAGTTATTCGATTTTTTAATTATGATTTTTTGACATATATATCGTACTAGTGACGTCATCCATCTGGGCGTGATGACGTAATCGACTATTTTTTTTAATGAGAATAGCGGTCGTGTGCTAGCTCATTTGAAAGATTATTCAATTTTCTATACAGTACTGTAAACATTAGTATCATTATTTATACAGGATGTCCAAAAAATTTTTGAATTATTAATTAAACAATTAATTTAATAAAAAAAAATTTTGGACACCCTATATAATTAATCATGTTAATGTTTATATTACTGAATAGGGAATTGAATAACCTTTCAAATGAGCAAGCACACGAACCCTATTTCCATTTAAAAAAAATAGTCGATTACGTCATCACGCCCAAATGGATGATGTCACTAGTACGATATATATGTCAAAAAATCATAATTTAAAAATCGAATAACTTTTGTATTTTACATTTTTTTCTAATTCTGTAAATAAAGCAGTTCACAAGGGGATCAAAATATAGTGAAAAACCCTGTACATTCACTGGGGCCGACCGACCGGCTCTGTCTCGTCATACAGCTGACCGACTATAATAACTTTTATTTATATTTAATTTATAATGTGTGTACTGATTTTCAGCCTTTGTAAATGGATTTAATTACCTTTGTAGGAAAGCAACTTTTATACCCTCTCAGAAACCCCTGTTCTACGATTCGCTTGACCGACCGCAGTATGTTTCTCTACACAATCACAGTAATTAACTGAAAAATCTAGCTTTAGTAAATTCAAAGAGATTTTTCAGCGCTGCCTCTTGGACTATAACTTGTTCAACTGTTTTCACGAAATATTTTATAGTCACTGCAGTTGCGAAACGAGGAGATCTGAAAAATTTGTGTAATTTTTGTTTGAATTACTTCATTATCATCTTAGTAGATATTAGAAATATTGATCCATCCATGCTATGGCTCTACAGTCCAATAATTCGAGCCATGGCCTCCTTCAGCAAACTTTTCCATTCGTTATGGTCATTCTCCTCCACGATCGACTGC
Organism: Diabrotica virgifera virgifera; assembly: GCF_917563875.1. Classification (NCBI taxonomy): domain Eukaryota; kingdom Metazoa; phylum Arthropoda; class Insecta; order Coleoptera; family Chrysomelidae; genus Diabrotica; species Diabrotica virgifera. The sequence continues at coordinate 175,848,065 of NC_065450.1, read as the reverse complement.
CAAGGAGATTTCCCGAGCCCTCATCCGCATCATCATCACATCGCTTTCTCGGTCTTCCAATAGACGTCTTCGTGTCTTCCCCTGCATTCTTGCATTCGACCATTTTTTGGAAACTTGTTTTCTACCACCCTAAATACATGCTGGTCCAATGAAGACGCTGTAGACGGACATACTAAGATAAAGGTGATTCTTTATAAATATTATTTCATAATTGTATCTGATTCGTCACCTGCTATTCTTATATATTGTCTAGTATTCGTTTCAGTAGCTTTATTTAAAAGATGTCGATGCGGTTTACAGATTTTTGAGTCAGTACCCAAGTTTCACATCCATAGCTCACAAAGCTAGTATATATGGTGTACAGAAAGGGGTACAGTACGTCTCCTTGCGACACTTCAGCCTCAATCAATCCGACTTCAGAAAGGATGTGTCCTATCTGAACCCTGACTTTCCTATTGGCTAGATACGACGAGAGAATACTTCATTGCCTTGCTATATCTAAGTTGACTCATTTTGTGAATAAGCCCTTCGTGCCACCCTTTATCAAATGTCTTACTGACGTCTAGGAATACAGAGTATTTACTTCATTCTACAGTGTATTTATTCTGGTTGAATCGTTCTTGGATGTATTTGGTCAACCTTAGCACTTGTAGCTCGCTGAATTGTGCTTCTGGTATCGTACCTATTGTTTCAGAGTCTTCTTTTATCTACCTAGCTACTATTATCATTTTTGCAACCTTGCTTATTGATAATAGTATCACAGCATAATAAACTAGACCAGCAAGGACACTCTCCTATGCCGCCTTTGAAGTTGAAAAGTACAGAGTCGCCATTTTTCGCGTAGTACAATTCAGGATTCAGTGGTGATGTGATGTGTTCGTTCATCAGTGTTGCCGATGTCACTATATGAAATTATATTAAGCCACTGCTAAAATGATCAGATTTTGCCAAAAATTATGTTAAAATTTTTGATGTCGGTAGTTTCTAAGGGTTATAAAAATATATTAAGAAAAAAGTTATTTTATTCAACTTAACTTGTTAATTCAATAATACTTGTAACAAAATTGTATGTAATATCATATATTATACTATAATAAAACTACATCTGGAACGCTTTCAAATAAAATTTCCTCATCCTCATCTTGTGAAAATAAAGACTTTATGTGATTAAAATAATTTAACATTTTTTGTCTTTTTGAAAGGAGTATTTAATTTAATATTTGCTCATAGATCGCATTTAAACGTCGCGTCGACAGACAACGATATCTAAGAAAACGTGATTTTTTTTATTTCTGCATTGCTGCAATTATTGACATAATTCCCACAGGCATACGTATAAAATTATGTTAGAAAATATTTATTATTAGAATGTCATAAAAGGTAAGTAAAATGATAATTATGTACAAATCGGCAACACTGTCGATTTTTTACACTGTCTGGTACTACGCATAAAATGGCCGACGATCTGCGCAGTAATAGTGCGCAAACTTTTCCCGCCTTGTTCTATTTTTTCCTGCTGTCCGAAGCATTATCGCCTGTGCTTCTTTCCATTTCTTAGGAAATCTTCTTAGTCTGAGCATCGCAGTTATGGTTTAAATTTTAAATGATGTATAAATGTAGACGATTGCTTTCTTGGGCAATTTTTGCAGTGTCCTGTTCGTTACCCCATAAGATCTTAGTGCTTTTTTTAAAGCGTTTCGATGTTTTCCCTTATATGAAGGTGTTACTAACTACCAAGTTGAAGTCACAATGTCAAAAACAAAAAAATATAAAAATAGGGTAAGTGCGGTTATGATTTTATAGCGAACATCAAAAACCACAAATTAGGTTAGAAAAAATTAAAGAAATAAAGTAAAAATAAAATAAAGTTTTCTTGACTTTAATTTTAATAATAACTTCGGAATGAAATATAGGAATTTCAATAAAAATTGATTTTTTAATTAATGTTTTCTCCTTAAAACCGTTGACAATAACAAAAATATTATTGCCCAAGTGGCGTAATCCAAATCTCGAGTAATTAAGGGGTGTAAACGCCTTTCTTTATATGTGTGTGTATATTCAATATTGTAGATCAGTGTATTTTTCTTCCTCATCCATTTCAAAATGTACTACTACTGCTAAAATTATTACCGACTCTTCACGGTTGTCTTTGTCACAAAAAGTTCTCGTCTTTTAAAACATTAGAAGTATGTATCAAAAATGTAATATAAATAACTCTTTAAATAATTGTCAACAACCGACAGAAAGGGTCTGGTCGACAGTTTTTAGTTCATACATATAAAAAATAATTTAAAAAAAATACAAAACTGAAAATTTACAAAATATATTTTTATGATTACGATATTTGAAAGAATATGTTGGGATCAATTCTTACGTAGTCTGTAAATAAAATGCTTTTTAGTGTTAAGAAAATTGTCAGCGATGCCCTTTCTATCGTGTGACTTTTTAAGCAAGTTTCGTAAACAAGGTTTATTCACATTATGTCGTTTTATACATATGTATACACATACGTGTACATATGTGTTTAGCTACACAATGAAAACTATCGAAAAGTGTTTATTTCTTAATAAAAATATCTGTTATATTCAAATGATTATAAGTTTGTCAGTCAATTATGTCAACACCTTGCTAGCTGAACGCGCAGACACTTTAAGTGCAGTTTTTTAATGTACAGTTGTCATAGTTTATACTTTTTATATACTAATAGAAACAAACAAAGATAAACATTTCGGCATTTGATGAAGCAATGGTAAACGGATGGATCTGTTTATTTGCCGAATGTAATCTGCATACTGAATTTTAGTCGGCTTCACTTTGGAATTGGTGTTTTGAGCATCAACACACACTGTTAATGTTGGCTTCACGAGGAGGTGATATCATATTTGATGTTTTATCAGCACTGCGATATCATAACTGCGATCAATATTAACACAAGCGCCCAAAACATTTACCAAATGCAAAATATACTACAAAACCCTGATAAAACCGGTCCTTATATATGGATCAGAGACATGGACACTGTCGAAAAGCGATGAGAACCTATTGACGTATGGCGCAGAAGATATACTTTTGAACAACGAACCCGACGTCATAACATCCATAAAGATCGGACGTCTGCGCTGGATGGGCCATGTTGAACAGATGTTGAGGACTGAAACACCAAAACATATAATGAGGCAGACACCAGTAGGGAGAAGGTCAAAGGGAAGACCCAAACTTAGATACATGGAACAAGATCTGAAAACACTTAAGATTACCAACTGGAAAAACAAAGCAAGGAACGGAAAAGAATGACGGAAAATCCTAGAACAAGCCAGGACCCAGAAAGGATTGTCGAGCTACTGATGATGATCGTGACCCAAAACATTTTCACATCTGTACAAAAAATACCTTAAGACATAACACTCTTCATCACATATTGGAAAAACCAAAAAGGGAAATACCTCATGATAGAAGACATCAGCAGTTTCACCTGTGACTTGCACTATAATATGAAAAATCCAAACGTCAAAAAAATTTAGAGCATCAATACGGTCGTCTCCCAGACTATAATACATAGTCATTCTTCTTCTTCTACGGCACTACAGCCCAAATTGAGCCTTGGCCTCCTTTATTTTTTGCCTCCACCCTTGCCTGTCTGTGGCTGCTCTTCTCCACACACGGACTCCTAAAAGGGCTTGTGCGTCGCTATTTACTCTGTCTTCCCAGCGCTTTCGTGTCTTCCCAACGGGTCTCTTTCCTTGCATTCTAGCATTCAGTGCTCGTTTTGGTAGCCTATCCTCTCCCATTCTTGTCACATGTCCGGCCCATTGCAATCTTTGTACAATACATAGTCATACAAGTATAAAATTTGCGAGATAAGAAAATATAGTAATAATATCGTTATTTTATTTAAAATTAACTATTCTAATTGAGAAATAAGCCACAATTTAACTTGAAAAAATAATTTTATTAACGTTTCAACTTCCTCTTCGGACGTCGTTGTCAAAATTCAAAATATTAAAACCTAACAAAAATGATATTAATTACATTAATTCGGCAAGAATATACCACAAAAGACTGACTATTACCATAATTTAAGACCAGGAAATATGACAACTTCTTTAGGTACCGTCTCCTGTAAGGTAGTGTTCAAGTATTAAGTAACACGATTTTTGAAGATTTTTAACCCCTCCCCCCCCCCTACGTAACGCACTCTTATGGGAGTTTAACTAATGCGTAACGCAATTTTTGAAGATTTTTAATCGTCCCCCTCCACCTGCGATACGTAATACTTGAACGGTCCCTAAGGAGGTTGGCAATCATCGCCGCTATTTTTACTTTTGAGATTGCAGCTCTAAACAAGTCGATGGAACTGCAATTATACCACTTTCTCAGATTGTTGAGCCAGGAGATGCGTCTTCCAATACTTCGTTTTCCCTGTATTTTTCCCTGCATTATGGTTTGTAGCAACACATATTTATCCCCTCTCATAGCGTGGCCGAGATATTGTAACTTTCTTATCTTAATCTTATTCATGATTTCCTTTTTCATCTTTCTGAGGACCTCAACATTTGTTATTCTGTCTACCCAACTTATTTTTAATATTCTTCGGTAGATCCACATCTCCAGTGACAACTGCCCAAGCCAAAAAAAGACCGGGAAACCCTAAATTATAAAAAGGCGCTTGTGAGCACGTAATTCTTTCAAGAATGGCGGCAGTTGAAACTCGACTGTTGTTTTTATTTTTATGAAAAGTGATATTAACATTTCCTTTGTATTAAATTATATTGCCTTAATGTAAAGGGGCAAGGTAGCAAAATGTATTGAATTTTAATTTTGACACAAAAAGCATACACTCGGTACTCAAACTATACAAAAATCAAGATTGTTACAAATCAAAAAGGTATGTTTCCCAGCTGGTTACAACAGTAAATAAAAAAGTAAAGATGCGAATTGACTGTATAGAGAAACCATGAAATTAAGGAAAATCAAGCAGGAGCGTTATTAAATACCTTAAATATTTGTGCAAAATATTTTGATTCACATGTAGTTGATCACAGCATTAAAAACTCTCGAAAGTTACCAACTGGATCGATGTGTCAGATTTATTGACTGATTATTTTAGTTTTTTATCTATATGCCGTCCCACCTTAACTTTACAGTTAATAGGGAACATACGCAATGCAGTCCTTATGAGAGTTTTTAGAGCGGTGATGCCGATTTTATCAAAAACAATTTGTAATCGAACATTATAGGTTTGGATCCCGCGTATGAAAAAAAAGTTGATTAATAGCAGGCTGAAAATTTGTTAATAGCTTAAGGGTGTCTATTCGGATAAACTTTGATATATGGGAACACTGGAACAGGGGCAGTTTTAATTGTGGAACAGGTTAAAAATTTGGAACGGTCAGACCACGAAAACGGCTCATTTATTTTGTCCGAAAGAATAGACTTAAACTCTCCGAACAGAGATTAAACTCTCATGCAAAAATCAGACTGCTATTTATCACCTGTCATAATTCCTGTCATTTGACATATTCTACATGTTCCACTCATTAAAACGCCCATTTGGTGATCAATAGCAGTCTGATTTTTGCATGAGAGTTTAATCTCTGTTCAGAGAGTTTAAGTCTGTTCTGTCGGACAAAATACATGTGCCGTTTTCGTGGTCTGACCGTTCCAAATTTTTAACCTGTTCCACAATTAAAACTTCCCCTGTTCCAGTGTTCCCATATATCAAAGTTTGTCCGACTAGACACCCTTAAGCTATTAACAAATTTTCAGCTTGCTATTAATCAACTTTTTTTTCATACGCGGGATCCAGACCTATTAGAGAGATTAAATTAGAACTGTTTTATAAAAACAATCTGCAATTTTAGGATTCGTATGCGTTTAAGTTTATTTGATATACTATAGTTATTACTCATATTAATCCTAAAATTGTAGATTGCCTTTCTAAAACAGTTTTAATTCAATCTCTCTAATGTTCGATTACAAATTCGTTTTGATAAAATCGGCATCACCGCGGTAAAAACTCTCATAACAACTGCATTGCCTATGTTCGCTATACTGTAAAGTCAAGGTGGGACTGACTAAAGTTATTTGCAAAATGCACCAGAAAAAAATATTTTAAATTCTCGCTTCAAGACCTCTCAGCGACAGACTGTGTAGTTGGTAACATATTCAATAAGTGAATATTCAATAATATTAAAAAATCATCAAGAGGATTACTGCTGCCTGCATAAGAAAGTTTAAAATCTTTGAAATGCCAACACCCAGCTAAAAATACAGTATGATTTTTGAAAATATGAGGAGTGAAAATTTTATGTGGACTGTGCACGAGATTTGGCTCAATTTTTACATAAAATGCTCAGAAGCTTTTATAACACTTTATTCCGCCTACAAACCTTTTCATTTTATTCCTTTGTAGTTTACTTATAACTTAACTTTGTCCCCATTTTAACCTTTATTTTAGAAACATATTTTTTGTAATTTTTGATCTTTTGCAACGACTCGGAAATTTGTCTCAATCAGAGTGGTCTTTAAAATATCAATCGGATAGCCCAATGGATTTGCGGCTACGTTCAACAAAATTGCGTTGAAAATACATATCGGACTACCATCCACTATGTATTTTCCAAGGTTTGACAAGATATAATTTAGTTTTGTAATTAATTCGATATGTTGAACTCCTGATCTTGTTTCGATTTGTTTTTGTTGTAGGTCTCCTAATTTTGGCCTTATTTGTTACACTCTTATATCTGGTAGGAGACACGAATTTCACTGAGATATTTCAATATAATGAAAAAACCTTGTTTATGACATTTGTCAATTGTAAACAGTCTTCAGACATGTCGAAAATTTGCGAGTAGAGGGCTCAAATGGCGTTGCAGTTACAGCTATTAGGGCGCTAAGAATTATATACGTTTGACTGTGATATTTACCGATCTAAGTAAATCGATAATTTTCGATTATATAGTTCGAAGCTGTAACGGATAAAAGAGAAATATGAGAGACGTAGATAAAAGTACAGTCACGTGACACTAACGCATACGCTTATGCGACGAATATATCTTAGCGTATTTTATTTATACTTAAAAAAAGAGAGTTAAGTTTTTTTTATATAAAAAAACAAAATAGTTTGTAAGGACGATAATTTAAATGTTAGAGTGGGCACGGTCTTCCTCTAGGGAGCTACTACTACCTTTACATGGTTTTTATACTGCGCATGCTCTTCTTTTTATACACAACGTAAGTTAATTTTTATAACCTAATACATAGGTTTTATATTTTTATAAATTTAAAATCCATTGCTAGATGCAAAACATGCTATCTACAGTTATTGACAAAATTAAATATTTTTGCTGCAAATATCACTCTATTATATTTTTGAGGCAACGTTTTTATAAGCAAGCAATTGCTAATTATAATATAAAATAAAAATTGCCAGCTAGAAAGAGTTCTTCTATTCTAGATTATTTTTTCTGGCGGAAGAATGCTTTGCTCTTTCTGATTTTTTGCATCACATTAATATGTCCGAAGTGGATAATCGATCTGGTAAACTGATTAATTATCTTCCATTTCTTGTGCTCTGATGTTTCACAATTCGTTATTTTGATATTTTTTGTAACTTTTTCTTTTGATGTGACTCTATTGTACTAATTGTAACCATTTTCTTGTTGTCCTTTTGACATTTACCAAACATCACTTAGCTGTTTCTTTATATAGTTCATTTGTTCTAATGTATTGGCCCACAATATTTTTTACTTCTAGTACCATTTCTCATTATCGAATCTGCTAACTTCCTAGTCCTAGGGATATAAATATGTAACAATAAGCTTCTTTTTGATTCCGGTACTTACTTTCCGTGCCCGGAATACCAACAACTTTAAATTCTGTACTTCCAATGGATGGCCACGTAGATGGCCCTATCATTTGCTAAAATTAAATCTTCTTACTGTGCAGGTGTCTCTCTCATCGCTGTGCGTGATAGTAGATAGTAGAGACTACTCTGAACAGCGCCACAGTCACTGGTATCATCTTTCTGGTATCCCCATTCTTTCAGGTTTCTAGTATCCCCATTCTTTCAGGTTACTAGCACAATGTGAAACGCCGATTCTTAGTATGTGTACGCTTTTCATGTTGTATATATGGCAAATTGTGTCCAGCAGCGATTACCTTTCATCCCTTCTGGGATGAAAGGTGGTTAAGTCTATGAACGCTACTCATGTTATTTCTTTTTGTTCATAAAGGGATTATGAGTTTAGTAGCACTTTCCAGATCTGGATTTGATTCCGGTGAGGGACAATTTTTCTGATACTTGGTCGTTAGACATTTGCACCAAATATTTCCTTTCATCGTCATCATCAGTGGCGTCAAAGCTCTTTATGAGCCAAAGTCTTCTCCAGAACAATCCATTCATGTAATCATGTGTCATGTGCCCTTGATGAAAGCCGACAATTTTCTTATAGTGAATTTAAGAATTTTTTCTGGGGAATATTCGCCCCATGTCATTAAGCATTTCTCATACAAAACATGTATATTGCTTTCTTCCTCCATCTTGCATTTTTATTTCCTTGAGACTCTTTTACTTCCGAAATAATTTAAAACTTAGCTATATATTAGAGATGATATTGCAACAAAATATTTCATTCCTAAGCACTTCCTGTAGCAAACATATCAACGCATGTTTTAGAAAGCTTTATCATCGCATTGGCCACTTGCCATAGTCACATCTGATCAAATTTTAACAAAAAAAAAGGTTTTGTTAAGTTTCGTTAGGTTTCTTTGCGGATCTGATTCCAAAAACATTGGTTTGGGGACAATATTTAGAATGTATTTGATGCGCATATTGAATCCCATTATCAGAAAAAATTGTAACTGCCTACCTATAACTTCTAACCTACCTATATTTAATCTAAAACAGTGGTTTTCAATGTTTTTGGGTCATGTACCACAAAATTCTTTTAAAATTATTCTTGGTACCACCTAACTGAACTACAAATATGCTGGATTTTGGCTGTGTTTTGTGTACCACTCCAAATAATGATATTATGTACCACCAGTGGTACATGTACCACAGATTGAGAACCCCTGATCTAAAACATAACAATAGCTCAATGTTTTAATCTTTGATCTAGAAATTGAAGGAATTTGGAGTCTGCATTTTCATGTTTGGAGTATATTATGAGATTATCGTTCACTTGTCCCATAACAGCAAACGACACAATTTCAATCTGTCAGCAATGCTACACAGCGAACGCTGAACAAGTAAATGCGCATGCGAATCTGCTCCTCGATCAAATCTATATGGTTCTTCGATGTGATCATACGTAATATAGAATTCAATGTTAGGTTTTGAACAAGTTCTTTCTTTTGTGTCTCGACAGTACTGGGTCTAATATCAGGAAATTAAACTTTATAATACAGGGTTACTCATTTTTGTAAACAGCTACGATCAATGTAGGTTTTTGATATTCGACTGAGTACAGTCCGTTTCTAACTACACTCTTCCCAGGTGTTTTTCCCGAATGCGCGATTTTACTACGGGCATTTTTGTATATTTCTTTTTTTGTATTATTTTTACTTTCTAGTTTTTTATTTATTTATTGGAGTGATAGATTCATATGATTGAATAGAGTAACAATTGAGTGAATGTATACATGAAATAAGTAAGTGTAAGTGTATGGTATACCAAATATGTCACGTCATACGTTAAGAACATTTAGATTTCCTTCATGTCATCTACCTGTGTCAGCAATAGATCAGGTTGGCAACTGGTTTGCTACTAAATTTAACCAAGTTACTCGATTCATTCATAAATTACCTGTGATACGGTTAGAAAAAATGTGTGCCTATTCTAACTGGATGTGAGCATAATCACATTCTTGAACATTTAAAAGTTATTTGATATAACGTAACGAGGAGCTGTGACTGCAACTTATTGATATACTGTTACCTGGAGGTTGTTATGATACAAACTTATCCAGCTAAGGGTATTTTTTATTGAAGTTTGTCTCATTTCTTCAGGTTGGTTTCGTTGATACAATGTGGAAATATATGATTTTAAGGGATGGCAAAATGCTCCATTATCCTTTATAAAATTGATAGAGCATTATAATTTTAATGCATTTACACAATTTGTTCTGTTAGAAATGCTGTTACAGCATTTATCAATTAATAAAATATTTAAAGTTCCATTGTTGTTTTATTTGTCATACCCAAGCTACTATTATAAATATATATGTTACGGTAAGTATGATTAATTGGAAATTATTAATAATTAACGGTTATTATTAGTACAAACCGAATAGCTAGGTAAAAGTAATAAATATGCCAGAATAATCACATCGACCGGTAATTATTAGTAATTCCTGGATTAGAACGGTAAATGTGATAAATTTTAATACCGTCAAGTGCGCAGAAGCTTGGGGAGTGTAGGGAGGTTTAGTAGTTACTGCGATATACCAAAGCTAAATACGGCGTATAGCGCATACCACAGTGTTAGTCAGTCAAACTAGTCGGCCACTGTGTAATACACTATTTAATGTATTAAATATATAAGGCTAAAGTAGGATTAAAAACATCCTTACCTCCTGGTGTTTTATCCGAAATTAGAAAAAGATTTAGAAGCGACAATAGCAGATCATTCTGATGATGGAGCAAAGCATCGTGGTGATATGCAACTCAACAGTACAACCGAGGATTCACAGTTAGCGAATATTGAAGATACAGGTAGCACTAACAGCCCAATGGAACATAATGCGTGTGCGATAATTGCTGTAAATGAGGAAGACAATGCCAGTATTGGCGTTAAAGCATATGAGGGAGACAAAGAAGATGGCACTGCAATTGACAAAACTTCAAAAGAAAATTCAGGAGACTCGGGATCTTGCTAAACAGTCATTTATAAAAGAATCTGACAGAATGTTAATGCATTCCAGTGATAGATTCCCTGTTGAAAAAGTAGGTCAAAGTGTTACGAGTGTGAATTCCAGAAGTTGATAGAGCTAAGGCCGATAGCCGACACATTATTGCCATTATTATTTCTGTTATACATGAAAAGCTATAACACTTATTTCAGTCATTGAAGCGCATGATACTCACATAAGTCTCATTGAATGCGTTCGCAAAGATTCGAATTTAGGCAGTCGAGGATGCCGCCACTGCAATTGTAGTGGCCAATGCAATTAAAAACGCAAAAAATTAAGCGTTCTTTGTAATTCTAAGTGCCACAAGAGCCTTTCCTATAAAAACAAGTAATTATAGTCTATTGTTTGTTTTTTAACCAAGAGGAGTGATTCAAATTTACCGCGCTGTATGTATTGCTTGTTTGTAATTGGTCCAACTGCAGGCAAGTTTACTCCACTGTTACAAAATTTTGACACTAATGACATTTATCAAATTTTGACACTAGTGACATTTCATAGGTTAATAAAGTTATATCGGCGATTTTTGTGTTTTCTGTGTTATTCCTTTAATTTTTAGATTGTTAGTCTGCTTTTATATAACAGGCAGTTGTTTTTGGAACTCTTTAGCGACGTATTAATTTAATATAATATTTATGGATTACCGTTGAAGGTTGAGGGTCGACTAGATCAACCAAAAAAGAAGATGTACTATCTGGTTATTATTCTAGTGTCTTTCTTGGGTGTGAATCTGTCTTTAGTTTACTCCTCCTCGTTAAAAAATAAACTATAGTAACTTAAAGCCTAATGCGTGTGTATGAGTTTGTTTTTACTTATAAGGTGTCTAGTTGAGTTTTGTTATTGATAAATTCTGTTTAAGTGTTAAATGCCTGGTTGCACCAACAAAACTTAAGTTCCAGCTTGGCCCAGCTCAGTTTATAAATAGCGCCGCTTTGAGTCTCACTTACGTTGCACCATAATTTTCTATTCTTATCTATGCAATCATCGTGACAATCCATTGTGGCAAGCTTAAAATTTATCTAAGAGTCAATGGTGCAACGTGTGTGTTTCGTAAGATCTTTTGGTGTAACCAGGCATAACTTTTATTATCAAATTTCATAAATAAGCAATAGTGAAGCCCAAAATGCGTTTTTATTACATTTAACCAGAATTGTTAGGAAAGTATTAATAATAGCCGGTAAATCTAATTATAAAGGCATTATTAATCACATTGGCCAACTGCTACGGTTACTATTAATCTTTATCGGTAATTATTAATACAGACCGGATTTATCACATCAACCGTAACATATTGATGTGATCTTGATTATTGATATGAGATAATATTCTTATATGTCATTTAATTTAATCAATGCATTAATAATAATCTAATTAATTTACCAGATCACATATCAATATGTTTTCAATCTCAGGGCTTTTTATAAAATTAATTACTTACTTACGTGGCTTCTAAGTATTTCTCAATGGTTCCTAATCGGGATAGGAAAGAAAAGAGTAAAATAATACACACATATGGGTTACAATTGTAATCAAATTATTGTTTATTTTATTTAAATGGCAATCACTGCTTAATATTTGCTATATCTTATTATTCTTAAACATAACATTTACACATGGGAATCTTATTTCCTTTTGGTTTCCAATTGAAAGTTTTTATTAACATTTAACTATTATGATTTATTAGCAACAATTCTATTTAAGTTTGATGAAGCTTTTCTGATATTATTGATTATGTTTCTTCAATTTTAAATGTGGTATTTAATACGAAAAACCCATACATTCATGTCCAAACAAATGAGACTGACCTTTTTCTGGTGAACTGAGAATGTCTTCACACAAGACCCGTTTCCTGCTATCCTTGGCTGCGATCAAAACCTCGTCCTGGCTTCCAGTAATGTTCTCCTTTGAAACTAGCTCGTATAGCTCTCGTTTCCTGCTTCTGTCGTGATGCTGTGTTCTACCTTTTTCGAAACTGCAATCAGCTACCGGGAACTCTTGGCTCAAGGAGGTTCTTTTACTCTCAACCTGGCCTACCTCTCGTTCCACGATAGATACTCCACACTCACGGAACTACACCGGCTTTCTCACTCTCCGTACACTACCGTCTACTACTGGACTTCACTTCTCGACAGCTCAAAACATTCTGATCTCTATTTGTCATTCATTCCCCTACTTTCTAAATATCCCTTCCAGATTCACAATTCAAACTTCCACCACCAACTCTCATTCGCAGTATTCCTCAAAACCAATTTTTAATCTTTCTAAATATGCTTAATGGATTTCAAAAGAAAAATAGTTAATTCCCATTCTAAAATTACTTTCTACTATTTACAAAATTTAATGATGTATTATCTACTTCAACTGAGTCTTATTTAGCATAAGCTAATGATCGAACCTTCCGCGAACAACGATAATGACCTATTATCGATTTCACTTGAGTTTTATTTAGCATAGGCTAATGATCGAACCTTCCGCGAACAACGATAATGGTACGCGACATTCACTTTGTTTGTTCTAAACGCATTGTCCCGAGTTTCGTTTAATCACTTCTTAAAATTAAATATAACAATTTGTTGTATACAGGTTGTTCTAAATTTATATGCCCGTGGTTGAGAAAATTGAAAATATTTTATATTAAATTGAATTCTGTTTATAATTATCAAAATTTAATTTTCATATCAAATAGAAATATAACAATATATATTTCAATCAGGATGACACTAGAGGAGCATATAAATTCTTGAAATAACTGGATTTTTGGATTCCATTCCATATTCCTGGATAGATTCCATAAACTAATAACAGACGTGTTGAACATAAAAGAAATTCCAGGAGACTGGAAAAGACAATTTATGCCCAAATCCACAAGAAGGGAGACACTCAGCTACAAAAACTATGGAGGCATATTCTTACTCTAGTTATAGTCAAGTGAGTTATAAGGTGTTTATGTATCATAAACCGGAGATTAAGTCACTTCACAGAACAAATCATAGGAGAATACCGAATACCAGGCCGGATTCAGACCCAAGAACGGTCTGCTATTGACCAGCTATTCAACGTAAAATATTAGCTAAAGCCTGAGAGCACGACATAGATATCTACCAAATATTTGTAGATTTTCAACAAGCCTATGATAGCATAGAGTTAAAATATTTTTGATTATGCAAGAATTTGGTATATTGTCCTTTTCATGATCATTTTTCAGTGCGTAACAAATGATAGGAAAAAGGGTAAGTCCGTGATAATACACATTTATGACATTAACATGACATTATTCTAAGATGACATTTTAGTTAAACCTGACAGTTGTAACATTTTATTTTCAATTTGGAATAAAAACAAATCAGATGTGTTTCTTGCATTTATAAAATGGTATTTTCTTTGATTTGTATAGTCTTATAAATTATACAGATTATATTTGTAATATTATTATCTAATTAAAAAAAAATTATTTTTTATTATGGCGCCATCTATCGACAACTAGAATAACTAGAAGAAATGTTATAAAAATGTCACCGACGAAATGTAATCACCGACGTGCCTTTTTTTCTGTCACACACAATTTAATGCGTTAGAAAGAAATCGAAAAACTGTGTCGCACTGAAAGATGATCATGAGAAACACTTTACCAAGGAAATTGGTAAGGTCAGTTCATGACACAAGTGCAAGTACAAGTTCAAAATCAATTGACAGATCCCTTCCAGATACCTAAAGGGCTAAAATAGGGAGGTGGGTTGGCACCGACTCTGTCTAAGGGCATAGGCGCAAAATGTCGCCTTTCAAAATGTTAAATTTGTTTTAAATGTATTCTTTTTTTTCGAATCCTGAGAAAACTAATGAATATTTTTAAAAAATTTAAACGCAGAATGAAAGATTACATTATTACTGAGGGCCGAAAGTCCCTGAAAACTTCTATAATGTGGCACTCGGTGATAACGTAATCTTTCATTCTGCGTTTAAATTTTTCAAAAATACTTATTAGTTTTCTCAGGACTCGAAAAAAAATTAATACATTTAAAACACATTGAAAATTTTGACAGGCGATATTTTGCACTTTCCCCGTAATATAATGTACGGAATAAGTCATAAGAAAAATCTCCGTAAACCCAAAAATTTATTGTTAAATAGGTCTAAGCAGATTATAATGAACGGAAATGATGTAAACGCAAGAGACATCATAGAACTTCATAGAGTTTAAAGAAATTTAGAAAGAGATAGGGCTAGTCGTCACCTAGATAAAACTGAAGCCCGAAGAAGCAAGGAAATAACGAAATTTGGCATTAGACGACGCTAATATTGAAGTAGTAAAACAGCTCACTGGGTGTGCAAATAACTAAGGACGGCAGCGAGGAGGAAGAAATGCGGAAACGGATAATGCTTGCTAACAAAGCATACTTCTCTATGTCGCAGGTATTTGGATCCAAAGACATCCATAGGGGAAGTAAATTTTAAAATATATAAAATCATACACGACCAATAGTAACATATGGCGTAGAAACATTGATCATGACAGATAAGACAATAAACTTTATTAATACTTTTGAAAGAAAGATATTAAGGAGGATATTGGGACCCATTTGCGACAAGGGTATATGTAGAAATAAGGTTCAACCACGAGTTATACCATTATTACAAAGAACCCTCTATAGAAAATTATGCGAAAATATCCCACGAGGATAGAAACTATTTTCACTTATAATTTTTAATAAATGAAAAATTTCCTACTCTGATGAGACTAGAACTCACGGCCCCTGAATCAAAAGGTAGGCTCTCTTCATCACTGAGCCACAGAGGGGGTAACTGGAAAAATTAATTATTTTTTATATTGATTAATAGTATGTGTAGATGCAGACGCACCTCCCTGGAAATGATCCTGGCGGCGCATATGGATTGATACGATATAGAAACAAGGGAGCAAAACAGAGGCAAAAGGGATAAATAGCCGAATTAAAAAAATGGATTGTTGTAGGGTTCAAAATCCCAACAAAGAAACAAGAATACCAAAATGCTATCCAAATAAAACTTAACGGAATCAGAGAGGAGGAATGCCCTGCACTCTTGCATTCAACAATTTTTTTAAGCTTGTTTTCTTCCATCTTAAATACATGGCCTGCCCATTAAAGACGCTTTAGGCGGAGATTAAGGTAGTTCTTTATATTATACATATTTCATAATTGTATCTGATTCACCACCTGTTGTTCTCATCTATAGGGCCTAGTATTCATCTCAGTACCTTTAGTTCAAACATATCCATGCGGTTTACAGATTTTTGAGTCAATACGAGCCTTGTATATTCTGGCTTTGCCAGAAAACCAAAAACGCTAACGTAGTAGTTTATAGGAGCAGTACGGCAAAGTTTCCACTTCTGGTCTTATTGGCTCTAATTCAATATCATTTGCTGTAATTGTGGCGGGTGTGGCGATCAATATTAACCCCTGATGTTCTTGTAGGTCGTAAAATAAAACATGGATAAAAATACAGGAATATATTTATAAATTAAATACAAATGTTAACAAAACTAAGATACTTTAAGAATGCGTCGCAGCTTTAATAATGGCAGTAATCAAATCAGCATCATCCTGCTGAGTCCCAATCCACCACATGCACAGCGCATTCTCGTACTGCGAAGTGCTTCTGCTGTGATGCAGCGGATCCTGAGAGTGATGTTGTCCGGAAGCTGTAGCCAAAATTGGTCTATATGGATGAAGACTCACTCCATTGCAACAGTCATTGTGCAATCCCATCTGAAATTGGTTTAAAATATCAATACTGTTATTAAGAAAAATAAAAACACAATTACCAATCGTTGATTTGAGGAAAAATGTCACTGTTCCCCTGGCCTACTTAGATTAAAGATAAAAGTGTTTTATTGTTTAGGTAGCAATTAAGAAAAAGACTTATCCTGGCTCTAACTCCTCGGTAACGAAACGGTCATACAAGATATCCTGTAAATATGGCTTACTTATTACAAAACAAAAAAGTTCATTTAAAATATTTTAAAACTGGATCATTTATGCACATCAAAAATGAAATTGCTTAGATTAAGTCAATTCGCATCATTTTCCGTATAAAAGATTAAAACTAAACTTGCGTGCACAAATCGGCCCAGTTTAAACTTTTGACCTGAACTACACTGACCGGCACAAAAAACGGTCACCCCACAAAATGGGTCATTTTTGATGTCTCGAATTTCCTAAACTTGTCCGACTTAAGAGGATCGGTACGTATTTTCGGCTGCAATGCTACTCAAATGGGGATTCATTTTTTTCGAATCCTGAGAAAACTAATAAGTATTTTTGAAAAATTTAAACGCAGAATGAAAGATCACGTTATTAGCGAGGGCCGAAAGTCCCTGAGAACTTCTATAATGTTTATTTTAATAAGTTACAGGGGTGAAAAACTAAGAGAAAATTTAATGTGATTTTTAATTTCAAATATATCATTCAAAATAAACTTTTTATTTATTCTAAGGGACTTTCGGCCCTCGGTAATAATTTAGTCTTTCATTCTGCGTTTAAATTTTTCAAAAATATTTATTGGTTTTTTCAGGATTCGAAAAAAATAAACACAATGCCGTGGTAAAATTTTCCAAATCTATCTTTGTCTTACAACGCACTCAGCCGAATATAATATTGTCAGCATATATTGTCAGTCAGACACTGACAATCAGTGACAATTTTAAATATTTGACATTGCATCGGGAATATGTTGAGTTATTGATTAAATATTATTGATAGTGTATTTGATAAATAATTGATTTAAGACGTGAACTTAATAAAAAGTTATTTATTGTGTATTATTTGTGGAAGATCCAAGCACAGAATACATCAAGATAATATATATTCTGTGATCCAAGTATTTTGTTGTTAAAGATGTTCAAAATTGTAAGCGTTCCATAACAATATATTATTAAAAAATCACTTTAACACTTTTCCTCTTTTCTCGATCGAGTATTAGTCTTTGTTGTACAAATAAATTATTACAATCACTGAATACATAGTAAGTGAAAAAATTATCACATTTATTAACTGAATTAATAATTTGCAATTATAAAAATAACAGTTATCCAAGAACATTCAAAACCCATCTCTTTAAATTAATGATGACATTTTCAAGTAGAATGACATTCTAGTAATGTTTACATATCCGTATCAGTGTGAATTTTACTACACGTAATTTGCCGTGTAGAGACAGAAAAAGTAGGGATACACGTAAAATATTTGCGAATTATGTACCCATAGCCTTAAGTGATTTTTTTGTATACAGTGGAACCTCGATAACTCGGATTAATCGGGACCGCGGCCGATTCGGGTTATCGAAAATCCGGGTTAGCCGGAGAATATAGTAAAAATTAATAAATAACCTCCATTACAATTACAAAAACATGAAACACATATGCACAGTACACATCTAAATTACGTATAGTTGTATAGAGTGTAGAGTTTTGTTCATTTCTTGGTAAAAAACTCAGTCATACTGTAGAGATGTACCGACACCATAATATGGTAGGTCTGGATCCTGCGTACAAAAAAAATTGATAAATAGCAAGCTGAAAATTTGTTATTAGCTTAAGGGTGTCTAGTCGGACAAACATTAATATATGGGAACACTGGAACAGGGGAAGTTTTAACTGTGGAACAGGTTAAAAATTTGGAACGGTCAGACCACAAAAACGGCACATGTATTTTTTCCGACAGAACAGACTTAAACTCTCCGAACAGAGATTAAACTCTCATGCAAAAATCAGACTGCTATTTATCACCAAATTGGCGTTTTAATGAGTGGAACATGTAGAATATGTCAAATGACAGGAATTATGACAGGTGATAAATAGCAGTCTGATTTTTGCATGAGAGTTTAATCTCTGTTCGGAGAGTTTAAGTCTGTTCTGTCGGACAAAACAAATGTGCCATTTTCGTGTTCTGACCGTTCCAAATTTTTGACCTGTTCCACAATTAAAACTGCCCCTGTTCCAGTGTTCTCATATATCAAAGTTTATCCGACTAGACACCCTTAAGCTATTAATAAATTTTTAGCTTGCTATTAATCAACTTTTTTTTCATACGCGGGATCCAGACCTATGGTAGCATAATATCATATTATGATGCTGCAATAAATTTATTTTAAAGATTCGTCTTTATCAATCCTACCTAATGTTTCTTTTTCCATTGTCACTGCAACATTTTTACATTTTGTTACCATTACGTAGACAAAGCAAACACAATCTGAAGCACGATTACATTACAGAACGGAAGTGATTAATAGGCTGTACTACACACAATACAAGAATTTTTAAATAGTCACGTCTTTTTTAAACAATGCTAAGACAGTTTGACATAAATAAAGAAAAAGGAATACAGACAGGTGTCTGTTCTTTCCGATAAGCTGAGACGGTCGCTCTGGCTGCCGCCGTGTGCATGAATCATTTTTACTATTGTACTTATGTGTTCAAATTACACAAATACACATTATCTCTGAAATATTATTTGGCCTACATACATTTTTATTTGATAAAATTGTTAAATTGTTTATTTGTTAAATTTTTGTCTGATGAAAATCGGTCCGGGTTAGCCGGACTTCCGGGTTATCGGGGGCCGACTTATCGGGGTTCCACTGTATATGTTATAGCCTTATTCTTTAACAATATCGTTGTAATAATATTGTTGCTAGACAGGTAAATTATCATTGTATACAGGGTGTACCAATCAAACCGTGTTTTTTTCTCAAAGTTCACCACACCCTGTGGAATATTCTAGCGTTTATAAAATACTGAAATTAAAACCCAACTATTCCGGTGGTGTGTGTTGACGGAATTAATTAAAAATAAGTGTAACAACGAACAGTATTATATTTAAAATTAAAATCAATGGGAAAGTCCCAGTAGCTGGCTGTATACCATAATTAAAAATCATACAGAACAAGTAAAAACTTCATTTGTATAATGGTATAAAAAGTTTATTGAAAAACTATTAAAAAGTCATCCAAAAGGCTTCGCAAAACGTTTTCAATCTAGATCAGATCATCTTCAGTGCGTTCTGCTTAGTACATGAAACTAGCAACCTTATAGAATAGGTGACATCGAGAAATATGATTTACATTTTTAAAAGATGATGTTAGTAGCGACTCTAAGTCGATGTTAAACGATAAATTTAAGAGTGCTCAATGGGCAACATGATTCACTGCTCGATGGTAACGTGTGGTCATGGGCGCCCGCAGGATTTTTTTTCAGGGGGGGCAAAATAAAAAACTGTTGTATGTAATACTTATATTTTTAAAACGTTAAGAAAACAAAATATTGCAACTTCTTTTAGGAACAAATAACAAAACCACGAAAGCAACTCTTAAAAAATACAAAACAAAATATTATAATAAATGTTATTAATGCTAAAAGGTAATAAAAGTAATACCTAAAAGTAATACAAAATAGCATGCAATTTTATTCTTAACTAAAAACCAGTCTTCTGTTATTTTGACAAAATTCGTCTAGTATTTTAGTGGAAAAATTGGAAATATTTAATAGACGATTTCGATGGATACTCAACAATGCTAGCCCAACAAGTCTATCTTGTCCCATTGTAGCTCTTATCCACGTTTTAATCCTGCGTAAGGTGCTAAAACTCCGTTCAATTGTGCAGGTAGTACACGGCAAAGTAAGTAGAAGAATGCAGCTATCTTTGATAGCAGGAAAAAATTTACAGTGCTGAATAAGATCTTCAATGGTTATGTTCTCAGCTATTTGAGATTGAGATAAATACTCTCTCCAAATATTTAATTCGCTTTCCAAATTCTCAATGTTGTATAGATTTCCTACCTTAATTGCGAAAGATTTAACATCTAAAGATTTTATATTTTTTGGTAAAATATTAAACAAAGAGAAGGCGACTTCATGTTCTTTAGAAAATCTTGTTTTTAAGGCAAGAATCAGATGATCTAAATATGGTATAAATATAGATTTTCTAAAATAATCTTCTGCTGAATCAGATTCATAGTCAGATCTATGAATTTGTCGACCGCAAATTCGTGGTTTTCCCACTTCTATGTTGAGGGTCTCACAGATAGATAATGCATAGGAAAAAATGTCTGCAAAATTTGAATCAACCTCTGAGCGCTGTTTTTCACAAGTCCTGGTAATTAAATTTATGTGGTGATGAACATCTACAAAATTAATTGAAATACAAAACAAAGGTATATTGGGAATTAGGTTTCTTCTTAGAGTACTCTCTCTAAAAAATACTATTACGTCTTTAACAGTACCTATGGTATTTCGAATTTCAACTATTTTACTAATGTCGTTTATGACTAAATTTAACCTATGGGAGGCACAATGAAAATAGAATGCTTTTTTATACTTATCTTGTACTATCTTCTGAACCCCGTGAATTTCACCAGCCATTGTTGAGCATCCATCATAGCCCTGCCCTACAAGTTTGTCCATGTTTAAACCTGATGTTTCCAAAAACTCCAAAATAGAATAAGCTATGCTATCAGCGTTTAGTTTATCTAATTTCACAAAACCAAGAAACTCTTCTTTCACCGTAAAATTTTCATTTTCTTTGTATACATACCGTATACCAACAGATAACTGTTCATGTCCCGAAATGTCCGCAGTCTCATCAGCCATAACACTAAAATATTTGGAAGAATTTGCTTCTTCGACAATATTTTTTAATATTACATGTCCTGCCAATGAAATTATTTCATTTTGGATCCTGTGAGAAGTGTATTTAGAGTTACCACCTGCGTTCAACAAGTGATTCTCTAAAGTTGTATCACCAGCGTCTATCCTGAATTTTAAGAGATCCAAAAAATTTCCAGAATTTTTGCTGCTTTCTCTTAAAGGCATATCATGAGTTCCACAAAAAACTATTGTTTTTATAATTGGAAGAATTTTTTTTCTATTTTCCGCTACATTTATTTGCTTTCCCTCATCAATCAGAGACAATATATCTAGTTTTTTATTGGACATCACATCAATAAAATTTTTGGAACGGATAATTGAATCTTTATGCCAGGCAGAATTAGAATGGTTCTTGGCCTGCGTGTGGAAATCCCTGTATTTTATAAATGGCCTTGTTATAAATGCGCCTAAGGTACTACCGTGTGTCACAACAGGTGGGAAAACCACACAATACTTACAAAGGGCACCTTTAAGAACTTTGGAATAAACCAACCAGTCATATTGTTGAAGCCATTTGTGTACAAACGGCCGTTTATTTGGATCAACATCTTGCTTAAAATCATAGGTAGGGGACGGCGTATACGGACTTCTTAATATATCGTATTGGTATTTTTGTTTATCTTGAATCGACGAGGAATACAAAATTTCCAATGTCTTCTGATTGACCGTCTGGAAATATTCGGGCAATGGTTTCTTGTACATCAGGCTGATCTGCTGTCTCCGCTAAAGTATTTCTATTCGAAGAAGTGCTAGGCTCTGCTTTCTTTACTGCATGTTCATGTTCCCCTTCTTCTTCGCGTGCTATGTCACTACTTGAGCTAGGGATAGGGCTACGAGTTGAAGCCTTATTCTTTTTGGAATCGGTAACTTCCTCGAGGGCGGTTGTTTTTCTTTTAAAGAATGTTCGAATGTCCATTTTTTTCTAAAGAATAAACCAGCAAAACTATAGTCATGCAGTTTAAGGAAAATGTTAATAAATCAAATTAGCTGATAAGGATTGTGTTTGTATTAAATGATAGAAACCGGAAACCGCCCGTAAGGCTAACACGATAATAATAAAATAAAATACACTGCGAATCTCAACGCAAAGAAAATAAACAACGGCTGTGAACTCTGAGCGGCTTGACGAAAACAGGTAGAATGGTGGTGCGTGGCCGGATTATCTGTCACCATCACCACCACCACCATGTGATTGTGCTTGTGCTACGACGTTGCCGGTTGCATTCAAAAGGCGCGTAGGTTCGTAGGTATTCGACGTATTATATTTAATATCTTAGACCATGGTCTAAGTTTAATATAATATTATCTCCATAATTTTGTTTTTGGTTTATATACTTGTATAATATACCTTTTATGTCAACGTAAAGGTATTAACTTTTTAGGTTTGAGTACAGAAAAATATACAAAATAGTAGGAGGCCACGGCCCCCCCTGGCCCCTCTCTGCGGGCGCCCATGCGTGTGGTACTTGCCAGTTCGATGGACTGTGGGTCCCAGATATAATATACGATACCATAATTAAGCCAATACTAGTTTACAGGTGTGAAGTGTGGGTTTATCAAAACAATAAGAAAGCAAAATAAAATGACATTTAAGAAGCATAGTATGTAGGTGTAACCTGAGGACACTACATCCATGATGAGGAAATCAGAGAACTGCAGTTCAACCAATATAAAGAACACCTTTTGGACACTTAGTAAGAATTACATAATCAATAAGCAAGCGAAACCAATTTGGCAAACTATAAGTACCAAAAAGAGATCCAGATGACCATTCTGAAAGCGTGGGACAGTGTGGTAATGGAGATCCTAATAAAAAAAACTGGCAATAATGATAGTAGTAGCAAGAAATAAGAGGTTATGGTAAAAATTTACTTAAAATTAATTTACAACTTAACACCAACATGAAATCTGGCTGCAAATGATCTTTCCTAAGGAAAGTTATCTTGTCTACACCTAATTAGAGTTGGATATAATACAGTACCAAGAAAGTAAATAGTTATTAAATTTGATGCACTCGCCGTAATAATCGATGATCTTAAAAGAAATGGTACCAAGCAGGAGAGCTTTTCTACATTTTGTTTTTTTTTATTATATCAATGACAAGTTCTGGCCAGATTTGCATACACATTTAATCCTTGATGAAAAAGTTGATGATAAGTATTTTGACACAATGCGACTTTTTTTTTGATTATTGACTAATCAGAACAATCTTCAAAAGCAAAATAATCCAGTTTTAATCAAGCATCCCAAAATGTTTGTAAAAAATACAAACAGCGGCAAAATTAACGGAAAACCTTAAAAATGGGACTTGTTAGATGTCTCGAATTTCCTAAACATGTTGTCCAATTTGAATGATTTTTTTAGTATGTTATAGCCTTAGTATTTATGAAATCCGATGTAATGATATTGTTGCTAGACAGGTAAGTGTCATTTTATACCGGGTGTTACAATCATACTGTGTTTTCTTCCTTAAAGTTCGGAACACCCTGTGGAATATTCTAGCCTATATAAAATATTAAAATTAAAACTGAATTGCAGCCCTAGGCTTTTTTAACATTTTGTTTTTTAATTCATTCGCTTATGTTCGATAATAAAAGAGATATGTACTTTTATATTACAAATGAGGTAAAGTTTGTTTAGCAGTAAATGGTTGACTTCAATGGTCAATACTTGTACTGGTACAATGTTTGAATGCTTGTTTTTCTATAATATTAGCAATTAAAATACATTTAATTTATTTTAAAACTCATTTGAAAACATTAATTTCGGGTATATACGCAAAGCAATATATTTTACATCCTTCTTTTGTTTCTGTCGTTGTAATTATTGTACATTTTATGGATCCTTTGCTTTATTATAGGAGTACCGTCTAGTCAGTGTTAATTGTCAAAAGACCAACTCTGTCTACCTCGTTTGCTAATCGCTCCGGACTAGTCTTAACAATGGGCCAAGTCAGATAAATTTAATAATATTTACGACCGCACTAATTGAAGTCAACCATTTACTGCTAAACAAACTTTATGCTATTCGGTCTTGATCAATATCATTCCAAATGTCGAGAGCTACTGTTTCTTCCTCTTGTAAGGTTCTAGGAGGTGGCAAACGCTGTCGTAGTTTTCTGCCAATTATGTCACACAAACGTTCGATCGGGTTAAGATCCGAACTATGCGATGGCCAATTCAAAATCCGAAGATTTACCCGTTGTAAATATTCGATTACAATTTAGGAAAGTGAGGTCTTGCATTATCGTGCATTAGCAAAAAATTGTTACCAATTACCAATATAATGAGCCGATAGCATGCTAGCTAAGTCCTTCGCTATGTAATATCACTGCTTGAACACACTCATCGCGGGTCAAATTCCTTGTAGCGCGTTCCATTTCCACTAAACAACAACAAAAAATACGGACTTAATTGACTCTTTAAATAATAAATCTACTAATTTTCACAACAAACCAGACACTTTTTGACTGTTAACAATTTGACATACCTGTATTAAATTGGTAATCATAGCCTACTGTAGTCTTATCTATTAAACTAAGCAGAAAATGAGGATTTATTGATGAAAAACATGGCTACTTGTTAACGTACCAAACTTTTTTATTATCCAACATAAACAAATGAATCAAAAAAGAAAATGTTAATAAAGCCTAGGGCTACAACTGAGTTTTAATTTCAATATTTTATATATGCTAGAATATTCCACAGGGTGTTCCGAACTTTAAGGAAAAAACACAGTATGATTGTTACAGCCGGTATAAAATGACATTTACCTGTTTAGCAACAATATTATTACATCGACTTTCTTAAATAATAAGACCTTATAACATACTAGAAAAATCACTCAAATCGGACAACAGGTTTAGGAAATTCGAGACATCTAATATGTCCCATTTTTTAAGTGTTCCGTTAATTTTGTCGCTGTGTGTATATTTAACGAACACATAATACTGGTTTTAGTAACTAAAAGTAAATAAATCTGTCTTTCATTCAAATGTACTAACATATTTGAAATGGTTATTCAACTTACTTGCATATGAACTGTAGGATATGTTTCTTCACTGACATTCCACACTTGGACCTTACCATCTGTCCCACCAGATACCAACCATTTACCATCAACACTCAAGTCAATATTGATCTTCTGATTGGTATTAACTTCTCGTGTTAAACAGAACATAGGTCTGCCGGGTACCTAAAAGAATAAAGAATTAGTTTTGGGTAAAGTTAACAATTTGACTTATCTTTCTTTAAGTGCAGTAGAAGATTATTTCTTACACGTAGATCCCAGCAAATTATTTCTTTGTCCTTTCGAGCTCCACTGTACAAACGGAAACCATCTAAGGAGAAAGCCATTGTGGTGATGCCTCCTTTGTGACCGTTTAATTTGCAGAGATGGCGGAATGTGCCATCGCTTTGAGATACCAAGTCAATTGTATTTTTCCATGTACCTGAAAATGTTCAATGATAATTTGGTTACTTCATCATAGTCCAATCAACAGCCATTTTCTCGTGGAATTTTGAAAACCGAGGTTGATTTCCTTGAAAATTTGGATTTAGGTAGTAATTATAACCTTTGTCAAAATCTACCCTATGCCGACCTGCGCTTTTACCCTGGGGGTGAGAACAACCCCATCTAGGGGATAAAATTTTTTTAATAAAAATAACTATGGAAATCGAGAGATTGACCAATTCTGAATAAATATTGTTCTATAATTTTTTTTGCAAAATTGACACTTTCCAAGTTATTTGCGATGGAAACTATGCTTTTTTCATTGAAAAAAATCACGTTTTATGCTTTTTCTCATGAGCATCTTTCAGTGCGTCACAGTTTTTCGATTTCATTCTAACACATTAAATTGTATGTGACAGAAAAAAAATGCACGTCGGTGATTACATTTCATTTATACATTGTGACATTTATAACATTTATTCTAGTTGTCAATAGATGGCGCCATAATCGAAAAAAAAATTATTTGCGAATTATATAATATATCTGCGAATATAATCTGTACAATTTATAAGACTATACAAATCAAAGAAAATACCATTTTATAAATGCAATAATCACAATTGATTTGTTTTTATGCCAAATTGCAAATAAAATGTGACAACTGTCAGATTTAACTAAAATGTCATGTCACTAAAATGTATATTATCACGGACTTACCTTTTTTTCTATCATTTGTGAAGCACTGAAAAATGCTCATGAAAAGGAGATTATAACGGTTTTTCATGAATAACTTAAAAAAAATTAATTTTATAGAAAACATGAAATAATAAGATTGTAGCTAATAAAAAAAAACAAAGAGATTCGCGTCTGAAAGACCTATGTAAACCCAATAACGACCGAGTTATTGCTCTTTAAAGGATGGTTATTTTCGAACAACATCGAAATGGAGAACCTTTAATCTCAAATAACTAGAATATGGTGCAATTTTTTGGAAAAACTTAAGAGATATCTTTTAAAGTTTATTAAAATACGTTTCAAATAAGCTCTGAAAAAATATTTTTGGATAAGAACTTACTAACTTATGACGAAAATAAAGTCGCTCTCTGCTTTTTTCTTTTTGAAATGTAAAAATTAAACCCTCGTCGTTACAATCCTAAAAGAAATGAATAGCTTCCCACTTGAAATTAACTTTATTTAGGTACAATTGATACGATCCGTGTAATTTGATTGGTTTGGAATGCTTAGTTTAGAAAAAATAGTTGATTAAATCGAAAATGACATTTTTAAAATAAAAAAAAGTGTATTTTTCTTCAATCTAAAAGTATTCATAATATGAAAAAATGTTTCAAATATTAATTGTAGAATTTATTTTACTGAAAATTTTATTTTTGTTGTTTTTGTATCATGAATACTTTTAGGTTTATTTAAGAAAAATGCACTTTTTTTTAAATTACAATAATGTAATTTTCGATTTATCGACACCCCCCATCGAACAAGGTTGTAACTCAGTTTTAGCGATTTTACAGGAGAGGCAAAAAACGAAAACATGACTTTTTAAAAATTTGTAGCGAAATAATTAGACTCTTTTACAAATGTGATATATTTATATCATAATAAGGGATTACTGTGAGATGTATGTTTTCTAATTTTAATCACTATTGAAAATCTTGAGTTTGATTGAGATACAACCTCGAGATTAAACATGAGTATTCGTAGAAAAGGGTTGTAAGCCGCATAACAACCATTTTACACTCTCTGTGTTAATTATTTTTCCCGTTAAACTATTAAAAGGTTGTATGTTTTGAATTATTTGCAGTATAGCTAGGAGAAAATGAATTTTTAAGGGATATTTAAACAAAATATCAACTAACAGTGTTTTGGCCTCATTAAATTTATTTCATTCGAAGTACCTGGCCTATTTTCTTGCCCAGATATTGTACTAAATTTTTTGTTTTCTCTTTAATTACCTTTCGTTAGTACTAACTAGTCGTGGTCGTCAGTAAGTAAGAACAAATTGAATTGTTAAGTCGTTTCCTGTAGTTATCAAGTGTCGCCAAAAAACGCCGGTTTCAGTTATAGTAAAAAATAAATTAACCCTTTCTCCCTCCTTCCTTCACCTTACTAATAACTGAAGACTTCTCGACCTACCAGTTAAAATAAGGTAAGAATTTTTTTGTTATTATTTCCATACAGTCCGCTTTAAATTCGATTGCGTAATAGACCAGCATAGCCCAATCGCCACCCCATAAGTTTGGCCTTCTAGCCGGATCGTCTTGAATCAATTTTTTGTTGCTTTGCCGGTTCAAGATCTGATCTATCGTATTTTTCGCATTGGATAAATTTATTTAAAATTATAATTGTAATCGGTATAGTATATTTGTCGTGTTAAAATCTAATTAAATCGTAGTGTACCCTTTTTTTGTCGTGTATCGAAAAACCTTGTTCTTCGGTCGACTATAGTTGGAACATTGAATTCGTGTTTTTGCTTCTGAACCCATCGCTTAGTGAAATCGATTTTGATTAAGTAAATATATTTGATTTGGATATTTTGCAAACCTAAAAATAATTTGTTTGGATTTAGTTTAATAAAATTTTAGTAATTGTTGAAAAAATATATACACCTAACTACTATTCTTGACATATTTTGGGTTTTGTTCCATTTTATTTCTTCATCATTGATAATTTTTTGAAAGAATTTCAATATTTATTATTAAACATGCCTAAAAGTCAAAACGAACTAAAATTGGAGCGATTATGCTCTAAACGTGAAACTATCTTTCGTAGGGCTCAATTATGTTACGATGCCGGGTCGGCCTTAGAAAAAGATCCAGAAAATGCCTCAAAAATGCGTAACTTTGCAGTTAGATATAGTACTTTCGAAAAAACTCTATCAGAATATGAGGAAATTGTTCAAGATATCGTTATATTAAAACAAGAGATGGAGCCAGATGCTGGCGTTGCATACCATACGCATTTAGATGCATTTTATGATCTCTACTCCAATATTGAATATTTAGCTTCATTATTAATAAATAAACCTGCTGTTTTGAGTAATAATCCCAATAGTACTAATAATTCTACTATTAAAATGCCCAAATTTGAATTAGTTAAGTTTGATGGTGAAGATATATCTCTGTGGCCTGTTTTCTATGAAAATTTCAAACAATTTGTTCATAACAAAATAGAATATCCCAAGTCCGATAAGCTACAGTATTTGTTGAGTTGTATTTCCGGGAAAGCCTTGAAAAGCTGTAGCTCAATAGAACCCATTCCTAATAATTATGACATTATTTGGAATATGCTTGTTGAAAGATATAATGATAAAAAATATTTGTTTAATCTCTATATGGATCGAATTGTTAATTTTCGCGGTTTGCAATCTAATAATCCATCATATTTGGAAATATTTTTGGAAAAGTTTGATACTAATGTTTCTGCACTAAAACGATTAAATCTCGAGTTTAGTTCCCATTCAAACCATTGATTCGTTGTCGTATTATATTCCCCATCATTGTGTTTTTAAATCAGATAGCCCTTCCACTCCTTGTAGAATAGTCTTTGATGCCTCTATGAAAACTAGTAAAGGACCGTCATTAAATGAAATTCTTTATAAAGGTCCAAAATTACAAAATAATCCTACCACAATATTGTTGAATTTTCGTCTTTTTCCAATCGCAATTGTCGCTGATTTGAAACAAATGTATAGGCAGGTTAAAGTGGTTGAATCTCATTGTTCGTTTCAAAGAGTTTTGTAGAGATTTGATACCAATGATCCTATTTCTATTTTCCAATTAAATACTTTAACTTTTGGAGTAAAAGCCTCACCATATCTTAGTCTCAGGGTAATAAAACAATTATGTAATGACGAATCTAAAAGTTTTCCTGATGCTATCATCCCAATTTTAAGAGATATGTATGTAGACGATTTTATTAGCAGTTTTCCAAATGTTTCTGAAGCTATAGTTACACACACTCAGTTAGTGAATTTGTTTCAAAAAGGTGGTTTTAAATTAACCAAATGGATGTCGAACTCGAACGATCTACTATCGACAATCCCCGAACCCCTTCAATTGGTCAAAACCAAACAATTTGATAAGTCAGTCTCCAAAGTGTTAGGATTGCAATGGGAAGAAAAATGTGACAATTTTAGTTTTGGGTTAGAAATACCCTCATCGACCCGTTGTACAAAAAGAAACATGCTCTCACTTGTTGCTCGTATGTTTGATCCCTTGGGATTCCTATCTCCTATAACCCTCTTGCTTAAAATTTGGATAAAGAAACTTTGGACTCTAAAGGTAGATTGGGATAGTACCGTACCAAAAGAAATCGAAATAGCATGGGAAAAGTTTCAAAATGAATTTCATGTCCTATACAAAATACAAATTCCACGCCATATAGCAGTTACACCTAATTCGTCGTTGTCTTTTGTAGGATTTTCAGACGCAAGTGCTGCTGGATACGCAGCCATTGTTTATTCCAGGGTTGTTAATTGTACAGGTCAAGTTAAAGTTACTTTACTGTACTCTCAATCTAAAGTATCTCCAATGTCTAAAATAACTCTTCCTCGATTAGAGCTTTGTGGAGCGCTTCTTCTCTCAAAGCTTCTTTCACATGCTATTGAAACTTATTCTCCTAGACATAATATTGATAAAATTTTTGCCTTAAGTGATTCCATGATTGTATTAAATTGGATAAAGTCCTCAGAGAAAAATCTCAAAATATTTGTTCAAAATAGAGTTGTTACAATTCATAAGATGGTTCCGTCAGAGTATTGGTTTTTTGTTCCTGGAAAGGAAAATGTTGTTGATTGCGCCTCTCGAGGTTTGTTTCCTTCTTCGTTAGTCAACCATTCCACATGGTTTACTGGTCCAAATTGGTTACTGTTGGAGCCAGAATATTGGCCTATTCAGTCTGTCAACGGACAGGAAATTATGATTTGTGATTCTGAATATAGATCACAAACCTTCTTTGGTAATGTCACTCGTGTAATTTCTCCGCTGTATACTCTTATTGAATATTTTTCCAGTTGGTCGAAACTTTTAAATTCCACAGTATACGTATTGAGATTTCTTAGAAAATTGTCTTTAAATAAACGGATATCTCTATTTGATTTAAAAATTGCAGAAATTGAATTAATTCGAGCTGTCCAGCAAAAGCATTTTTCTGAAGAATATAAAGCCCTTTCTCAAAATCTCGTTGTAAAATCTTCCATACGTCGTTTGAATCCATTTATTGAAAATGGAATAATTAGAGTAGGTGGACGTTTGTCCAACTCCCAATGTAGTTTTGAACAAAAACATCCGATTTTGTTGCCCAAAGCCGATCCTTTAACCATTTTGTTAATAGATTATTTCCATAAATTGCATTTACATGCTGGAGCGTATTTGTTGCAAAATCTTCTGAGAACAAATTATTGGATACTATCTAGTCGTCAGGCCATCAGAAATAGAATTTGGAGATGTAATCGTTGTTTTCGTCTTAATCCTAAACCTACCTATCCTATGATGGCTGACTTACCCGCCGTAAGAGTCAATCAGGCAAAAGCCTTTTTACACACTGGTGTAGATTATACTGGTGCGTTTTCCATTACTATAGGAAAATATCGTGGCGTAAAAACTCAAAAGGCTTACGTATGTTTGTTTGTTTGTCTAAGTACGAAAGCCATACATCTTGAATTAGCCTCCTCGCTCTCTACAGATTGTTTCTTAGCCACTTTCAAAAGATTTTTATCTCGTCGTGGAAATTGTAAGGTTTTATATTCAGATAATGGCACAAATTTTGTGGGTGCCAAGAGAGTCCTCGATGAAATATATCAATTAACTACTTCAAAAACTTATAAAGATGCATTCCAACAGGAACTTAATAATACCAAAATTTCTTGGAAAATGAACGTACCTTATGGCAGTCACTTCGGTGGTATTTGGGAAAGCAATATAAAAAGTGTAAAACTTCATTTAAATAGAGTTGTGGGGAATCAAATCCTTACTTACGAAGAATTTTTAACTGTTCTGACACAAATCGAGTGTCTTTTGAATTCGCGTCCTCTTTGTGTTCAAAGTAACGACCCTGAAAATCCAGTCGCGCTGACTCCATCGCATTTTTTATGTACAGAACCTTTAGTGTCATTACCCTCGATGGATATTGATCTTGATAAAAATATGAGTACTTTGAAAAGATATAAATTATTAGATTGCATTGTTCAACATTATTGGAAAAGATGGCATTCAGAATATTTGTCTTCTATGCAGTCTCGTTTAAAATGGAACACTAACTCGAACCCTCCCAAAGAGGGAATGGTAGTTATAATAAAAAATGAAACTATCCCACCTTTACAGTGGCCTCTGGCAGTCATAGAGACTTTGTATCCTGGAAAAGATGGGATTGTTCGAATCGTAAAAGTGCGAACCAAGCACGGTAGTTACATGCGCCCAGTCGTTAAACTGTGTCCTCTACCCAGTCAATAAACTGGAGAGGATTTTTTTATTTTATTTGATAGTTAAAATTTTAGTTTAGGGTGATGGGTTCATGTGCAGACTTAGCATATTAAAATTAAATTAGTTTTCGTTGATTTTTCGTTTATTTTAAAAATAAACTCGGGGGGCAGGATGTTTTGGCCTCATTAAATTTATTTCATTCGAAGTACCTGGCCTATTTTCTTGCCCAGATATTGTACTAAATTTTTTGTTTTCTCTTTAATTACCTTTCGTTAGTACTAACTAGTCGTGGTCGTCAGTAAGTAAGAACAAATTGAATTGTTAAGTCGTTTCCTGTAGTTATCAAGTGTCGCCAAAAAACGCCGGTTTCAGTTATAGTAAAAAATAAATTAACCCTTTCTCCCTCCTTCCTTCACCTTACTAATAACTGAAGACTTCTCGACCTACCAGTTAAAATAAGGTAAGAATTTTTTTGTTATTATTTCCATACAGTCCGCTTTAAATTCGATTGCGTAATAGACCAGCATAGCCCAATCGCCACCCCAAACAGTTTTCACAATTTTAATTGGAAATTATAAATTTTACAATAACAATAATATTCTATCACTATGAAAAAATCATGGTATAAAATATCTCAAATTTTTCGCATTTTTATTGCGTATCTGTAAATATTTAATTCTAGACCATTTTACTTGATTACTTTAGTCTTTTACTATTAATATCTACATCAAAATTAACATGTGTGTCCTTAAATATAGTCCGTCCGCTATAACTTTTCCCATGCGGTACGATTCATTTTCAATCAAATTAAGTCAAAACATAAATTGAAACGAACGTCGATGTGTATATAATATACACATCGACGTTCGTTTCAATTTACATTTTGTATACTGTATACTATATACTACACACATCGGCGTACGTTTCACTTTCTGTTTTGACTTAATTTGATTGAAAATGGAGCGTACCGCATGGGAAAAGTTATAGCGGACGGACATATGTTAAATTTAGAATTTGGTTCTGATTTAATTCAGTTACGGATTTAGGCTTGCCTGATGCTTTTGCATATCGTATCATGGGGTGCGTTCGGACGACCACAGCGGCTGGACAGCTGAGCCAGCAGTAGCTGTCAGACGTCACCGCTGGAAGTCAGCCGCTGAGAGATTTACTAAGCTTTTCCTATCATGGCTGGATACAACCACTCAGCCGATTTCTGCTAACAGTCAGCCGCTATGGTCGTCCGAACGCACCCATTGTTATCCATTGGTCTGGAGCATATACGACTTAATGTTTTTTCAGTTTTTCTATAAGGGCATGCATTGAATCACCCTCGTTTTGTGAATGTGCTATTTCGAAAAATACATGTGTAATGTTAATATTACACTGTTTCACTATATGTAGAAGTATGTAGCAAAAACTATTCTATATTTAAATTATTTTGTCCACCGCAACTATCAAAATGGAAAAAGTCTTTAAATCCTTTTTTTATTTTCATTTTGATAAATTGACTTACGAGATACACCATATGTTTAAATACTTAATAAATTAAACATACGTGCAACAAAGTTGTAACTCATTTAACAACCTTGTTAATCGTCAAGTATAAAGAAAGTAAATATTTAACATAGGGATTATCCCGTGTTAACGCTAAAATGGCACACACAAGTTAAAATACAACTTTTTTCAATGGAGTATTAGCCAAACTATTGAGAATTAAACTATGTCGTTTATATTGACGTGTGCGCAATTTTTTGCTGAATTCGCCTAATCTGAAAATAGATGTAACTTGAGTTACAACCTTGTTCGATGGGGTGTCGTAATCAACTATTTTTTCTAAACTAAGCATTCCAAACCGGTCGAATCACATGAATCGTATCAATTGTACCTAAATAAAGTTAATTTCAAGTGGGAAGCTATTCATTTCTATTAGGATTGTAACGACGAGAGTTTAATTTTTTACATTTCAAAAAGAAAAAAAGCAGAGAGCGATTTTATTTTCGTCATAAGTCAGTTAGTTCTTAAGCAAAAAACTTTTGTCAGAGCTTATTTGAAAGATTTTTTAATGAGCTTTAAAAGATGTCTGTCAAGTTCTTCCAAAAAATTGCACCACATTCGAGTTATTTGAGATTGAAAGTTCTCCATTTCGAGGTTCTTCGAAAATAACCATCCTTTAAAGAGCAATAATTCAGTCGTTATTGGATTTACCTAGGTCTTTCCGACGCAAGTCTCGTTTGTTTTTTTATTAGCCACAATTTTGTTCTTATGATTTTTGTATAAAATTAAATTGTTTTAAGTTAATCATAAAAACGGTTATAAAACGCGAGTTTTATCAATGAAAATGCTTAGTTTCAATCGCAAATAACTTGGAAAGTGTCATTTTTTTAAAAAAATTTTAGAGAACAAAATTTACTTAGAATTGATCACTCGATTTCCATAATTATTTTGATTAAAAAAATTGCATCCCCTAAATGGGGTTGTTTTCACCCCCAGGGCAAAAGCACAGTTCAGCATAGAGTAGATTTTGAAGAAAAGTGTCGACAGAGATTGAATTCAAATTTTCATTAAAATCAGTGTTGGTTCTCAAAATTTCACGGTTTTACAGCTGTTTACCGCTGATGAGTGGTCTATTAATACACATCATCTGTTTAACCTAGTTTAATATCTTAAGCCTGAATTAACCCGTCAGTTGCTGTGGCTTTAACCCAGACTGCAACAACCAAATCAGAGTAGAATGGAAGAAGAATGGAATAGCTGTTACTTGGACTGACTCTCAGAGACATGATTATAAACGGGGAAGTAAAAAGTCACAGATGTCATAGAGCGCATTGCATGGCCGAAGTGGAACTGGGCAGGCCATGTGGCCAGAATAAATGACAGGCAGTGACACAACAACTTGCATATTATTGACACAACAAAATTCTGCACGTATTTGATTTCACAAGTTTAGGTCTACCGTTGCAAATAAAAGGTGGGGGTGACTGGGAACCTTCTTATGAAAAAATGGCTGTAAATCCGGTTCTGCTAAATCGAATTTTGCATACTTGGTCTTGTTGAAAACAGCTCTTTTTCGTCAATGTAAGAGTCTTATTTTCGAAATAGCCTAATAAGTAATATGCCAGCTAGTAGGCGTTATTTAATTATTTTCGGAAATCTAGTTTTCTTTGGAGAATATTTAATACAAGTATGCATTTTTAATCCTGTATAACAAAATTAGACCAAATTAGCAACATAATACCGAAAACCGCATGTCGATACCTTTTTTCTATCTAGAGATATCTTAAGAAACGTGTAAATTTTAAACAGCTGTTAATGTCACCGGTAAACGAAGTTAAGGAAAAGTAGTGTGCTATGGAAAAAACAAAGAATTATGTTCCAGATGTAAACGTATACAATTAATTAAAATAACAATAAGACAAACAACACTATAAAATATAACAAAAAAATAAAAGCAAATACTTAGCGACGACCTAATGTTCAAATTGTTGCCCATCATTTTCGATGCAAGCATTTACTCTTTCAAGAGTAGATTGAACAGCAGTCTTAATTTCTGCTTTCGCAATGCTTTGAATGGCGTTTCGTATTCTCCAGATTCTAGATAATGTTTTCTCGAGTAGTGGGCCTAGCGGCAGAAAAAAGGTATCGACATGCGGTTTTCGGTATTATGTTGCTAATTTGGTCTAATTTTGTCATACAGGATTAAAAATGCATACTTGTATTTAATATTTTCCAAAGAAAACTAGATTTCTGAAACTAATTAAATAACGCCTTCTAGCTTGCATATTACTTATTAGACTACTTCGAAAATAAGACACTTACATTGACGAAAAAGAGCTGTTTTCAACAAGACCAAGTATGCAAAATTCGATTTAGCGGAACCGGACTTACAGCCATTTTTTCATAAGAAGGTTCCCACTCTCCCCCAGCTCTTATTTGCAAACTTGTGAAATCAAATATGCGCAGAATTTTATGAAAAATACGATGTTTGGATTTCCAGCGCCCTTTCATTAGGTAAATTTTGAAAAATTTTGATTTTTTAATTTTTGATATTTAATTACGCACTCTAGTGGTGGACCTACAATTTTATGAAAATAATTTCCAGGCTTTTCCCGAGGCAACTTTGGTTATAAATATTTTTTTCTCAAAGCTGTACTATAAACCCTGAGATATGGCCTAGAGCCATTCTTATTGGGACACCCGGTATAGTGCCGACAAAAAAATCTTTACCAAGTGAATAAAATGCATAAATCATGATAATTATTATTTTAATTTTACAAATTAATACTTTATAAGGATATTTAATTTTGGGTTCTGTGGCAGTTATGGAAGGGTTCAACATTACTACAGACTTAGATGATGTTTTTTAAGAGCTCCAGAAACAGGTTTTCTTTCCGGAACAGTCTCAGAACGCTACGACGCATCCGACCGTTTCAATTGATACATGAAACACCAATATCACATGCTATGGTAATTACAGAGTTCCCTTTCTCAAATAACGCTGAAACACAAACTTTCTGTTCATTTGTAAGTTTCTTTCGCCCAAAGTATTTACTTCAGTTTTTTAAGAAGTTACTTTGGTTACTGATTACTTCGTTACTTCGTACCAATCGTATCAGAGCGAGTAACGACTATTGTATCTACTTTGATTACTCTGATTACTTTGTTACTTCGTACCAATCTTATTAGAGCGAGTAACGACTATTGTATCTACTTTGATTACTCTGATTACTTCGTCAATACGTACCAATCGTATCAGAGCGAGTAACGACTATTGTATCTACTTTGATTACTCTGATTACTTCGTTACAAAATACAAAAGTAACAAAAGTAATCATAATAATCAAATCATTTTTATCCCTTAAACAGATCGGTGAAGGTCGTTGTTATATCGGAATACCTATACAAAATACCTACCTACTGAGAAATACGATTCTCGATATGATTACCGGTACTCAAATACAAAAGTAATCATAGTAATCAAAGTAACGAATACTGTAAATGATTACTTTATACAATAGTAACGATTTGTAACTCGAAAGTAACTATAATCAACATCACTACTGTATACAGAACCATTTTACTTGGAGTTCGTATCATCTAGAGTTGAACTGGATCTTGAACATTTGGTTTTGGGAAAATAATATATTGGGCTGTAAATGATCGATCTCCTATGAATTAGTATAGGTTGTAGTATTAGATTAGTAAGGACGTAGCTTACAAATACTTATAAATCCAAAAATATTAGAAGTACCAAAATACTATATTTAATGATATATTAAACATATCACAATAAATAATGGTTTTCAAAACTAGAGCGTACATGTCATATACAATGCGTGTCTTGTTTCATAACATTTCGGTACACTTTATGTCAACCTTGCATAAGCAGCAGTTTGGTATAAGCATACTTGACCCAGTAACATGGTAATGTGTTATACAACCTTAATGATATAAAAAGAAAAACAGGAGATTCGGGTATTCGGGTCAGTCACTTAACAATAGTAATCTCAGTTACGCATAGTAAACGGTATCCCCAAGCAGAGCTAAGTAAATCGCAGTACATCTTCAATTAACTACTAATCCAATCATAATTGTAACTTGTAAATAGTGTGGCACCAATAATGATGTAAAACAGAGTACCTATATGTGTATTCTGACTCTCCGCACTGGCTAATATGGCAGAATGTCTGCCCCAGTTAAGCTCTACCCACTGTTCCACCATATATAAGGTCTTTGTTATTTATTTTAAACCAAATTCTAATTT
The DNA here is from genome assembly GCF_917563875.1 of Diabrotica virgifera virgifera. Lineage (NCBI taxonomy): Eukaryota > Metazoa > Arthropoda > Insecta > Coleoptera > Chrysomelidae > Diabrotica > Diabrotica virgifera. Next base: position 175,809,830 of record NC_065450.1, on the reverse strand, counting down.
CTAGTTCAAATTTAAACCACTACCAAAATCTCTTTGATTTCTTTGATTCATTTGAATGTAACTTTAATAATGTCATCTTTATAGGTGACTTACGCTCGGTTTCATAATCAGTTAAAGTGGACTTGTTGTTTTAAGTTTTAAGTTGGTAACTTTATCAATGCAATTCATATGGGTAAATGTCAACGTTAAAGTTAACTTTAGTTAATGTTCACTTTAAGTTGATTATGAAACCGGGCGTTAAACATTACACCAAGACCAAACTCACAGCTCACCAACTTGAATGATTTTATGGCAGTATAGTGTAGGAAACAGAGGTTGAACCTTGCAAAATGGACACAAGTCCGGTTTTATTTTTTTTTCTGTTATATCAAGGGGTGCTTATTATAAGACTTTTTCTGAAAAAATTTCGCCCCGGAACCCCCCTTTTCACCCCTTTAAAGGGGGTAATTTGTGGTTTTTGCGGAACGTAGCCCTTCCTGTACCTTTTACAAAAAAATAATTCTTTTATAGAAATATGAAGAGGACTATATTTTCTACGATTTATTTCCCAACAGCATATGTCTATCACCCACCGTTTAGTGGGGATGGGGCCCCAAAGTTGACAAGTTTTTAAAAAAGATGTTTTTAAAAAAAATATATTTTTCCCTAACTGTAACGGAAATTAAGAAGAAATTCTGCGGCAATTATTCACAAATAAGTGACTGATTTTTTGGTATAGGTTTCACTTAAGGATAATTGCCCTATTTTTAATTACAGGGTGTTACATTTTAAAAAACCCCTTTTTATACCATCTGAACCGTTTATACTAGAGTAAAAAGACTTTCAGCGATTACCCGTGTACTGGTGCTATTTACAAATTTGTTTAATGCACCCCCATTTTTCCCCGGAACCATCCCAAAAAAAAAGAAGAATTAATAAATAAAGTGATTTTCTTGGAATCCTTCACACACAATGCCCTTTATTAATATGCTTCATATATCATTTTGTGCACGTTGTTATTACCCATGCATGGACACCAACAGCGATTTCCTAGTGCAACCCCTGTAGCCAAAAAATAAATAAATAAAATGGGGGGTTGTAATTTTTTTATTGTTTTTTGCTTTTTGGTCCATATGGGCATATCCTTCATCAATAGTGCTTTTCAAAAATATATATGCCATAATTTGTAGGTTACACTGTGTTGTTTTATTTTACATAAGTACTTTATCAATAAAACGAACAGATGACGAAAAAAAAACAAAAACTTGAGCCCGCCAAAGCATATATGAGGTTTACGGCGCCACTGTGCCGTAACGGTTGCTTATACGAAAAAAATGAATAGGACCTAATTTTTAGAGTAAATAGTGGTCTTAAACCTTGTATAAGTTTTGTTTAAAAAGAATGCATAGGTAATGAGAACATCGTAAAAGCATGCTCGCCAAGGGATAGGGATAGTTTCTGCAGTATATTTTCAAGGATAGGTTTCCACAGGGATGTTGCAATAACCATATATATTTTTGAAAAGCACTATTGATGAAGCATATGCCTATATGGATCAAAAAGCAAAAAACAAAAAAAATATTCAACCCCCCATTTTATTTATTTTTTTTTGCTACAGGGGTTGCACTAGGAAATCGATTTTGGTGTCCATGCATGGGTAATAATAATGTGCACAAAATGATATATGAAGCATATTAATAAAGGGCATTGTGTGTGGATTCCAAGAAAATCACTTTATTTATTAATTCTTTTTTTTGGGGTGGTTCCGGGAAAAAATGGGGGTGCATTATACAAATTTGTAAATAGCACCAGTACATGGGTAATCGCTGAAAGTCTTTTTACTCTAGCATAAACGGTTCAGATGGTATAAAAAGGGTTTTTTTTAAATGTAACACCCTGTAATTAAAAAAAGGGCAATTATCCTTAACCCTTAAACGCCCAAGG